>NW_010973092.1:20416056-20417306 GCF_000737465.1 Haliaeetus leucocephalus | reverse complement strand
GCGAGTGGAGGGGGGGGGGGGGGGGGGGGGGAGGTGGGGTGATTTGGGCTGAGCGAGAGCCAGGGCTCCTCCGAGCAGGCCGGCGCAGCCTCTAGATGGTGCAGTCATCGCAGCCGAGCTGAGCATGTGTGCAGCGAAGAGAGCTGCGCAACAGGTTGGCGTAGCTCAGCGGAGAGAGCGAGGCTCCCATCCTCACGCTGCGGAGAAGCAGAAAGCGACTTTCCAGCATCCTGGCGAGAAATCTGCACTGCAACCGGGCTTGAGAAGGCGGGTGCTGCTTGGTGAGGGACCCTGCAGCCCCATGGGGTGCCTGGCCCTAGCAGGGTGCCGAGAGCCACCCCAGCATCTCCATCTGAGAAAGCTGAGGCCTTTGGGAGGGCCAGGCTGGAGGTCCAGCCCGCTGGCAGGGAGCACTGGCTCTCCTCGCAGGAACACAGAGGCCAGTGTAGGCATCGAGGCAAGGGGCACCCCTGGAGCACGCTGTCCCCAGGCCCCCTGGGACTTGCACTCACCCATCTGGGGTCCCACGGGGGCTCAGCAGGCGAGTGAGGACCCAGCTGAGGTAGCACAGCTTGTGAAGACGTTGCGAGGGCAGCCAGGAGCATGCAGGTGCTTTTGGGAGCTCGCAGGTGCTCTCTGCTCCCGAGTCCCGACACCCTGCAATAAAAGCATGATTCACCAAGGTGTGACGGGAGGGGACAGTTGCTTTTCCAGGGCCCAGTGCCTCACCCGGGCAGGGCTGCAGGAGCCATTGCTTGCAGCCTGCCAGGAGCCCTGCTCAGTTGGGGGGATCTGAGGAGGGGTGGGCACAGCCCCCCCGGTGGGCTCCTTCCCACGGAGGGGCCGTCCCCTTAGCACAGCGGGGGGCACCGCCGGCCGAGCCCCCTTCCCCCGTGCAGCGGGGCTGTGAAGCGCCGGGCGTAAAAATAAATGAACAAAAATGAATAAACAAGAGCCCTGGGAGGGGAGCGAAAGGGGAGACCCGTCCCACACGTGAGCGAAGGGGTCTCCGGGGGTGAGGGGTTCCCGGGTGGGGGGGGACGTGGGGGGACCCCCCCTTCTTCACCGGGCCGGGGGCTTGGCGCCGTGCCCGCCGCCCGGAGCCGGGCGGTCCGCGGCGCGATGGGCGGACGGCTCTGCCCGGCAGCCGATACCCGCTCGTCCCGGCCCGGCTGGGCTGGGAATCTGATAAGGAGCCGGAGCTCCACCTCCCCGTGGTGGCGGCGAGAGGCGGAGGCAGCGGGGAAGGA
>NW_010973092.1:20415449-20415814 GCF_000737465.1 Haliaeetus leucocephalus | reverse complement strand
TTTTTTTTTCTTTTTTTTTTTTTTTAAATTTGGTTTTCATCCGTGGATAACGATCGAGAGGAGCCGGGGGGGGTGGGGGGAGCCCGGTCCCGGCGGGGAGGAGGCGATGCAGACGCCGCTGGATCAGCGCGCAAAGGGCCGGCACGGAGCGCAGCGCCGTCCGCATCCAAGTAAGAGCTGCGGCAGGACCGGGAGTCCCCGCCCGCGGCCGCGGAGAGCTGCGGAACGGTGCGGAGCGGTGCGGGATGCCCCGGGGCGGGAGCCCGCCGCTGTGCGGGAGGGTGAACCCGGGGCCGGGCGGCGGCGGGAGAGGCGCTGGCGAGCATCCCGCTCCCCCTCCGCTCCTCTCCGCGCCTCTCCGCGCC
>NW_010973092.1:20414423-20415434 GCF_000737465.1 Haliaeetus leucocephalus | reverse complement strand
CGGCAGCGGGGCGCGGGGCTGGGCGGGCGGCTCCCGGTTACCGGTGCCGCCCGGCGCTGCCACTTGTTGTGCGGCGGGGAGCGGGGCCAGCCCGGATCCGGGCAGCGTGGGTTGGCGTGGGGTGGCAGTGGGTGTGCGGCTGTGTCGGGGTGAGTGCGTGTGGGTTGTTTTCTGTGGGGTTTTTTTTTGTTTTGTTTTGTTTTTTTCTGTCGGAGGTGGCTCTGGGTGTGCGTCCCCCTTGCACCCCTGGGTGTGTGCGCCCGGGGTGTGAGCGCGGCTCGGGGTGCGCTGGTGCGTGGGAGCGAGAGAAGTTGCCGGTGGGAGCCGGCTGGGAGCCGGGGCAAGCGCTGGGAGCGGGGCTGTGCGTGTGTGTGTGTGTGCGTGTGCGTGTGCGAGAGGAGCGGGCTGAAGGGGTCTGGCAGGTTTGCACGCCTGTGTCCGTGGCGGGGTGTCTCTGCGTATGTGTGCGTGTACCGGTGGGGTGTGGGTTACAGGAGTGGTGTGCGTGTCGAGGAGCGGGCTGCGTTTGTGTGCCGGGAGCGGGGGGGTGTGTTGAGGTGTTGGGGGGGGTGTGCGTGTGTGTGTGTGTGTGTTACAGGAGCGGGGTGTGCGTGTGAGTGAGTGTGTCAGCGGGATGTGCGTGCCCGCGCCTTAGAAAACCCCCGTTTCCCTGCCTGTGCGCCAGGCTGAGCGTGAAGCCGGTGCCGGGAGAGCGGCTCCCGTGTGTTTTCCGCGGGTGTGTGCGTGTGTGTGTGTGCGGGGCTGGCGGGAGGCGCCCCGTTCATCCCCCCCCGGGGCTCGCCGGGGAGCGGCGGAGCGGAGCGCTGCGTGCCCGGAGCCTCAGCCCGGGCAGCCCCGCCGGGGCCGGGGGAGCCGCGGCCGCAGCGGCCGGGGAGCGGAGCCCGGCCTCCATCCTCCCTCCCAGCCGGCGGGGGCGGCTGGGAGCCGGGAGCCGCGGCTCTCCCCGGCACCCTGCGAGGTAGGGGGTTCCCTATCCCCCCCCTCCCCAAG
>NW_010973092.1:20360374-20414413 GCF_000737465.1 Haliaeetus leucocephalus | reverse complement strand
CCCAGCCCCTCCGGGCTGCAGTCCCGGAGGAGAGCCGCTCCCGCTGCCGCCGGCTCCCTGCGGCCCTGCCGGGGTGGGGTGTTTCAGGCCCGCCACGTTTTTGCCTTCCCCCAGGACCTCCCTCCAGGCCGGGATGGAGGGTGGGATGGTGGCAGGAGGGGACAGGAGCCCGCAGGACCCCGGAGGGGCTGTGGGGGACCCCCGAGGTGGGAGAATGGGGGCTGCCGCCCTAGGGAGGCTCTGACAGGTCTCTGCCTCGCTGGCTGCCGGAGTTGGAAGGGATGTGGAGAAGGAGGCAGAAGGAGGGAGGGCCCCAGGCTTTGCCCTCTTTTCACCACTGTGCAGCTCATAAGAGATGATTTTGGGGTAAAGCTGTTCACAAGCAAGTGGGGTTCCTCGTTACGGGGTGCTCTGGCTTCGGGGTGCTTGGGCCCAGCCTGCATAAATGCTGAGCAGCTGCAGTGGCAGCCGGAGCCGAAGGAAACCATGGGACCTGCCACAAAATGCCCAGGATTCACGCCATCCGTGCCTTCGATGCAGGACTGAACACCAGTGGCTGTTTTTTGGACAATATGGTCCTTGATCTCAGGCCCTCGCGTGGAGTGGAGCCCATGGAGCCGTGATTAGCATTTGCTGCTTGCTCGGATGTTGCTCCAGCTCTGAGCATCAGAGTAGAGCTTTGGGGGGGTGGGGGGGCGGGATTAGTATTTGTGTGCTCAGTGCAGGGTTTGGATAGACTTGTAAGCATGGCTCCCAGCCACGCAATCAGCCGTTGGGAGCAATAAGAGGGTGGACTTTGGTGCCCGTTCCCGGAGCGGTGCTGCCTTCCGTGGAACGGGGCCAAGGGGCTGTGGGAATCACAGGGAGCACAGGCTTGTTCAAGCAGTTGCTTAAATTCTCGGTGCTTTATAACCTCTCTGTCATTAGGGCTTGTTTTTTTTGGGGGGTGGGGGTGACTGAATTCTGTAGGATTTTGCATGCCACTGTCCTCTGAGAGCTTCCCAGTCATGCATTAAGCAGCGTGACTAACGCCTCTCTCATGTGGTTCAGTCTCTCACACTCTCCCCGTAGGGAGAATTGTGTGTGCGGAGGAATAGTTGTTTTGGGAGGGGTTTTTATTTTTAAGTGCTCTGTGCTCTGCCAGCAGGTTGGAAAAAGGTGCCTGGCACCTGAGAAGAAAGTGTGGGATGGTCTTTAGATCCCATGGGAAAATAGCCCGATGTCTTGGACTGGCCCCTGGGAAGCCTCTGTCTCCTGCACAGACGTGCTTTTCCCCAGTGGTGGAGGCTTCCTCCTCCTCCTCCTCACACCCAGCTCTGGGCTCTCATGTCTGTGCTGTGTCATTCGCACCCCTAGGCGCCAAGCAGGATTCCTTACCCCGACGAACCCGGGGCCCCTCATGCCTGCCAGCAAGTCCCTTGTGGGACGATGGTCCCACTCGGGTTCCCAGCCCCTCTCTTCCTCCAGCCTCCCTGTTTTGGAGGTTTCCTTCACCTGCAGGAATTGGGCTTGGGTTTAGGCTCCAGCTCCTTTTTTGGAGCAGAAAGCATGGGTGTTTGGCACCTTTGGGTGACTCCCTTCCTCCTCCAGGCTGGCACAGGGCTCCTGGCATTTCCAGCTCCTGGGGTCCTCCCTCCCAGTTTAGTCAGGGCCATGTGAGGCATCGCACTGCTTTGGGACTTTCACCTTTACCTGCGATCTTTCACGTCACGCCAAGGCTTAGTCAGGACGGTGCTACATCATCAGCAGTCACAGCCCAGCCTAGTGCAAACAGGCTTGTGCAAACAGTCCGGCAGCGGGCGTGGGTGCCTCTCCCAGCTGGGGCATCCTCCAGGAGCCCCTTCCCAGCAGCCGGGGCTGCCCGTTTTTCCCTTCTCCCTGTCCTTGCCGCACAGCCATTTCCAAAGGGAGCACGGGGCAATGGGGTAATGAAGCTCAGTGTGGGTTTGGACACCTCATGAAGGCAGGTGGACATGGGGGGGTTGGGGTCTGGTGTGAGAGCACACGCATGCTGCTGGCAGACACGCGTGTGACCCAGTCGGAGTGCACACACACACACGGTGCAAGTACCCCCGCACGGGGTGACATCACACAAATGCACACCCGGTGGCAAGAGGGGCATGCGTACATGGTCCCTCCGCACAGGCACACACGTTGCTCGGTGCACACACACACGCACTCAGTGCAGGGTTGCAAACTCCTGTCTGGTGCACAGGCTCTCCCAGTGCAGGCACGGATGTGGTCCTCGCAGTGCGTGCACACGTGTGGCACGCCTGCACACCCGGCTAGTGCACATGTGTGCGCATGTCCACCTTTTTCCTACAGGCACATAGTTGTGCTCCGGACAGGTGCACATACACCCAAATGCTCATACGACACACACGGATACATGCACACTGAGTGCAGACACACGTGTGTGCGTGTACATGCATCGCTGGGTTTTGCCTGTATTGATGCAGAGATGCGTTGTGTTTCTGCTCAGCTTCTTACCTCCTCCATCCTCAGCCCTGTGCGTGCCTCTTCCCTTCCTCCTGGGGACATACATCTCAGAGGTATCTGTACACAGTGCCGGTCTGGACAGTTATGCATGCCCTCAGCAAGGTTGGAAATACCTCTTCTCTGCATGAAGGATGCTTGCAGGACAAGGGATCAGAGTCAAGCTAGGCTTCAGGACCATAGTTTCATCTTTAGAAATAGGGATGTATTTTCACCTGCGGAGGGAGAGCTCCTCTCTTCCGTGCCACCAGTGAGGCTCTTGTCTGGGGGGAAGCGGAGGGATGGAGGCACTGGGAGCTGCTGGCTTGCGGGAAGTACTAGGGTGGACAGTGCTGGATGCTCCACTTGTTGAGGGTCTGTATGATGCCAGGGTAACCAGGAATTAAGCACTTGCTATGTGGCACCGTGGAGGGGAGATGGTGGAGGAGCGCTCACCCATCCCACAGGCTGGATGCAGAGTATGGAGAGAGCAAGTGATGGGAGTGGCGAGAGGGTTGCTGCTGTGGGACCATGGCAGATGCTTGTGGCTGTTGATTTTAGGGCATCTGACCACTGAGCTTTCTGGGTGCCCGTGAGCTGGGCTGCACCCCTTCATGCTTACAGCTCGGCAGAAGCTGTGTGGGTGCGCCTGGACCCTGGAGGAGGAAGGTGTGTTCCCAGAACGGAAAGCGGGGGACGGGAAAGCTGGTGGCCAAACACAGCAGCAGGCAGGGGCTTGGTGACGGGGCATGTGGCTTGGCGTAGAAGGGGACAGTCTCTGTGGGGCTGGCAGTGCGCCTGGCACTGCCTCTGCAGTGTGTGCATACTGGGAGGAGGTTTCCAGTGGCTGGGTGCCTGCGGTGCAGCGTGTGCAGTGTGTGTCTCTGCAATGCGGGGGGGGGCAGTACTTCTGTCACTGCCTCTGCAGCGGGTGGGGTGGACACTGGCACTGGCAGGGTCCTGCCTGCGGGGCAGGGTGGGCACCCAGTGTGTGCATGCAGTGTCCCAGTCTGGGAGTGGGAGGGAATGGGAAGGAACAGTGTGTCTGCAGTGAGTGAAGGGAACAGTATTTGCTGGCGCAGGGTGTGGGGTTGCCTAGTGACTGTGCAGCAGAGGGGAGATGCTGTGCCTACCATTGCAGTGTGCTGGGGCTGTGCAGTGCCGCTGCTCCGCGGGGAGGCACAGGCTCTGCCCTGTGGGGTATGTCTGCACTGCAGTGCAGGGTGGGCAGTGAGTCACTCTAACGCAAGGGTGGGCAATGGCTCTCTTTCTGCGAGGGGCACAGGCGGATGGCAGTGCCTCGCATGCAGTGCAGGATGGATGATGCTCGGGGCTCCTGCATCTCTGCAGTGCTGGATGGGTGGTGCCTTCGTATCTCGCAGCACCAGGCTGGCAGTGCTGCTGTGTCGGCAGTGCAGGGAGGGCAGTGCTGCTCTGTCCCCGCTGTGGCAGTGCCCTGTGTCCCTGCGGTGACGGATGGGAGGTAGCTCTGTATCCGTGCAGTGCCCCATGTCCCTGCAGTGCTGGGTGGGTGGCAGCCCTGCATCCCTGCAGGGCAGGCAGAGCCCCTGCCCCGCTTTTGGTGCTCCTGTTTGTGCAGGGCTGGCAGATTCGTGCAGTGCCTCTGTGTCCCTGCCGTGCGTGGCAGGCAGTGCCCCTGCAGTGCGTGGCACACAATGCTCCTGTGTTTCTGTGGTGAGAAGCTGTCTCTGAGCCTGGCCGGCTCCATCGGGTTGCTGGCAGCAGGCTGCGTGCAGTCCACCCTGTTAGTGTGCCTCGTTGGGTCTAATTACAGTTTGTGTGGTGATGAAGAGGGTGGACAGTGGCAGGATTGGCTTCCTGCTAGTGACAGGAAGCCAGGGCTGAGGTTTCAATGACTGGGTTGCTCACTCGAGCAGGGCGTTGCAGGAACTTTGCAAGCCGGGACCGGTCCTCCTGGGCACTTGCTTGCGGAGGCTGCCAGGAGACCATGGCTGGGGCCAGCTCTGCCAGGCGAGCCCCTGAAGCCCCTTCCCTTCAGGGGGCTGCTTTGGGACCATGTGCAGTCCTGCATGGCACAGGGGCTGCACCCAAAAGGATACGCCAGGGAAATGGGCTGGGGCTGAGCGGTCCTGGGGGCCT
Organism: Haliaeetus leucocephalus; assembly: GCF_000737465.1. Classification (NCBI taxonomy): domain Eukaryota; kingdom Metazoa; phylum Chordata; class Aves; order Accipitriformes; family Accipitridae; genus Haliaeetus; species Haliaeetus leucocephalus. Next base: position 20,409,817 of record NW_010973092.1, on the reverse strand, counting down.
GGGGCTGCCTAACCTCTGGTGTCTGTATCTCCTTGCAGCTCCCCTGCAGTGCGGGATGAAACCACTGGCATCCTGCCTGGGCCTGTGGCTCCTCTTCCAGCTCCCTGCCCTAGTCTCTGGGACGCGTGTGGTCTACAAAGTGCAGGAGGAACAACCCCCCAACACCCTCATAGGGAGCCTGGCCTCCGACTACGGCTTCCCAGACGTGGGGCACCTCTACAAGCTGGAAGTGGGGGCCCCGTACCTACGTGTGGATGGCAAGACTGGCGACATCTACACCACAGAGACCTCCATCGACCGGGAGAGCTTGCGTGAGTGCCAGCACCTCCTGCCTGGACAGCCCTGCTTCCTGGAGTTCGAAGTGTCCATCACTGACCTGATCTTGAGCAGCAGCCCACGCCTGCTTGAGGGGCAGATAGAGGTGCTTGATATCAATGACAACACCCCCAACTTCGCCTCGCCCGTTCTCACCCTCTCCATCCCCGAAAACACCAACATTGGGACGCTCTTCCCCATCCCTCTGGCCATGGACAGGGACTCGGGCCCCAATGGCGTTGCCTCCTATGAGCTGACGGCTGGTCCGGAGGCACAGGAGCTCTTCGGGCTGCAGGTGGCGGAGGATCAGGACGAGAAGCAGCCGCAGCTGATCGTCATGGGGAACCTGGACCGGGAGCAGTGGGACTCCTACGATCTGACCATTAAGGTGCAGGACGGAGGCAACCCACCACGGGCGAGCAGCGCCCTGCTTCGCATTACCATCCTGGACATGAATGACAACGCACCCAAGTTCGAGAAGGCCCTGTATGAGGCGGAGCTCTCTGAAAACAGCCCTGTGGGGCACTCTGTCCTCCAGGTGAGTGCAGGGGCTTTCTTCTCCCCAGCTCCCCTCCTACCTGGCTGCAGCAGGGACAGCCTGGGAAGCATTTGTACAACCGCTTGCTGCCACGGTTCTTCAAAGGAGGAGGGAGCCTAGAAGAATTGCAAGCCATAGGAGCCCACAGTGTCACCTGTGGCCATCAGGCAGGCAGGTCCCTGGGATGTCACATCTGCTAAAACGAGGTTGGAAAGGATGCGCAGGAAGGTGCAGCCAGAGCGGGGGCTGCAGGACACGACTGAGGGGCAGCAGCAGGGCTGGAGGATATGTGGGAGAAAGGCTCTGGGTTATGGGGAGGGCTGGGACCTGAGGTCCATGGGGAGTCTGGCTTCATGCCAGACCTGTCTCAATGCTGCCCGCAGACAAGACATAGACCCTTTCATAAGTTGCATTCCCTTGGCCGCTCCATGGAAACTCAGGCTCACACAAGAGATGGGGGGCAGGCAGCGTCCCTACTGCCCATCTGGGGGGGCTGCCCATGACTCCAGGGGTGCCTTGCTGTCTGCAGGGGCCAGGGGTTCTGCCCCATCTCAGGCAGCGGTGCAAACTAGACCGGGGAGCCCGAGGGGATGAATCTCAGTGGATTTGGCTTGGAGGGGGCATTGAGATGATAGTAGCCGACATCTGTTTATCTGCAGCTGCCATCTTAATAAGCGGAGCGCGGCCAGCTCTCATCTGCTTGCTAATTCTGATGTGAATTTTTTAAGAATTCATTTTTCACTGTTAAGAGAATGGAAGTTGGAAGCAGATAAGGGAGCTGCACGGCCGGGAGGAGAATGGGCTGAGACGCCACTGCTGCCATTGCTCAGCTTTTATCTTTCAGGGGGAAAATGACTTCCGCCTTTTTTGTGAGTGGAGGTAAAAGGTGGAATTTACATTTAACAACTTTCGTTCTCCATCCAAATCTGCTGAGCAAGATAACGGCAGAGCAGCAAATGGTGCAGAGAAGAGGCTGCTCGGAGAGCCGATTAGGGAGGCAAATGTTAGACAAACCTCATCTTCTTTAGAAAGCAAATAATAGGCGTAGAGGCAGGTTTATGTGAATGCAGAGCTCCTGACGGGTGGGCAGGGATGGCTGGTGCTGTGCAGAGCTCAGGCAGCCCCAGTCCCCGCTTGGCTGAATCCCTGAATGCTGGGATGACGCTGCTGCAGCTCCGCACATCCTTGCCTCCATCCTCCTCATCCTCACATCAGCCAGGCAGCTGCTCCAGCCCCTCTTTGGGGAGGGTTTTGCAGAGCGGGCACAGCTGGAGAAGTCCCTCCCTGCTGCTGCTGCCTGGGTCGAAGAGGCACGGGTTCCCGGAGGATTCCCTGCGTGCTGGAGCTGGCCGGGAGAGGAGCGCAGCCAACCGGCCTAGCCGGTTTTACTGGAAGAGCAAAGAAAAGCCTCTGTGCCGGAGGGCCGCTCCCAGCTGCTCTGACGGTCCCAGGCTCTTTGCCTCATAGTCCTTGGCCCCAGAAGAGGAAATCCTGTTTTTTTCCCCCCAGCTATCCCCAGAGGAGGCTGCAGTGGGCAGCGCGGCGGTTTGCGGAGGGGCTCGCACTGGCTTGCCCTCTTGCTCACCGTTTCTCCCTCCATCCCGCAGGTGAAGGCCAATGACTCGGACCAGGGCGCCAACGCCGAAATTGACTACTCCTTCCACCAAGCCTCAGACATGGTGCGCCGGCTGCTGCGCCTGGACCGCACCACGGGGCTCATCACCGTGCAGGGACCCATCGACCGCGAGGATGTCAACATCCTCAAGTTCTCCGTCATGGCCAAGGACAAGGGGGCCAACCCAAAGAGTGCCCGCACCCAGGTGGTGGTCACCATCAAGGACATGAACGACAATGCGCCCTCCATAGAAATCCGAGGTATTGGGCTCGTCACCCACCAGGATGGCATGGCAAACATCTCGGAGGATGTGCCAGTAGAGACAGCAGTGGCTCTGGTGCAGGTGTCCGACCGAGATGAGGGCGAAAACGCTGTGGTGACCTGTGTGGTGGCTGGTGATGTCCCGTTCCAGCTGCGGCAGGCTAGTGAAACAGGGAGTGACACCAAGAAGAAATACTTCCTACAGACCACCACGCCACTGGACTACGAGTCGGTGAAGGAGTACACTATTGAGATTGTGGCGGTGGACTCGGGGAACCCGCCCCTCTCCAGCACCAACTCTTTGAAGGTGCAAGTAGTGGACGTGAATGACAACGCGCCTGTCTTCAGCCAGAGCTTCACCGAGGTGGCCTTCCCTGAGAACAATGAGCCCGACGATCTGGTGATGGAGGTGAGTGCCAGCGATGCTGACAGTGGCTCCAATGCCAAGCTGGTTTACTCCCTGGTGACAGACCCCTCCTCCAAGGGCTCCTTCACCATTGACCCCGACTCCGGGGAGATCCGGGTGAAGGCAGTGCTGGACCGAGAGCAGCGGGAACGCTATGAATTCTTGGTGGTGGCGGCAGACAAGGGCAGCCCCAGCCTCAAGGGCACAGCGTCTGTGGCCATCAATGTCATGGACAGGAATGACAACGACCCCAAGTTCATGCTGAGCGGCTACAACTTCTCAGTGATGGAGAACATGCCGCCCCTCAGCCCTGTGGGCATGGTGACGGTGATCGATGCTGACAAAGGAGAAAACGCCCGCATCCAGCTGTCGGTGGAGCAAGACAATGGGGATTTTGTCATCCAGAATGGCACCGGCACCATCCTCTCCAGCATCTCTTTTGACCGGGAGCAGCAGAGCACGTACACTTTCCGACTCAAGGCAGTGGACAGTGGGGATCCTCCCAGGTCTGCCTACGTGGGGGTGACCATCAACGTCTTGGATGAGAATGATAACGCCCCCTTCATCACTTCACCCTCCAATGCCACCTACAAACACATCCTGCCCCACACCAGCCCTGGCCAGCAGGTGAGCAAGGTCAAGGCGGAGGACATTGACTCCGGTGTCAATGCAGAGCTGACCTACAGCATCACAGGAGGCAACCCCTTCGAGCTCTTCCAGATCTCCCCGCACAGTGGAGACATCACCTTGGAGAAGGAGATCCTCCGCAAGCACCATGGCCTGCACCGCTTGGTAGTGCGTGTCAATGACAAGGGCAAGCCCTCACGGCACGGCACAGCCCTGGTGCACTTCTACGTCAACGAGACGCTAGCCAACCGCACGCTGCTGGACACGCTGGTGGGGCACAGCCTGGATACACCGCTCGACATAGACATCGCCGGGGACCCTGAATATGAGCGCAGCAAGCAGCGAAGCAACATCCTCTTTGGAGTCATTGCTGGCATTGTGGCTGTCACCCTGGTCATCGTGCTGGTTGTCCTGGTGCGCTACTGCCGGCAGCGGGAGGCCAAGAGTGGCTACCAGGCAGGCAAGAAGGAGACCAAGGACCTGTATGCACCCAAGCAGGCCAGCAAGAGTGGTAAGAGCAAGAGCAAGGTGAAGAAGAGCAAGTCTCCGAAGCCGCCCAAGCCCACGGAGGATGAGGAGGAGACAGGGCTGCAGAAATCGCTCAAGTTCAACCTCATGAACGACTCTGTCAGCGACAGCCCCCGAATCCACCTGCCTCTCAACTACCCACCAGGCAGCCCAGACCTGGGTCGCCATTACCGCTCCAACTCGCCGCTGCCCTCCATCCAGCTGCAGCCTCAGTCGCCTTCTGCCTCCAAGAAGCACCAAGTGGTGCAGGACCTGCCGGCCACCAACACCTTTGTTGGCACCGGGGACAACAACTCGACGGGCTCCGAGCAGTACTCGGACTACAGCTACCGCACCAATCCCCAGAAATACACCAACAAGCAGGTAGGAGAGCTCATCCTGAGGCCGGCAGCGGCCCCCCCCCTGCATCGGGGAGCCATCTGGACAGAGGTTTGGGAGTGAGCGTGGACTGGCCCCCAGCCCTGCACGCGTGGCCTGGGAGGCTGGCGGAGGACTACCCCGGAGCCGAGCCACTGAGCCTGGTTGTGGGCTGGGGAGGGGATGGGGATGGTGGGAGGGGGAGTCCAAAAACTGTCAGACCCCTTGTCAGAGCGCCCGGGGCTGGGTCCTGGCGGCGCTGCCTGGGTGACGGTGATGCGAAGGGTGCTGCATGCGTGTGCCTCTGCATGTGGAGCTCTGGGGAGGGAATCCCACTCGCCCTGGTCCCCTTTGGGGACCAGCTGTAAGAGCACCGAGGAGGGCAATGCCCACCCTCCCATCCATCCCTCCGCTTGGGCTGACTGGTGGGGAGGAGAGACTGGTCCAGCTCCTGCCACAGCTCTGGGCAGCCCGTTTCCAGCCCTGCCCCTGTCCAGGGAGCAGTGAGGAAGGCACTAGCCTTGCTGTTGCCAGCCTGGCTCTGCCGGTGCGGCTGAACCTTTTAACCATCCGTGCACAAAGCCACCCAAAAGGGAGTTTTGCGCCCGCTGTGGCTGCCCAGGCAGGTGGGGCTGGGTGGAGGAGCAAAGCTCTGCCTTTTTCCCAGGCTCAAGCTCTGGCTTCCCCCAGGCTTGGGCCCTCTGCCATAGTCGGCGGGGTGAAAACCGGGCTTCCCTTAGCACGAGCATCGGGCCCGGAGCTACGGCTCTGCGGCAGCCGTGCTGCAGCCGCTGCGGAGGGGGAGAGCGGATCCTGGCGGCCGGGGCGCTTCCATCAGGCGGCATGGGTCCGGCCGTGTGCTGGGGCTGGGGCTGGGTCTCGAGCTCAGGGCTGGAGGAGCGGGGTACTGGGGTCTCTGCTGCGTGCTGCGGTCGGGTCACTGCTCTAGGTCCAGCCGGGGGTTTCTGCTGCGTGCGGGGCAAGGCGGAGGTAGGTCTTGGCTGCGGACTGGGAAGGGCTGCTTGCTGGTGTGCACTGGAGCTTGGAACTGTCCCAGGAGGTCGTGGGATGAGCCTGGAGCTTGCAGGACCCTCTTTCCTTGGGCCGTCTGGCTAGTTAGCTTGCACCACGTTTCTGCTTTGGCGCCTGTCGGGTCTATCCTTAAGTAGCTAGGGAGGGAGAGGGGGGATGAGTGCCTGTGGCTTTGCCTTCTTCCTGCGGTCCTGTGAGTGAGGAAAACCCACTCCCCCACTGTGCTGTACCCTCTGTGCCCTGTGGAGACCCCTGCTCCCTTCTTTGTATCCCGGTGAGCGGCAGGCTGGGCTCCTGCCGTGGGGCTGAGCTCAACTGCCCTGTTGGATTTGAATTCAATAAAGTTTTCTATTTTTGACCGGTTGTGCCTTATTTTCCCTACTGCCCCTGAAGATGCTCTTGCTCCCAGCAATTTCCCAGGCATCTTTTCCATGTCCTCAGCCACCGGAGCACCCGGGCCCCGCAGCGCCCAGAAGTGATGCTCACGTGGGCCAGGCATCTCCATGAGCCCTCCACCGTGCCCCAGCATGGGGCCTCATGGTACTGAGCCCCCCCTCCCCAGATTGACAACTCCTATCTCTAGTCACTGCCTGGCCCTCTAAGGAGACAGCTTCCTCCAGGACCTGGTTCACAACACATGTATGTACATACACACACATGTGCATGTGTGGATGTGGAGGCAGTCTGAGCCACGGACCAGCCAGCCCAGTTTTCTTCCACCCCAACATCCCCCTCTATAGCTTCTCCTGGTTCATACCCATGTCCTTTTGAGACCCACCCGTGTTCCAAAGCCAGTGCATGGAGGAGCAGAACCCTGCCACGCGATGCCTGGCTAGCATGACCCAAATCCTGCTGGTGAGGGCTGGAAGATGCCTGCAACTCGCCCGCTGCAGTGCTGGAATGAGGACGCACGTGGTTGCAGATGGAGTCTCAGTGCGTCAGCAGCGCCGGGGGGAAGCACCCGAAACAAGGTGCTCCCCCCCACCCTGGGATGCAATGGGTACCCTTGCAGTGAAGGAGAGGTCCTCCCAGGCAGGCTTGCTGGTGGCGGTGGGGCTGCAGGAGGGAGCCAGGATGGAGCCAGGTGGCCATGCTCCCCATAAAAATGGCTCTGCCCCTCCTGGCAGGCAGGTTGGGGGTGATGCTGCTGCCACAGGGCTTGCTCAGGCTCTTGTCTCCAGCGGGTTGGAGAGAGGATAGATACTGCTAGGCAGGAGCAGCACAGCACCCCTTCCCCAGGCCCTGGATGGGGCTGTCCTACAGCCCCCTCCCTCCAGCCAAGCATCACATCTCAGGGACGCCCTCCGGGGCCACCTCTTCCTCTTTCTCATGGTTTTTCTTTCAAACTGGGGCAGACATCCCTGCACCCATCATGCCAGCTTCACCTCTTCCCCAGGGGCTCCAACCGGCTGCACCAGGCTGCTGGAGAAGAGGAGCTCTGGCTCTGGGAGAGATTAGATCATCTGGGGAAACCAGTGGTTCTGGCTTCGGTGGTTTCATTCCTGTGCCAGCCTTGGCTCTCACAGCCTCCTAGTTTGTTTTGCTAACAGCATAAGGTTTTATCTTGAACCGTCCAGGAAGTGTCTGGGCCTCCTAGGCAGGCAGAGCTGGGACCTGCGGGGAGATGCAATGGCTGCAGAGGAGGAAAGGAGACACCAGCAACCACCTAAATAACTAGTTCCTGCAGGGCTGGGCAGGGCAGTCTGGGGGCTTGGCTCAGTGTTGCTATCTGCTTCCCTTTGGGAACTTTCTGAGAGAAGTTTCCCTTTCTTCCTTGTCCTCGGCAGCTCTTTGATGAACGTGGGGTGAGAACGCAACCTCTCAGACGCTGGCGTGGGGAGCATCTCTCTCTTCTGCCCGTCTCCCAGGCTCCATCATTTCGGGCTTTTTTAGACCAGGAGGGCTATGCTACATACTTTCCTGGCTGCACAAACCCAAGACTGCCCCGGGTCCCCACAGCCCCCCACCATCTGAGAAGGTGGCTGGAGTGGTGTTAGCTTCAGCATGCTACTGCAAGCTCAGCAGAGGTGCCTGCACCTGCCTGCAGGCTTAAAAGCACGGTGCAGTATTAATTACTCTCTGCGGGGGGGGATAAGAGGAATATTGTAACTGTAATGGACAGAAATGAAATTGTCTTGTTTTAGAATTTAGCTTAGAGTCTCCATAAATTGCAGGTTTAGGTGTTGGCAGATGTCTGGGAAAGTCTCCTACCGTCCTGGGTCAGTGGATTTTCTCAAGGTCGTTCACGTGGAATGAGCTGATAAATGGATCCAGCAACGAGCTGCAGATGGAGCTGAGGGTTCATGGGGGACCTGCCCTGTTTTTCCCCAGTTTCAGAAAGACACTGTGCTGGGAGCAGTTCCAAGGCACTGCGAAATCAGCTCCTGCTCACGGGATCAATTGCACTTGGTTCAGATTTGGCTCTGACGTGCAGAGACTGAATGAGGGAGTGTGTCGGTGAGGTCCCGGGGGCTCCGGTGCGGGGGCTGAGCCCTAACTGTGCTGGGAGGAGTGGCTGGGCTCTGTAAAACAACTGTGAATGCACAGCAGCTTGTGAGCATCAATGGGGTGCTTGTGGGAGTTGAGGAGCACAAGAGGGGGCGAGGAGTGGGTCGTACGCCACGCTGGCTTCTGGGGAGTTAGTGAGGATGCTGAGAGCCCCACGAGCGAGGCAGGAATGCGCCATGGCTCCTGGCAGGTCTGCGCTGGGGCACTTTGGTTTATGGCAGGGAGGGGTGCCTCTGCCTGGCAGAGCTCCGTGGGACATTTGGGACCCTGAAATGAAGAGCTTCAGCCATGGGTGACAAGCAACCCCTTGATACAGCCTGGCCTGTACTGCCAAAGGCAGCGTGGGTGTGCGCAGGCTGTGCTGCAGGGGGAGGTGACACGGGGGTGTACTCAGCCTGCGCTCCGCATGCGGGAGGTGGCAGCGGGGTGCTCACAGCCCGTACCCCACAGCGGGGTGGCACAGGGGTGGGTGCGATCTCTGTGTCGGGGGGTAGCGGAGGTGTGTGCGCAGGTTGTGCGGCAGGGGTAGGTGATACAGAGGGGTGCAGCCTGTCTCCTCTGGGAGGAGGGGGCACAGGGAGGGGTACAACCCCTGTCCCCAGAGGAGGTGGCAGCATCTGCAGCCTGTACTGCAGCGGGAGGAGGCACAGGGGGGTACACAGCCACTACCACAGGGAGAGGCGGCACAGGGTTATGTGCAAGCTCCATTGTGTGGAGTGGTGGCAGTGGGGTGTACGTAGCCTGTCTGCGGTGGGAGGTGACAGCAGGGTGTACATAGTGGGCAGCCTTGGGCAGGTGACGACTCCTCTGTAAGCAGCATGTCTGCAGGGAGGCAGTGGCACTGACTGTCCCTATCCCATTGAGGAGAGCATCAAGTCTCTCCTGCCTGACAGTCCCTGGCCTTACCAGAGCTTGGGACCTTGTCCTTTGCTCCCTTGAAGGCTCGCCCAGCCTGTGCTACCTGCCTGGGGCTCCTCATATCTGGCTGGGCTTGCCTGGGTGGCTTGCAGCTCTGGCCAGGTCCCTTCTTCCCACCCTGCTGAGCCAGATGCTGCTCATTCCTCCCTGCCCTCCTGTTCTCAATTCTCGCACCCCCAGGCTCTCCCCTGCCTGATGCACTTGGAGCCAGTGTTGGTCTGTGGTGAACACGGGCTTTCCTAGCTTGGATCTGGGGGGCTTCTCCTCCCCCCCCGCCCCATCCTCTCCTCTTTTCTTTCACAATTGTATCTGGTCTTCTCCATCCCTCTCCTGATCTCTCCTCCTGCTCTGCTCGGGCAGTGACCTCCCCCTTCCCTGTTGCTTTCTGCTCCCCATCAGTCTCTCCTGACCGGCTGTCTGCTGGCCCCAGTACAGAGCGATGCTGAGCCCTTCACAGCACAGGGCTGAGTCCCTGGCTGGCTCTGACAGCCGAGCTGTGGAACCTCTGTGCGATGAAAGCGCTGGCTGTGTGGGCAGCCGCCTGGTCCAAGCTGCACTGATTGATATTCCCAGCACTGCTCTGCCCGCTCGGCCGGGCTCTCAGCTGCAGTGCTGTTCCCTGCACGCACAAACCAGCCTGGAGCAGGGCCCAGCCCTGCAGCCTGCTTAATCAGTCACCCAAATCCTGGGGCAAAATCCCATGCTGCGACGGGGCGTGTCCCCGGGCACTTTGTGGTCCCTCCGCCCAGAGAGCATCCAGCAGGACACGGATGGGGTGAAGGGTGGAGGGGGGGGATGAGGCTGGAGGGGGTGGAGGGTGGGGTGCTGCCGGGTGAGGACAGAGCTGGGATGTTCTGGGACAGGATGGAGAGGAGGCTGGGGTAATGAGAGGGTGCATGATGTAGGGCAGGATGGGGTGGGGTGTTGCGGGGGAGAGCAAGGGCTAAAGGATGTGTGGAGCAAAGGGGCGCAGAGCAGCTCTGTCCCTGGGAACTGTGTCAGCTCCAGGCGAGGAGGGCAGCCCCAGGAGGGTGTGAGGCAGCAGCCAAGAGGTGGATGCTCTGCACTTGTGTGTCTGGAGCTGGTGTCCACCCAGGAGCCCCGGCATGAATCGTGTGCGAGAGCCATGCAGCTGTGCATGGGCTGACTCACGTGGGGCTGTGCCGCGGTGGGTCGCAAAGAACAGGAGCTCCCCTTCACGGTTTGTGGTGTCTTGGACATCCAGCCCCTGCGGTACCCTGTCAAATTTCTCTCTTCCTGGCATGTTCTTTTGAACTCTGCCCCTGGAGCTGAGCCCTGTGCCAAGCCCAAAGCACCTTCTTCCCCCTCCACCCTCCATCCCCATGCATACCTGTTGTGTGAGAGCACCTGCCCCTGAAACCCTGGGCACAGCCCATCTCCACGGGAGAGCTGTGCTCCTACGTACTGCCCTGCAAGCCGGTCCATCTGAGCTGCAGTTACACAACCCAAGCTCTGCTCTTGGGAGAAACCAAGATGGTCGATGGAGATTACTCCAAAAGGGACTCTTCCCACAGTCCCCTGCTCCTTCAGGAGCCCAGGAAGCACGCAGTCTGCTTGGCTGAGGCGGAGAAGGATTGAACGTGGGTGGGGAGGAGCCTGGCTGCAGGGGCACAGGCCACCTCTGGCACTTGTTCCCCCTCTTCTTGTCACCTCTGATGCTAGCTGCAGCGTCCATCAGTGCAACTGGGAAGAAGCTCGGTCTTGGTTTCACTTATGGGAGCCAGGGTCACCTGCAACTCAGACCCACTCAGCCACCCCCCAGTAGGTCCTCTGTTGACTTTGTCTTCTCTCTGACTTTCTGGACTTTTCTGGAGGTCTCAGTCTGCACCCTTGAGGACCTGCTTTCCATATTCCACCAGCAGTATAGGTTTCTTTTCCTAGTGGGGTTCCTGACTCAACCCTGGGGTCAAAAGCACAAGGCAAAGAGGAGGTCAGACAAAGGAACAGAAAGAAAACAACTCCCCAAGATCCCTTAAAAATGTCTCCTAGTTGTTTTGCATGAATGTCTTCCTGTGGTGTAAGCTGTTTACTGCCTCAGTCCTTCAGACGCTCACAGGAAAGAGTGGGTGGGAGAGTAGGTTTGTGGCAGTGACCTGCTAGGAGGGCAGGAGAAAGGTCGTGTGTTATCTCATCATTTACATCCATTTTGGCATTCACAGCCATGCCTTGTGGATCCCGCCCAAAGATCCCTAAGGATGCCCCTGCCCAGGGAGGTAAACAACCTTCTGAGCACCTCTTCACTTGCAAAATACCTGCCTCCTGATCTACTATCTAAACGTGGCATGGCATGGCTGGTGATCTTGGCAGGTTTCATCAAAGCTGTCTTTAGAGCCATCATTTTGGGAGGGCAGCGAATTGCCACCTCTCCCTTGGAACTGATCCTGCTCCGTAGTGAAGTTCTCGGAGCAGAGTGCCCTGATTCAGCTCCTCTGAGACATCTCTAAAGGCCTGAGCAACCTGAAAGCCTGGAGCTATTTAGCTCCCACGTGGCCTGGTTTTCACATGCTCCAAACTCCCCAATGCTCTTGAGCAGCTGCAAAGCTGCTGCCAGGGAGGCAGGAATCCCAGGGAGACTCTGACAGATATCCATCCCTGCTGGGGGGGGGACTTCTTGTCTGAGCTTGGGACTGAGATCGTGCTCTAAATGTCTTGCTAATGTGATGTCTGATGTTCCTCTTATACTAATCTGTTAATCTTTCTGCTTCTTCATCAAAAGCACTCAAGCCCAGTAGAAAGCAAAATCAGTATTTCAGATGTTTGAAGAGCCCTTCGTTATTATTCAGGCTGGGCAAGGTGTTGTGATTCAAGGCTCTGGCAGTGCCTGGAGGAGCTTGGGTTGTTTTTTCCAAGGATTTCAAGTAGATCACAGTTTATTAGGGACTATCAGGACATCTCTTGCCCAGAGAATAGAGCTCAGAAACCTTCTCTAATGCTCAGGAAATTTTTCTTGAGCCACAATCTGCAAGTTCTGGCCCAAGGACTTGACAGCTCACCCGGGATTTGAGGATAGGGTAAAAGAAAGCTGTCCTCAGCTCATCCTTACTAGGGTTCCTGTACCAGTAAGAGTGGCAATGCCAGACCAGTGCAGGCAAGATAAGTGGCCTTAACAAGCCTTACAATATTACTTGTCTTACCTCTTACCTGTTTGATCTCTCCAAATGAAGGCTTGTCTTACCCAGTATCATCATTCATCATTAGGTGCAGGTTGGTTGCAGAGCACTAAAGTGAGGGCTCTGCTGATGTCTAGAGTGTTTGTGCACAGACTTATGGAATAGACACAATTCCTTGACGAAGCAGGAGAAGCTTCTGCCCTTTGCCTATGGAAATAGAGGTGGTTAGAAAACAGAGCTGCTATCAGAGGAAAATTTTCAATTTGAAAACATATCAGCAAGAATTGACAAATTTTTTTCTATTTTGGCTCAAGTTAATCAATGGATATAGCTGTATAAATATATGTATTTTTCCTAGTAATTTCTGAAGGCATGATTCTGACTGACCTTTTTGAATTTAGCTTCATAATTAATACTTGGCTTGAATTCTGAAGTGAAAGTTACCTTTGCAAGAGCATCATTTTTTTCATTTTTGCATGTCAGCAAAGATATCCCCCCTGCCCCAGCTTTGAAACAAGAAACTCACTTGAAAAATGATCCAATTTCCACAAATTGACATTTTTCCCATGCAAAGTCTTCCATTGAAGCATTCCTGGTTATCTCTCTTTTTTTTAGAGTCCTGAGTCTATGGCTTGGGACCCCCTGCTCTCCCCAGAGCTTTCAATACTATCTGTCAGCTCCACTGGGTGCAACTGGGAGCCAGATTAGCTCATTATTTTGCTAGCATTATTTTCCCACTCTACAGCTGTTGGATTCCTCGAGGGCTTTATTCAAGCGTTACTCCCAGTCCTGGAACCTTTTTCTCCCTGGGATCTTCAGATGGTTTTAACGTGATTATGAGACCTCCTTCTGTGTCCTGAGCAATTTCCGCTCTATACCAACTATCTACAAAATGGCTCTATTATCAGCTTGAAGGTGATAGACATTTCAGGACACCACGGTCATTCCAATTTAGACATTATTCCATAAAGATTATGACCCCTTTAGATTTTATGATTTACCCTTCAGATGATTTATTTCCGTATTTTCCTTTCCAGTCTTAATTTCAACCAAAGAAAAGCCAAATTGCACATCTTTGATGGGCTCAGAGCTCTGATAGGCTGAGAGGTTAGGCAATCGCTGTCCTGAGGCTGTCTAAATGGGTTTCTAATTGTGTTAGATCTTGCTATGAGTTAGATAAATTCGATCTGACCAGGCAGGTTGGCACCGGGCTTTGGCGGCTTCTTTGAGCGTCATGCAAATTTCAGGAGGCTTCAGGGCACCTCTGTGGCGTCAGCCCACATTTTACCCAGATTTATTCATTAAATAGTGCCTTGGGATTTGATGTCCATTTTAGGATGGCTGTTCTGCTACCATTATTTCAGCAGGACTTGTAGCACCTCTCTTCTGACTGCAAGGTCAGCACTTGCTAATTGTCAGCAATGGAAGCCATGCAAACAGCCACTAAGAAGAGTGAGCAGTTGCTTTTCAGATAATACCTGGTTTGGGGAGGTGTGATTCACATGGATTCCTGTGCGTCTTTCCTCCAGTGGTGGATTCCTTCTGTAGCTTCATTTGTCAACACTGGAAGAGGTAAAGGGTTATTGGGAACAACCCTTACTTCAGATACTGGGATGGGGATGGAGACAAGGATTTGTGGGCAGAGCACAGCCATCAGACAAGACCTTATGAACATCAGATGGACCAGAGCTGTCAGCCCTGTTGCTAATGTGCCTTGTGCAACCACAGTAGCTGTGATGGAGATGATCCCAGCAAATCGTCAGTCTGGTAGATCAGAAAACTGGGCCTTTAAGTTTGCTAGTAGTCCTGTCCAGAATTGTCGGCGCTCGTTTGGAGACACCACCTTCAATGACAAAAATCTGGGAAGGCCTGAACAGTTTTTCTGAATGCCAGAGGGGTCTTACAGGTGTGTGTAGACCACACCTTTGCTTAGAGCTGGGTCCATCTATCACCCTCCCTTGTTTGTGGTGGCTGGAGCTCCAGGCAGGCAGTTGTCTGGTGTGGTTCAGTCCATTTTACGAAGTGGTAGCTAGCCCTTGTGCCTCTGAAAATCTGGACCTGGAGATGCTGTGGCAGGGCGGGGAGGAACCTCTGGGGCAGACAGGATCCCGAGACCACAAAAGGGACCAGAGGGGCACAGGAGGGAGAAACGCAGTCCTTGGGGAGCAGAGGGTTACCACAGGTGCCAGGAGGCTGACGCCAAGCCAGGGCAGCATTTGCCTTTGCTGCTTGTACGCAGACACTCTCCCTCATCATGCTGTTCTGCCTGGTGCCGCATAACGTTGTGAGCTTTTCACATCACGTGCAGGTATGGCAGCCCTGGGCGTGAGGGTGGGTGCAGGAGGAGTGAGGGATGCGCTTGGGGCGTTTCTTCTCCAAAAGTCAGTGCAGTGGCCAGACGGTGTGCTGCTGGGGTAGCACAGGAAAGAATGGGGAGAGCTTTCTGCTCTGACTCCGTCCTCACCCCAAAACACCAGAAGCACATGCTGTTGCTCAGATGAGCTGTAAAACAGTCGACCGCTTATGGCCAAGAGCTGAGCTTGTGTCCCCTTTCCTAGAGCTAGAGCGTTGCCCTGGATGGTTCTTGGCAATTCAGCTCCAGCTTTCCTCGAGGCTTGCCCTGGTTTCCACGGTCATAACATTCCCCTCAGCCTCCTGCTCTGCGGCCTGTGTTGCATTGCACTGGAGCTGTGCTGTTCTCCAGACATGATGCTAGCAAATAAAATAATTCCCACATGCAGCAAAACCTCCATACATGAAAAGGTGCATCTGTGTAGTTTGGGGAATGGTCCCTGGGCTTATCTTTTTCTTTTTTTTTCCCGGTAACCAGGGATGTTGCAGAGCTCCAGGTTGGTTTGTAAAAGAGAGGGGTTCATGAATTAATCTGAAGTTGAGGAACTCATGTGCTACAATGGCTCCCTTGTCACTTATTTTTATATTCTGGGCAGTGGGTCTGACATTGCCTTTCACTTTCAGCCCTGTGAGTTGCTGCATTGTGGCGGCTGTTGGGGAAGCAAGCTCCTTTGGCAGCTGGCTGAAAGGCCGTTGAGGCTTCTGGCATGTGGGGAGGTGCAGGAGCAATTGGAGGCTGCCAGATGAGCCCATTCGCCGCGGATCCTGCTTTCGGATCAGCAGCGAGGTAGTTAACAATTTTGATATTTCTACCACTCCAGCATTAATCGGTGCTCAGGGGGGAGCAGGGTGGCTCACCTCTGTGGGGGCTGTTGCACCACACCATTCCTGTCAGCAGGAAAAGGCTGCCCGGGGCAGATTTTAAGGTTTTTCTTTGTGAACAGTGCAATTTCTGGTCCGTCAGATGGGACTGCATCTCCTGCCACTCGGTCCATGCCGTCTGCACAGAGGGTGATGCCGTGCACTTGCGGGGAGCCCGTGTGACACCCCGCAGCCCTGTTCCCTTGTTACGCTGCTCTCATTTTGGCTGAGTTTGTTTTCCCTGGGTTTGGCAAGAAGAATCGGCTTGGTGCGGGTCCCGATGAGAGCTGGAGATGTTTGTGATGGAGGGGAGAGGCAGGAGGGAGCAGAGTGGTGCTGAGGAGGGAGGGGGTCCCTGTTAGTCCCTCTCCAGCATCCGTGGGTGGGGACCCTCATGGTAGAGGGCATCAGGACAGAGGAGCCCCTTGGCAGGGACTGGCGTTGGGGGGTTTTGGTGTGTGCAGCCAGGACTGGGAAGGCTGGGGAAGGCTGTCGGGGAGAGCCCGAGAGAATGTCTCATCAAACCAAGTCCCGGCTACTGTCAGAGAAGCCCCAAAACTGGAACGGTGGGTGAGACCCTGGCTTCCCCATTGTGGAAAGGCTGTGGCAGAGCTGGAACAGGCGCAGAGAAGGGCAGCAAAGCTGGCCTGACCTGCCCGGCGTCTGCAGGAGGACAGGCTGCACGTACTCTCACGCTGCAGCTCACAGAGGACACAGTGGAGCAGGATGCAGAGCGGATCTGTGAAATTGGAAAGGGGTAGAGCGAGGAGCAATTACTCATGTTTTCTCATAACCCTGCAGGTAGGAGAAGTTCAAGGAAAAATTACCAGGCGGCAGATGTAAAACCAAAGGGAAGTGCTTTTCTGTGTAGCACATGGGCAGAGAGGTCATTGCTGCAGGATGCCACAGAGGCCAAAAGCAGGCATGGACTCAAAAAGGTGTGAGAGCACTTCACAGAGGATGGGGGTCATTAAACGTATGAGCTGCAAACAATTCCTTGCTCAGGAAAAAAACTGAGCTGCAGCACAACAGAAACCCGCAGGATTTACCAGGGGATGGATGTCTTCATCAGAGCATCCGCCGTTGCTGGAGGCAACTGCCGGTGCTCCCTGTGGAAAGTCAGGGACGGGGGCTCAGTTTGCTCCTCAGATGTACAGGCTGGCACAGGCAGGTCTCCCCATCAGGAATATAAGAGTGAGCACTGGGGAGCCCTTGAAAGGAGTTTTTTGAGAGCCACAGTTCCTCAGCTAAGAAAATAAACAGCTCTGCCCCAGATCCCATTCTAGTGCAGTGGCAAAGTGGAGACAGCAGTTAGAAATAGAAAAACAATAAATACTGGGGGGGAGGGGGGGGGGGGGAAGGGAGGGAGTATATAGCAATTAGTAGAAATGAGTAGTTATGGAGTGTAGAAAATTGACAAGGAAAGCCAGAAACATTGGGGGAAAATCAATTTTGACAAGCTAAACACAAAAAGGAGTACTTTAAAAAATGTGCTAGAAAGAGGTGGAATCTAGTAACTGTCGTTTCCAAATGGAGATTGCAAAATTGTTAATTATGTAGAAAAATGCAGAAGTATTCAATAAATGCCAATGCATTGGTAACCAGCAAAGATATTAAAAATATGATCTCCTTGAAATAGTGATATTTGAAATAATCAAATAAAATAATTTGTGCCAAACAATCTTCAAAGGTCTGGAGTAGGAGCTCTCTGATCTGGGAGTGTTAATGGAGCTGGGGACGCCGGGATGGGCCAGGAGGAGTGGGAGGGCAGTGATGCCGTGAGCCAGCTGGAAATAGTGATGGGGATGCTGTGTGCACTGCACACTGTCCTCGCCAGCCCCAGGGAACAACTGGATTAATAGCTAAGGCAGGAAACTCAATGATGGAAATAGCACTGACGTCAGTCAATGCAGTTTGATGGGAAGGGATACTGGGCAGTGTCATTACATGACAGGTCCAGCTTTTAAACCTTTCCTTAGGCATCTGTTCCTGGCCACTGTGAGGAACAGGATCTGCTCTAGGCGTACCTGTGGGTCTGAAGCAGCAGAGCTTGTTTTATGTTGGTGTGAGATTACAGCATGCAGCTGATCAACTTGGAGTTTGATGAAGACGCCGAGTTGATAATGTGTTATGTTGTTATTATTGTTATTATTTTGAATTAACACTACTCATTATAAGTAAAGCATTGTTAGATAGATGAAGATCGGGTTTATCAGCTTAGTGAAGAAAAGCAGTCGTTGGTTGGGAGTCCTTGTGGAACAAGGTTCTCCTGGAGGAGCTCTTCGGCAGCAGTACTGTGCCCGCTGCCATTCAACGTTGTAATCAATGATCTGGAAGTAAATATAAAATCACCGCTGATAAAATTTGCAGCTGACACGGAGATTGGTGGAGTGGGAGATCATGATGAGGATAGAGCAGTCATGCAGAGCAATCCAGATTGCTTGGTAAACTGAGCCCATTTAAACAAAGTGCATTTTAACACAGGCAAATGCAAAGCTGTACATTGAGAAATAGGGAATGCTGGTTTATATCCTGGAAAGCACTGACTTTAAAATGGATTTAAGGGTCACACTGCATGAGTAGCTCAGTGTGAGCACTCACAGTGCTCCTGCCAAAGGGCTAATACAGTCCTCAGATGAAAAAACCTGAGAGGTAGGAGGAGAAGAAAGGCTCTGCAGAAAGCCCTGGTGAAATGGCACCAGCAGTCCTGCAGGGATCACCTCTGATGAGGAATGGGGAAAAACCGGGGCAAGTAAAGATGAGGGCCACAAAAACTGATTTTCTGGCTTGCAGGTTGAGACTTAAGGAACCTGGTTTGTTTAACTTCTCAAAAAGAAGATTGAGGCATGCTTTGATTGCACTGTACAAGCAACTTCTTGTGTAGAAAACACCATGTGCTGAAAGGCTCTTTAACCTAGCAGAGAAAGGTCAAACAAAACCCAATTTCTGTAAGTCAGTGCCAGACAAATGGATTCAGAGTCTTTCCATGACTCCAGAACAAGGCGCTTCGGGTGGAGAGCTTCAGCCAGACACAAGCTACTACTAGGACCGCGCAGAGTACGAGGAGGCACTGACCCCTGTCAGTGCCATGCTGCCGTGAAGCGTTGGAGGGGAGCAGGGTTGTATGTGGATTGCCTTTGCCCTGCAGTGAGGAGAAGAGCCCTTTCAAGGGCTGCCAGGCAGGATCTGACATTTAAAGGAGGTGTTTTTTAGGTAAAAGTAATGCTATTTGGAAGGAGACCCCTCGGGGGAGGGATAGTAGCTGTCACAGGCTGGGTTTCTGAGGCTGTTTGTTTGTATTATTGCAGGCACCCCAAGGAGCCCTAGTTGTTTGTCTGGGGTTTTATGAGCACAGACTGAAAGTAGAAGCTTTGAGCTAGGGATGAGCCACAGTGATGGAGGAAAGCAGTTTTAGACAGGCAGTCAGGGTGCAGGAGGAAGCTGTGGGACAGCATTGCCTGGCATGGTGGGCAGTGATGTCTGTGCAGTGAAGGCTTTTGCAGGCTTTACACAGCTGCACAGCTTACAAAGTGGGCTGGGAGATGACCTTGGCAGGGTCATCTGCACAGAGTTCTGCTGTGGACAGGACTGCCTTGACCTCAGCTCCTCCAGAGCTGTACACGAAGACCTCCCGAGAGGTGCTTGCCTATCCCTTCATGAGAAAGATTGCACCTTCTGCTTTGGCAATCTATCACACTTGGCTAAACCTACCATTGTATTTTTTTCCGTAGTGGCTAACTTCAATTTTCCTTGCTGCAGGTGAAAGTCATTCCTTCTTGCCTGTCCATGGTCAAAAGCAGCACCTTTCTCTTTGCAGAAGGCTCTTATGAGCTTGAAGAGTGCTGGCTTTGCCACCCTTAGCCTTCTCCTCCCCAAACCAGTTTCCTCAGTATTTTCATGGTTTGTTACGATTTCTAACAGCTACTTTTTTCTGTTCCTCTCTGCTTAACTGGTGCACGTGTTCTTGAAAGTGGTGCCCAGACTGGACACAGCTCTGCCTCTGAAGTCCTACTTGAGCCCAGCAGAGCAGACAGATCCCTATGTGACTGAAAGACAAAGCGCCTGTTTACACATCCCAATATAGATGCATTTTTTGGTGAGAGATTGACACTGTTGATGGATAGTCAACCCATGATCTGTTGTAACCCCCAATCCTTCAGCCAGCCTGCTGCTTGTGCAGTGATTATTTTTCCCAAGTGTGCAAATGTGACAGATATATTCCACATCTGTCATCCAAGCAGTTAATGAAAATACAGGCTAGCGATGGACTCGGGACACAACCCGAAGAATTTCATTTGATACATCATCCCAGCTGAAAGACCTGTCTTCAGTAATTACTTTCTGAATACAACTTTCTAAATGCTTTGAATCCACCCTGCAGTGAATTGCACTATATTACCTAAGCAGAGAAGTACTATGCTGCACCTGCACTGTTTTCCTGCATTACTTATGAGAATATTGTCTAAAATAGTGTCAAAAAACTTCCTAAAGTCAAGATATAACATTTACTGCTCCTCCTCCATCCACAAGGCCTGATGTCTTTTCAAAGGAAGAAGTTCAATGGCTTGACATGTTTGTTTGTGACAAACCTACAGTGGCTGTTACTCATTTCCTTGTTATCTTGTAGGTACTTACAAAGAGTTCTTTTATCTGTTTCAGTATTTTTCCAGGAACTGAAATTAAGCTAACTGTTTTATAATTCTCCAGCTCTTCTTTTTTCTCATCTTTAAAGACAGGCGCTATTTTAGCTCACTTCCAGTCTTCTGGAAGCGCCCTGAGTCTCTACAAATTCTTTAAAAAAAAACTAAAAAAAAAAAAAAAGGCAAAAAAAAAAAAGCCCCAGCAGCTCTGAAGTTACTTAAATCAGGTCTCTAAGCACCTGGGGTGAATTTAATCAGGTCCAACCAACCTAAAAGCAGCTAGCTCATCTAAATGTTCTCTGTGTGTTCCTTCCCTTGGTTAGTCTCAATTCCAACCCCTTCCTCATCGGTGCTAGCTATGTGGGATGCCTGATTGCCACTCAGTTGTAGTAAAGACATCAGCAAAAAAGGTATTCAACCTAAATGGCGTGTTGGTTCCTCTCGCTCCTGATCGCCTTCAGACCCCCATCAAATAGCTCATTTCTTGAGCTCCTGCCTACATTTATGGGTGATTTTGTGTCTTTTTCTCCCTCTTGGTGTTTGTGTTTCATTCTCTGCACTCATCATCCTGCTCTTGCCCCTACGAACTTGTGCTACCCTTTCCACTCCTCAGTAATCACGACAAAGAAGGATTTTATGGAAGGATTTGGAGGAGGATAATGATGTAGCTTAATGGCTGTTTGCAGGGAGCTCCTTCCAAGCATGAGGCAAAGCTGGAGAAAGAAAGTGTGAAGTAGGGTCTTTGAAATGTTTAACAAGCAGACAAAAGAAGCGATGGTGACCCTTGATGGAGAACCTCTTAGGATGAGCGATGGTGTCAGGCCAGAGGCTGGAAGGTGAGGGATGATGTCACCGCTGGGCAGTGATCCCATTAAAGAGGCTCTCGGGTGGGCTTGGCAGGTGGGTCTCTGAGAACAGGTCTCTGAGAGCACCAAGCCTGCATGCAGAGTCTGACTGCAAAGTGCAGACCCCAGATGAAGGGTGGGGGCCAATGATTCAGGATGCTGTGCTAATGGGGGACATTTCTGGAGCCTGCCTGTAATGTGAGAGGGCATCTGCCCAGGGTTGTCTCTGCGTGCAAGAGGAGGCTGGCGCATGAGCCATGGAGGGAGCTGCTGGGTCAGGAGAGTGCAGAGACCGTGCGAGGTGTGCTCCCTGCATGGGGTGGTGTCTGATGGGTGCTCTTGGCTGGGGTGGAGCCCGGCACCATGTCTGTCGGGCTGGCTGTGGGGGGCTGATGATGGACCTTGCTGGTGTTGGGAGCGCTGAGCAGGAGCGCACTGCCTTTGTTTAGGGATCAGGTTTGATGACCCCGCCTTTGCCTTCATCTGCTGGGTGCATGATGCAACAGCTTTTCTCTTCTCTCCCAGTTACCTCATCGCCGAGTGACGTTCTCTGCAGCCAGCCAGGCTCAGGACCTGCAGGATCCCTCCCAGCACAGCTACTACGACAGTGGGCTGGAGGAATCAGAGACCCCAAGCAGCAAGTCATCATCGGGGCCCCGCATCGGGCCACTAGCCCTGCCTGAAGATCACTACGAACGCACCACGCCTGATGGCAGCATCGGGGAGATGGAGCACCCTGAGAACGGTATGTGCTCGCGGCACGCGTGCCTGCCACCTCCCCAAGGACCCTGTGCCCGAGGCTCTTCATCCTCAATGCTGCACCTCCCCTGGTGTGGGTGAGATGGGGCAAGGAGCTCAGTTGGGACAGGCTTGTCACACTCAAGTCTGGTGGGGCTGGGAGGCTGGAGAAGAGGTGAGGCTCAAAGCAAGAGAGCAGAAAGGACATGGTGAGGAGGGGAGAGGTAGGTGAGGGAGAGGAGGTCTGCTGGGGGCTAGGAGATGTGGGAGTGGGAATAGTCGAGGAGGCAGGTGGGTTTGGCATGATGTAGACAGGGGGCCCAAAAGGATGGTCCGAGATGGCAGCACGGGGAGGGGGTTGTAGCCCAGCCAACGGTGAGCTTGCGTGCAGCAGTCAGGTGGTCCCATGGGTGCCTGCCCCTGTGTCAGGGCAGGGGTCTAGGGGTGGTTGGGGCGTGATGCAGCTCTCTGTGCTGTGATGGGTGTCTGAGCTATGGGAGTTTCCCGGGGAACAGAGGAGGAGAGCAGGTTTAGTGGCACAGAATGGGGTGAGGAGGTACTTGGAGTGGAGGATCAGAAAGCATGGTGGTGGCAAACCCGAGAGCGACATGTCCTGCCTTCATTGGGCCCTTCAGGTCACCTCCTGCTCAGGTCCACCTTTACCTGAGAATGCCACTGGAGGTGTCTGCACTCTCACCATGGGAGAGCTGGCTTTCCCCTGCCCTGGCGCAGCTTCAACCCCAGTTCTGCTTCTTGTGCTGCCTCTGTGCTGCCTGCCTGACTACCCTCAATGAGCCCACTCCCCAAGCTATCTTCTCTGGCCAGCTTAAGTTGCTTCCTTGGACTTGGCTCTGGCTGTGCACATAACATCTACTTTCCTGTACCTGCTGCCTTCTGTGCTCTTGTACTGAGGGGAGGTTGCAATGGAGCTGGCAAGTTCAAAGAAACCTCTGGGAGGGAAAAAGACGAGGTGCAGTGGGTTCTCCTGAAGTCTCCCCCTATTTCTGGGAGCATCCTTGACTTTGGGACAGGTCTGTATGTGGTGTGAAAATGGCTGAGAGTGTGTTCAGCTGGTCTAGGGAGCTGCAAACCTGCTGGGTCCCCCTGTTAAGGAACACATGGCGCCCAGGGTAATTTGTGGTCTTGAAGGTCTAGTGGAACATCTCTTCCTTCTTCCCAGGTTAGTTCCTGGAGTAATGCTGGAGTTCACTATGCTACAACCATTGAAGCAAGGCATGGTGGTGCCGGGTCTGGTGGGGTTCCCAAATCCATTTGTTGCTCTTGCAATATGAGGCACCCTCCTCTTTAGGAGTGTTGTGCAGATCACTTTCTTGCCAAAAGTATCAGCCAGTCAACTGGGAAGAGCAGTATGGAGAGGTTCCTGGAGTCCTGGTGCAGGACAACAGTACTGGACTTCCCAAGTGCCCTTGAGTATGAGCCTGTGCCTGCAAGAGAGGCTTGAAGGGCATGTGGGCAAGGAGATGCCACATGGCAGTGCTGAAGGATATAGTGGGGTTGTGGTGATGATGGGCCTGGAAGAGGAAAGTTTGAGACCCTGACCATGACAGGCAACCCAGAGATGATGAGGGAGAAGCAGGGCTAAACGTAGAAAGAGGAGACAGAGAGGAGGACCTGGAGTGTCTGCAACAGGAGATGGAGGGCAGAGAGAGCTGCCTCTAGTCCTTGGGATGTTCATTGTCTGCCCAATGGGGATGAGCAGACCTGAGAAAGGCTAGGGGACACTGCCCGAAGCAGTGGCTCTCACAGGGACAGAGCACCGGGGCATGGCTCCCTGCCCACAGCATCACAAAACCCAATCTGCCCTATAAATTAGTCAGCTTCCTCCCTTTGCATAAGAGACCCTGTGTATGTTCACAGCCCAGGAGGACAGAAATCTCCACACACCCATCCATGAACAAATCCGTGTGTGATGCAGACATGTACAGAGGCTCCCAGGGGATAACCATAACCCTGTTCTGCTTGCCATCCCTCAGCCTGTCCTGGCTTGGCTCCCTTCATGTGGCAGTGGTTGGGGAGTCAGGCTCCAGTGCCTCCAGGAGCCGTCCTGACCTGTATAAACCAGGTTCAGTGCAGAGGCCATGGCAGGCCAAGGCTCTGGGGAATCCACAGGCATTAACCCTAGTCAGTCCTGGTGCTCTGCAGATAATCTGGCAAAGACAGTTCAATGAACTTGAGGGGCTGGGGTCAGGGTCGTGATCCATTAAGCAGACTATTAGGGGACCCTGGCACCAGGCCAGGTGATCTGGAGATTAGGAAGTACTGGTCGTGTTAGATCAGTTCATCAGAGTTGCGTTTCCCACGGTCCGCCTGCCCAAGATGTGGTACATCAGACCTCTGTGGCACAAACAAGACCTCTCTGTCTTGTTTGTCCAGAGAAGGGTCATGTCTTGCTTCCTGCAAAGAGTCTCCAGTGATGTGGGACCATCATGACCTTTTTGGGGACTGTCTCACCATGCCCTTGTCTTGGCTTTTGCAGCTGCTCAAGCAGCACCAGCCCCTCAAAGAGATCAGATTTTGTTTTTTGTGAGGCTGGGAAGACTAAGCCATTCTTGACCTTACATTAAACTGAAGAGACGAGTTGGATCCTACTCACCCTATCTCGTGGCATGAGTGCAGGACTGACACGGCTGTGCATTTTCTAGGCTTTCATCTAGTTATAAATATCCAACATAACAGGGCTTCCATTGCTTTCTCCAGGAGATTATCCCTGCAGCCGAACCAATCTGATAAGCAAGTATGCAAGGCTATTTATAGCTTTTCAACTGGAAGACAGATCCATGCCTTTTCTTTGTAGATGGTTCTTCACTTGATTAACACACATATCAGTGTCCTCCTTTTTTGGACACTTTTTACTGTGCAGACTGCAGTAAAATGCTGTATTGCAGGGGCTGAGCCAGGTCCTTTTCAGGAGGAATTATGATGTTTTGGATGAAGACTTCTCCAGTATCTTGGCACTAATGTGCCAGCTCCTCAGTCATCCCAGGCATTTGTCATCCCTGGTATTTTACCTAGCTGCCCACTGTTTCCTCCCCAACATTTTGCCGTGCTGTTATCCACTTCTGTGGGGTACACTGAGCTGGGAACTGAGCTTAGTCTCCCACTTGGCCACCCGTTGCTTTTGCTAAAGACATCTGCTCCCCCTGTATCACAGATTTGCTTTAGTTGGAAGAAGCCTGGGAGTGATTCTGCTCTGCAGAGGATCTGTCCTGCCATAATGCATGTAGAGCTTGGATTATGAAAGTGCCAGTCTCTCTCCATTGACGATGGAGAGAATTTGGTAAGATTACAGGACCAAATACATGCAATTTAGGAAATGTTACATGAAGGCTGTTTCACTCTGTCCCTGTGTGGTACAAAGGTATCTGAGATGACGATATAGTGGATGAAGTATTTCTGAATTGCGTTCTTCAGCCCACAGAACAGGGGCAAATGTTTAGTCTGTTTTATCCCCATTATTTAAAGTGGGGACCCCATGCCTTTTTTAATGCATGCCATTACAACCGCACACTGAATATGTAATTAACAGTCATCTCATGAGCTTTTGCAATGCACTTAGTGCAGTAGTATCTGTACTTCACAGATGTTAATGAGTTTATCCTCACAGCTCCCCTTCTAGGGAAGAAATTCCACCATGGTTGGGGAATGAAATAGAAAATTATAATCTGCATTTCTGAGATGTCTGCTAGCTTTGGGTGTTGCCCTGGATGAGCTGGCAGCTCCTCGGTCTGCTCTTTTTGGAAGGCAAGAACCGCCATAGCATCCCAGTGCTCCTGAGCCACAAGGCAGGTCTCCAGCTGCTCTTGGATGGTGAAGCCAAGGCTGCATCGGCTGCCTCCGGGCAGTCGCTGACGTATGAGGCGCGAGCAGCATGGCTTTGGGACTTTGTGGCAGAGCTAGATGTAAAACCCTCTCACCTGGTTCATAGCCATAGGCTTTTCTGACAAGACCAGCCTTTTTCTCATGGTCTCTTACCTCCTCTGTACACCTCATCACAGCTTGAGCAAATGAATTGAGATACCATTTCCAGGGTTTGACTGCTGGACTTGATAAAATCCTTTCAGTCCAGATTCTTCTTTGTTTCAAGAAAGACTGATAGATTGATGCATTGTAAAGCCAGAAGGAGCAGCTTGCCTAACCCCTGTGTGACACAGGCCATAAAATTTCACCCTGTGATTCTGCGTCTCACCATGGCTGACCGGGAGCACTCCTTTGGAAAGATTCCATTTTGATAGCAAATGGTGGCAAGTGTGTGAGACCCCTGGTGAGCCCTTCTGGTGGTAGATCCTCTCTGCCCCCAGTTTCACAAGCCTACACTTAAATTCTGCTTGAGCTGCTCTAGCTCCCATTTCTTTCCATTGAATCGATATTAGAAGATGCCTCATTTGATGCGTGCTTGTAGATCACATGCAAGCAAGTCAACGTTTAAAGTTCTCTTTGATACACTCAAAACCTGAGTCAGGTCCCTTACTGTGAGCAGAGCCAAGGCAAGACATTTTGGCAGCTGGGTCTCTCTTCCTTTCCTCCCACCCTTCCTTGCGCTCCTCCCAGCCATTGCCATCTGCTCATGATGTCGCCACAGACCTGAAGACCCATTCCTGGGCAGCAGCAGCAACATCTGGCACATCTTGGGTGTATGTGCTGCTTTTTGGCAACCCTTGCAAAGGCAGCCTGGGGAGATTTTTTTCTTCTGGCTCCCCTTTGCTACACTTCTGATTATAGTTCAATCTTCCATTCCTTCATATCATTTTTTGTCTACATGATCACCAATTTGCCAACAACCTTTTAGCGGTGTGGATGTGTCCACATGATAGCCCATAGCTCTCCAGCAGCACTCAGTGGCACCCATAGCAGCACCAGGCACAGAGATAATGTGACTGCTAGTGTTTGTCTTCATAGTCTCACGACAGGCATGTGTCCATCACATGCAAACAGAGCTGCTTCTGGCTAGCACTGGGCTGTGCATGCACCCTGCAGTATCACAGCACCTTGAGAAGGCAGGTGGCTCAGAATAAGACTCCAAGCCAATGGTCCCTTCTCACTGCTCACAGTGATGAGTTGGATTTGCAGCACTGGGAAGCCACTATCACCTGTCTTCTGCTTAGCATCAGTCCCGTCATGCGCTTCTTCTTAAGGTTCTCACTGCTATTATCATTCAGTTCCTTCCAACCAGCAGATGGGACAAAAAAAATTACTTTCTGTCTCCTTGTCTGGCAGAGTGAAGTCTCTAGATCTTAAAACCTATTCTTTTTTTGCATTATCTTTAAATGTCTCTTTTGTCTTGAAAGTGTTCCAGGCACATGTTCAGTCTGTGGATTTTTTTTTTCAAACGTACTCTGCAGCATTTTTGCTTTGCTGCAGAGTGCTGAGGAATGCTTTTGCCTGGGCTCCCATCTGGGATGTGGGATTTGAGCTAGCTCTGTTCCATTCCTGGTCAAATGCCTGTGAGCCCAGATAGGTTGACTGGTACACAGACCTCTTCTGTTACTGAAAGATCTCACACTTTGTAGGAGAAAACAGGGTATGGTATAGGATAGGATAAATGCTGCTGTCCATGGAATAAAGAAAGATGGTCTCTGGCTGGCACTGTGCACTGGTCTCCCCTTTGCTGACTGAGAACCAGCAGGTCACACATCTGACCAGCTGAGGACCATTGGCTTGGGTCTGGCTGACACTTGGACTCCTCTCTAGCTGAGACATTGTGGGTTTTTTTTAACTAATCTGCAACCCTTTCCATTTTAACACTGACTATTGACATCAGGGCTGGAACTACTTATTGTAGATGTTTTGTCATTACTAGTAGTTTCCAAGTCCTGCTCTTGTTTAGGATATGCATACTCTCTGTGACCATCTTCTGCATCTTGTATACTTCTACAAATTATGTCTAGTTTCTCAGTGATCTTCAGCTCTACAAGCATCTGAATTTCTTCATAAGAAATTGTGAGCTTCTCTACTTTCTTCACTTAATGTTGGTTCATCCCCAAAGACAGCTTCTGATTTTCCTAATCACTACTGAAGAGAGATGTGGGAAAAGTTTTTATCATGATAGACAACATCCAACGGATTGCAAATGGTCATGGATTACACCATCTT
This sequence comes from Haliaeetus leucocephalus, assembly GCF_000737465.1. NCBI lineage: Eukaryota > Metazoa > Chordata > Aves > Accipitriformes > Accipitridae > Haliaeetus > Haliaeetus leucocephalus. The sequence continues at coordinate 20,382,034 of NW_010973092.1, read as the reverse complement.
GGTTTCAACATGCCATTTCTGTCTGAGCTGTAATTTCGAACTTGTTCTCACCCTGTTTCTTCTTTTCCATGTTTTCCAGCACCTGTGTCTGGGTAAACTCTCTCTTACGAAAGAGCCGTTCCAGTCAGAGCAGTTGTGGCATGCCATGTCAACCAGGTCACCTTCCTTAATTGTACCGAGGATCCCAGGGTAAATAGGGTACAGCTGTTTTTTCTTCCCCAGACTGAGTAACAAGTACATTGCTACTAGCTACAGAGAATGCCTTTAATCCTCTCAAGACCTTCTAAGAAGGATGCTACTTGCTTCAGACGTTGTCCAAAATAGCTTTAATAATTTATTTGACGTGTCTTTCTTGTCTCACAGGATTATGTGGTAGCACACATGTAAGATTGTCCTAAAGTTCTCCAAAGATCCTTGGCAGATCCTGGACATCTCTAGAGCAGTTATTTGAAGGAAGCAAATTTCTCTGTTGGATTCTGATTACTATTTTTGTCCTTTCTGTCCCTGAACTGTGGTTGTGTTATGTGATTATGAAAAATCTAGGCAGGACAGTCGTTCTGAGTCAATGCCCAAGAGACAAAAAGCTTCATATTTCAGTAGGAAGGTGCCTTCTTTTGTAGAATATATAGGTCCCTATGGCTGTATGTGTGCCTCCTGCATTCGAGATTGGATTTTTTAAGTTTTCTGCTATTCCTTGTGATCCTGGGCTGGGCTGTGACATCTTCCATCCCCTCTTGCTGTCTGTGGCAAGACTATGGAAATTAGTGAATGTCATATCCCTTCTTTTATGTCCTTCACATTCTTCCTGCTCTGAACCTACTGGATGGAGAAAATCCCGTCATTTTTCTTAATCTTTATTGTTTCTTCCATTTGGAAGCCCTACCCAACACAATCCTCTCCCTGCGTTATCATGAGTGCATATCTCAGGGAGGTGACCCTCCTCTAAATTTGCTGATTTACTGGGCAATACTGCAGACACCACAAGCTTGGAGAATATGCTGAAAGTTAGCCCAAAACTCACCTTGCTTTTTGGAACCACTCTTCCCTGTTCACTAGGCTTCATCAGCTCCACAGCAAACTTTGAGACTTTTCTTATAGGATCCAATTGCAAACACATGGAAGCATATGATTTTTATGTAAGAAGAACTATAAATGAGCTTATACAGGGAAGACGACTTCTACTGTCCCAGGGAAAGGAGGATTTCCCAGTCTCCCAGACCAGGGAGACCAAGCAGTGTCATGTACCTCCTCCAGTCCAGGGCAGGAACACTTTTGACCACCATTTCATCTCAGCAGGCTGGGTTGTAGCTCTCACTTGGCCGGACATGCACTCCTGCAGCCTTAGTGACATTAAAACAGGGAACTCTTCACCTTCACAACCTGAGATACAGGTTACTGCCACTCAGTCTGCACAGGACTTCTTAGGTTTTTTGCATTTGCCTGGCAATGGTTGCAAATGCCCATGAAAATGGTCATGCACAGCTATTCTTATCTGGACCAAATCTAAGTCTCTTTTCCAAAAAGTAGTTTATGTCATCCTCAAACTATTCATGGGTTCAACTCAAGTTTGCTAAAGCTTTCAGAATTAGACCCACAACAGGAACAAGAGTGTAGGTACCTTCTTCATTTGTACTATGTTGCTCTCCAGAGAGGACATTTCCTCAGAATGAGGGGTTGGCTGAAGCTCCTTCAGACTCTTCTTTTGTATTTTCTGTAACATTTTAAAATATGCATTAGAACAGGGCTTGAGATCCGGTGTCCTGCCTTTGGACAGGTGCTCTGGAGCAATTGCAGATGGTCCATGTGACATCCATGGGGGAGAGCCAGCAGATGGGTTATGAGCATTTCTGTTGATGAACCTGTTAACCACAGCCAGCACTCCGTGTGTTTTGTTAGCAAGAGTGCCAAAATAGGCAGTTCCCCTCCTCTCTGTCTTGGTTTGCTCATCCCTGTCCCTGTGCCATGTGCTCTGTTGTGCCAACACAGCTGTTTGTCTGGCTGCATGGCGAACTGGACTGGGGAGCTGATCAGGCTGAAGTTTTGCTGGATCACTTTTTTTTTGCCATATTGCTCTTCAGTCAGAGCAATTTTCCTAACCTGACTACTCTGTGGCTCCACAAAGAGCTGAAGTTGCAGAAAGCAGGGATTTTGCAGAAGGGCAGTGAGCAGCCAGATGAGGTCGGCATTCAGGTTTAGAATACGTCTAAACCAGAAAAAGCAACCAAGTGTAAAAGCAGTAGACAACTAGGATCCCTCAGCAGTCCCAGACTGTTTGTTGTTTTCAAAGACCTGATTCCTTAGAAAGCACCTTTTGAAGTAATTTGACATGCCATTTCCAGCTCCTGTGTGATCTAACTCAGTTATTTCCCCTTTATCTGCCTCCAAATGCTCCTGAATGTCTCTATAAACCTTCCTGCTTGGCAGTACCTCTTCCCATGTAAAGGGACCTGCATTAGTGTGGGATTTAAACTTAATGCTGGAGAAGCTTATGAAGTCTCCCATTTGAGCTTCTTGAGGACTTCACACTGCATTTTCTTTCTCATAAAAATAGCATGTGCCTGAGTTTGAAGGATCGGTCAGGTGTAGATCCCTCAGGTGGAAAATCCCTCTCGTAGGTATGAGAGAGAGGATAAGGGATTCATTCCTGTCCCCGGTGAAATCAATGTGAGCTTTGCTACTGAGACAGGTCAAATGTCAGTCTCAGTTGTTCGCTCTTCCCCAGGATTTTATCCTTTGTGCTCTCACTATTAATGAATCTCTCTTCCTGTCTCCTTCCCACAAGCTCTCATCCATCCTGATTTGAAGTCACCTCCATTAAGTGGTTGTAACGCTAGCTCTTTGCTTTACTTGCAGAGAGGACACTCCATAAATCTAACATTAGTCATGGCATCTGGTGAGAGATACCAAGGATAGGCTGCTTTGACTCAGAGGTTATCTAACCGTATCAACCCCTGCGTTTGCCTTTCCTTTCAGGGAGCTGAGGTTCCCCTGCAGGATCCAAGGCTCATTTCATGTGAGCTGATGCAACCATGCAGTCTGCTCAGGGCTAGTGCCGACACAACAGCAGTGTAGAGAAGCCACGTGGTGGTCAGCTCCTTCTTCCCTGGGCAGTGTGGTTGGACCTGGGCTCCCTTTCCAACACCTCAGCCCTCTATCTGGTCTGAGCCAGACAAGAAGCTTTCAACAAGCAGAAATGGGGGAAGCTTATGTGCTTCATGTCTGGCAGGCTCCGTTTTCCCAGGCAGGCACATCTAGACAGGTCTCAGGGGCATGTAGTGACAAGTTGTCCGTGTTTGTTGTTACTGGAGACCACAGTGGGATGGAGAAGGGGCTGTGCCTTTGCACCGGGTACAAGGCTTCCCAGATAATCTCTGCAATGGGCTTCAGCCTCACTCCTCATGGGAGAGGGGAGCTGCACCTCACTGATGGAAGAACTGGAATGCCCAGGGCCTGATGGATACAGAGTCCTACATGGGTGCTCCTTCCACTGCCGTATCACTAAAAACAAAGAGACAGATCTTGTTCTTGGGCTTTGAGGCCAACTGCTCCAGCACAGCTCGTGTCTATTAGGCTAAACTCTTTCAGTCAGTGTTGCTTCATCCATCCTATCTGTTGGGAAGGGTTCCTCCACAGTGCTCCTCCCCAAACTGTGCCAGGGCTCTTTTCCGGTCGAGAGCTGCTCTGAACCAGGCGAAAGCAGGCTAACCTCAAAATGAGCCAAACGATGAGGACAGTGCTCGTGGCGGGTATTGGAGATGCTTAGATTTACACTCAGGACCCTTACTCCAGTGTAAGACTGGCATTACCAGGTTTAACTTATTTCACTTTTAAAATAATTTCGCATAAACCAGCAAAAATGCTCTGAGTCAGGAATAAATCAGCTCAGATGGCCCATGTGTGAGAGGACGTGTGCCTCTGTTTTAGTCTATCTGTGCATATATACTTACTCAGATATAAAAGGTAAAACATTCTTACATGCATGGCCATAAACCCTCTGTACAGAAAACACTGGGAGTGGCTGGGGAAGGGATCCAGCAGAGAAGAGCAGGATGCTGGAGTACATGGGCACAAGTTCATAAAACCAGCAGTTCTCAATCAGTTATGTGTCTGTTTCTGTTTTAAAACAACCTTGCTTGGAAGTGAAATAACAAGGAGGCAGCGAGAGAAAGGAGGACAGGCTTAGGATATGATCTTTGTTCAGGGATATGTCAGAACAGCATGTTGTGTTGTTTTATAGCTGCTGAGCAAAGAGAAGATGGAGTAGGGAATGTAAAATGACAGAGAGTGAGTAGATGTGATATTTGCCTGATGTATTTTGCTGGTAATTAGTATAATGCCAATTAGACATAAGTAATCTTTTTTTTTCTTCTTCAGCTGTATAAGTTATTGCTTGAAAATATGCCAACTAAAATCATGATATTAAACTTTGAGGGATATGGAGATCTCTGTTCCTTGAGGATCTCTAGATGAAATTACCCAGACAACAGGGATCTTGACAAAAGCAAGACTTATTATATCTAGAAAGAAAATGAATAAAAGCAAAAGAAATTGTGTATTCCGTGTCTAGCGTCTTGCTGCTTATTAGCCACACAGGAAGGGGCACCCACAGAGATGCAGATAAATCAGTGAGAGAAGGCAAATATCTTGCCTTTCCTGAAAACAATGCTGCTTCGATGTTATTGTTCATGCTATCAGTTTCCCTCAGCAGACAGAACCCTTCCCATGTTCAGGCAGTTCCCCGCTGCAGGTAAACCCTGCTGCCCACATGCATTTTATTTTTCATTCTCCAAGCGCTGTTGTCTCTGTTTGCTAACCCACATCATAAGACACAGGACTCGCCTTATTGTTTTGCCTTTTGGTCCCTTGGGACATAAACCTCCTTAATGATGATTAATGGCTTCTTTCAAAGGGTCAATTGCTGATACTAGACCTCTCAAATCACAGGTCCTTTTGAGCTCTTTACCTGTCCTGTTCTGGGCTGGTCTTTCAAACAGGTACACCCCTGCTTTGCTTGATGCTACACACATACTTTCTGTTGCTATGGACTACGCATAAGGAGCAGACCTGCTATTACTGTCTTTTGCCTTTTGAAAAATAATCTGTAAAAATTGTGCCCTTGGACTGATTCTGGAAGTTTTCATACATCTTTGTTGGACCATGAAATCAAAATCTTCTCGTGATCATCCTGCTGTTCCCTTGTGCTGTGCTTTGGGGGTAACAGAGCTGGCAAATCCCCTTTGCCAATCTGCCTCTAATGCAAGGCAATGATGTATGCCCGTTGTCCTACCAGGATGTTAGGCAGCAGGTTTAATCCTTACTCGTTCTTTAAAGTGTGTTTTATTCATTCTGCGCCTTTAGAACCGCCTCTGGCAGGTCTCCCTCGAGTGGTGCAAACTTTATTGCATCTAACCTCCAGCAGTCTGTAAACTGCAGCACCCAGGGGTAGCTGGAGGTTGATATTCCCTATCGGAAGCGATTATCCTTATTTTTCCCACTCTCCCACAAGAGCGCCTCTCTGCCATCCTAATAACAAACATAGGGCAGAGCAGTATTCATCAGGATCTGTTTTTTTTTCCTGGGTCTTCCCAAACAAACCATAACCAGTGTGCCCCGTTCCTAAACCTCCCCATTTTCATCAGCACACTGATATCCTCCTGTTTGCTCAGAGCTGCACATTTAGCAAGCTGCATCAGCGTTGATGCCTCCTATTTTTACATGAGGAGGTGACTTCTGTCTGGCCATGGCCATCAGCACTGCAAATCCTTTCAATGCCTTGGTGGGGAATCATGCCAGCAAGATGGCAAGTGGTTCAATTCAGAAATGTTAACCACCTGGATTGATTTCTTGGCATATATTTTGGCTGCACCAGAGGAGGAATTGACCAGTGCATATGCTGCTTCTGCCATGTGCCAGCCACAAAATCTCTCCCCATTTAGCTTCCACTGCAGATTTTCAACCTCTGAGTCTGTGGGTGTTTGAGGCATCAATAACATGCATTTTCAGCTGGGTTTATGGCATGTCTTTTCACTGCAGAGAAATGGGCTGGGTAGTTCAGAGGTTCAGGCTCTCCTGCGTGGGCTGCTCTTGATCTTCGAGCAATCAGCAGCCAGACACCCTCATTTGGTGTCGGATCATTCCTCCAAATTTTCATGACCATACCGCTGGCCCAATGCTCACAAAGCTGCTGTGTGTTGGATTTCATGTGCATTTGGTTCTCTGTGGCCGGGTGTGGTATCTGGGTCTATGTGCGCATCCTCCATCAGCAGACAGACGTTTCCTGCTCAAGGCAGCCGAAGAGCATCAGCCCTGGATTTAGTGCCTGTCCCCTGGTCCTTCAAATATCTGCTGCAAATTCTGGCAAGGATTTGCCAGGATCTGCTGGCAAATTCTGGCCTCTTCCTCCTCAGTGTCTGCATTATGGTTCAGGCAACCAGCACATTTCTACAGTCAGAACAGACTGTAAGAAAGCTGAAATGAGAAGTGAAGGTGCTCACTTTACTCTTAAGCAGCCCAGGAAAGATCTGTGGAAAGCAAGCAAAGTATATGTATGCAAATCCATACTGTCATTTCCTCTCCCAGTTTCCTTGGGGCTTGACTTGACTCTTTACCAAGGGCTCTTCCTTCTCCCCTGCTCTGCTTCTCTCCGGGTGGTCTTGGTTTTCTTTGTTTCCAGACCCCCTTGTTGAGGCAAGCTGTTTTCATAAAGTCGTGATTTCTTTTGTCAGCTAAACACCTATATGACTTCAAAGGCCTTGAACAGTGCTTTGCGCTGTGGCTACTGGCCCCCCTGCAAGAATAATTTTCCCCGATTCATTGTCCTGCTAGTGAAAGATTATTAAATTGTTGATGGAGCTTAACAATGGTTTTGTTCAAAGGCAGACACACGTATGCCAGTTCTTTTCTCCTTGACACAAGAGCTTTAATACAATCGTACAATGAAAGGCAGCCACCAAGGAGCAAACAGTGTGCTCATAAAACCAGACCAGTATTCCTAAGTCCCTGTGCACATGAACTGGCGCACCTTGCAATGCACTCCTAGGCTGTGCATGTGGCTACCTGCTCACTCCCATCCAACACAAGCCTGTAGGTGAGCTGAGAAAACTGGTCTTGCTGAAAATTAATTTTAAAAAAATTAAAATATTGTGCATTAATTCTTGCTCATATGATTAGGACACTAGGAGGATTGAGGAACTAGCAGATGAGCAATGGTGGGAGAGGACCACCCTTTCCAGGAGCAGTTGAAGGACTGTACAGTGTTGGCATAAGGCTGAAACAATTGCTCTATTCCTCCTGCTCGGAGCATGCCAAGCACACCCATACATCTCCCAAGCAGGCTGCGCCTTCAGAGCAGCTTTTGGAACCTGCAATGAGGATCATTATATAGACTGCGCAGCCTCAGGCTGCTTGACATTTTGTATTATACAGACTTATTTTCGATTGCTTATCACTTCTATCACTTCAGCAGATTTCCAACACTAAAGCTTAAATTTTCCATGCTGGGTTTCCCTCAGGTTGATTTCTTTTCCTTTTTTTCTTAAGTTTTAGCAGAGGTGTTCCAGCTGTTTTCTGAGAACAAGACATGCTGTCTCAGCCCTGCTAACAAACTGGTTATAAGAATTTCTTTTCAAGACCCATTAGCTTAACCAAGCTTTGGAATAGAGGTGTGGAATTTGGCACGGAAGCTGTCAGCATCAGTTGGGGGTTGTTTGCCCCAAAATGGCTGAGTCTCTCTTTGAATGTATGCCAGCACGCATCCTTGTGTAGCTAGGTCCACACGCTGTTGTGTGGCCTTCAAACAGCAGCATTTCTCAGGACTTATGCATCCTTGCCCTCCCTCAGAGACCTGGTGGAGGATCTTGCTGCAGTTGCTGTTGCTTGATGGGCATCCCTCCTGGTGCTTGATGGCATCCCTCCTGGACATGCCCCCTCCCCAGTACTCTGGGGGTCCCCAGTTTTCTTTGGGGTGCTGGGTACTGCATGGCATGGGTCATTCCTTGCCTGTGGGAGGATTGAGTGTGGCTTGCTCTGCTGCTGGGGCTTGTAGCATGCATGGGCTCTGGTGTCAGGGTGCATCTGAGCGTGCCTTGCTGGGAGAGCTGCTTTGGGGCAGGGTGGGGGGTCCAGGGTCTTGCTCCTGCTGGGGGATGGAGCTAGCCTGTAGTGCCTCCCAGCCTGCCTGTGGAGGAGTCAGCTTTCCTGGCTCGCTCCCAGGCTGACATTGCCGAGTTCCATCCAGAGCTGAGAGGACCCTGCGTGCCCCCACGCACAGCACCGCAGCTGGCAGACTGGCACTGGGACTGGGGCTTGGTCCCTCGCTGCCCTCCTGGTCCCCAGGCCGCCAGCACAAAGGGACTCTTTCTTTATCTTCTTCCCCCTTTTATTGTCCTTCCTGGGGCATGTTCCCTGCCCTTCTGCTCCTTCCCTAGCAAACTGGCAAAGGCTGCCTCAAGCTCCAGTGCCCTCCCTGATTAGCTGCTGCCAGGAAGGGAAGCACAACTGCAGCTTTAATTAAATGATAAGGGCAGAGCCCCGGAAGTGGGGAGATAAGTGCAGCGGTGTCTACCACCACACTTGCCCAGGCTCTTTCTAATTAGCTTTGAGAAGCTCTAGAGAGGAAGATTAACCCTTGGAGGGAGGCTGGCTGGAGCGGTGGGCTGCAGCAGACGGAGGGTGCTGAGGCTGGCCCCAGGGATGGGAGGCTGCAATTTGCCTGGAAGCGTATATGGGGTGAGGGCTGGAGGGGACCCCTCCGTCCACTGCCCCCCCCCCCCCCAGACCCCTGCCTGAGCAGAGGGGCTGGATCAGAGGGGATTAGACCCCTGCCTTTCACAGGCTCAGGCACAAGGTAAAGCTCAAGGATTAGCCACTCAGGTTCCTTCTGTAAGAAGCATTTGCTGCTTTAACACATCCTATGACTGGCAGCTGTGGGGTGGCCTGGGGCATGTGGGTTGCTGCGCTTGCCCTTGCTGCTGCCCTGAGGCTTTCAGCACAAGCAGACAAGTGTCCCCAGCCTCTGGAGCAGTGGCAGGAGCGCAGGGCACAATCCTCCTGCAGGAGCCATGGGACAGGTCACCAGTCCCCTCCAGAAGCCATGATGTGTCTCAGTGATGCTCTGAGTGAGGAGGAGGGAGATGAGGTAAGAGGACCACTGTATGTCAGCAACCCATAATAATATGGACCAGGAACTCCCCAGGACCTGGTGCTACAAGGGCTGCAACCTCAGCTCTCCTGCTGTTCACCCAGATGCAGCAGACCCCGGCTGGAGAGCATGTTGCATCGGAGAGCTGGGCAACGGCACCTTGGCTGTAGGCACCCTGTAGCTAGGTTGGTGGGTAGCCAGAGCTCTCCCTGGCATGGGTGGCACTGCTCCTGGCCCTGGTGGCTTGGCCCCTTCTGGTCACCCTGCTCCCATCAGCAGGCAGCACACTGGTACCAGGGCATGCCAGGAGGCTCTGGGCCGCGCATCCGTGTGTCCGTGGGGAGCCCCTGGCTGGACAGAGGGACAGGTCAGCCCCACAGACCAGGCTGGGACCCCCACCGGGAGGGTCTGGGGGGAATCCTATGCATGGGAGGCATCGGCAAAGGCAAGGTGGGAATGTGGAAGGAGCAATTTTGTAGGTATTTGGGTAGCAGGAATGCGCATATGAGGCATGCATGAGCTGTCAGCCCCTGGGGATAGCAGGTGGTGTTCCTCTGCTTATTTGCATAACCATCATTAGCCCTTGCAAGAGAGGACTCAAAAGCCAGAAGAGCCCTGTGCTCTGACCTTCCCCTCCTCCTTGGGCAGAGGGGGAAGAAGGGCGGCTGCTTTGCTGCCCACAACTTCTTGTCAAGACCTTTGTGCACTTCTGAAGGTACTACAGGAGTTGTTACTCACCCAGGCTGGTTATTGCAGGAGCATATAATGAGACCAGGAAGATGGTTTGGTTATTGCATGGTTTGGTTTGGTTTGGTTAGTGCGTGACTCCTCAGCCTTTCTGGTGGTTATTTGTTGAATGTCTGTAGGTGTCATGAGAAGTTCTTGGTTGGCCAGAGGACAGTGTTTGGATATTGTAGTAACCAGGATTTCATTTTGGAGCTAGACTTGTTACTGTGTTTTATACAACATGGGTGAAGTGGATTGCCCAGTAATGCTCATTACCTGACTTTGTTTTCAGTTGCTTGAAGTTTTGGCAAACTTTAACTGCAAGGATATAATTTTTCATAATGGACATAGGCCACTTACCAAATATTTTTAAAAGTGGCAGTGAAATCTGTCCAGATATTTCACTTCCAAAAGGAAGTAGGAAAGGAAATTGTAGTTTTTTCTTAATAGTAAAGCAATCCCCCTATCCTCCAGTCCCATGCTTTAGAGAAGTAATTTTCTGTGATCTCTTGACCCTTTTATTGTACCTTCCTCAATTTCAGCAGCCTGTGGGGTCGAGTCTCACTGGCAAAGCCTTTTCATCCTGAAAAGCCTGCTATATCTCCCAGGTGGTTCTGTCCTCTCCCCCAGAGGCACAAAGGGACCCCAGGGAAAATATTTTCCACCAGAGTGTAATTCTGGTCTGCACCATGAAGCAGATTTTCATGAAGCGAATTAAGACTGCATGGACAATCCTAATTTTGGCATTTCCTAACCTTTGAACCCTGTAATCCTATTAAGGTAGTTCTTAACATAATTATTCAGTAATTTAATGTAATAATTCTGCTTTTTATAGTCCAGCGAAAGTTGAAGCCCCACTGTGCCAGGGTAGGAGATCATGTAAGAGGCACCACAAGCACAAAATCTGTTACAGGGGCATTGAATTTGTTTTGCTGGGTATCACGGGGATTGCAGTGAAGCTGGGGGGCAGATGGTGCTTTTGGGAATCCTGCAGGTGCCATAGTCTGTCGCTCAGCCCTGCGAGCCCTGCCTGGTCCTTGCAGGAACACGGCCAGTGTCCAGAGCCATCCATCTGGGTGCTCCTGCCACTGGCGCAGGGTACGGATCACCTCCCGTTGCTGTGGCGATGTGGCCGTGGGATGCCTGCACTTCCCAGCCAGCCTGCCACTGTCGCACAGCTAGCTGCCTGCAGTTTACAGGCATAACGGCAGTGGGGAGGTGGTCCCTCAAGCTCCAGTTACGGCAAGCAAGGGAAGAGCATGTCCTCTGGGAGCCTGGGCTCAGGCCCTCGCTGCCGACAAAGTGGTTTAGCGCTACCTGTGCTGGTGAGGCTGAGGCTGGTGGGTGCATCTGTCCACATTAATTACGTGCTGGTTCTGCTGTGATACCCTTGGCAGGATCTGGGAAGTCATTTGCTTCGGTGCTGCAGTTAGTGTGTGCTGTTGTAATATACTCCAGAGGCCATGGTTTGATCCGTGCATGCATCTGGGGGCTGACAGGCCATTAACTTTGGAGCAAGCTGTCTGTACTGGTGTTTAGATACTATTGTTTAGCATGAGGGGAGAGATGCTCAGTGCTGTAGGGTCTGGGCGAGATGGCTGTGCGCGTTATATCTCTTGACTTTGGTGCCTAGGAGAAATCCATCTGTGTGCTGGCATCAGTCTGAGGATCTTGCTCGGCATTTATTGTAAAAGCGGGTGTTGCTCGTTATTGCCCTGAGAGCTGTAGGTGTGGCGTTGAACTGCAGTAACCACCTTTATGGGCAGTGTCGGGTCGGTCTCAGATACCAGAAGCCATCTGTCTGCGTGCTGTAGTGACGGTGTTAAGTTTGGAAAGCCATCTGTCTGGGTGTTGTAGTGCTAGAATTGGTCCCCGAAGCCGTCTGTCTGGGTGTTGTAGTGCTAGGAATGGTCCTGCAAACCGTCTGCCTGGGTGTTGTAGGGATGATGTTAGCTCAGTCTAGGAAAAATAGGGACTGACGTGGACTGCGGGGAGCTCTCCGCTAGTGCTTTCAGCTTCCAATATTTCTGTACTCATTGATCTCTGGAGCATTGCTGTGGAAATGGGCAGCAGTCCAGCAGCCTTCCCCAAGGCCTGGAAAGTGAAATTGGTGTTGTGCTTGTACTGTTCTGGAGATAGAGGGCTCTGGTCACGTCCGCATGTGGTGTGGGAATCAGGGGCCAGAAAGGAGACGGACTGAGGAGTTGCAGAAGGCAAGCTTACTGCTCTGGTCCCCTGTGTCCAGAGGCAGGCCATTCCCTGCTGGGGATAATGCACTGGCCATGCCCACCTCATATGGGGACCTTGAAGGGGCACCTAGTGTCAGGGCTTTGCAAAGAAGGTAATAGCTCTGCAGCTGCCTACAGCACAGCTCCCCTCTCCCAAAAACCCTTGCAAGGGGGAAGACATTGGAAAGGAGCCACTGAGCTCGTGTACACCAAAGGAAGCTCATGCTGAGCTGGCCAGGTGGGGACAGGCTGTTGAGTATCTCTTGCTGCCGATGTGGGGAGACTCCTCCAGGCTACTGGGTTGGGTGTGCTGCTGCAGGGCAAAGGCAGAGAGGGGTAAGTCAAGGGGTGGGATAGTGCAAGGCACTCATTTCAGCAGTGCCAGGATGCAAAGACACGAAGAATAGAATAGAATAGAATAGCAAAGTAATGGGGCTGCTGCTATAAGAAAAAGGGATGTTGGGGCAGACTATCCAAATAGCTGTACTATTAGGGTATAGTGAAGAGGGAACAGACCATGAAGCAATGGTGCCTGGAGGAAGCAGCACTGCAGGGGAGTAGTATCTGGAGGGAACAGTGCTGTAAAACATGGTACCTGGAGGAAATGGCACCATTAGAGCAGCAGTGCCTGGAGGGAAGACAGCAGCGGGGGGAGGCAATACCTGAAGGGAGCAGCAGCACAGAACATGGCACCTGGAGGACGTGGCACCATGGGGGACCAGTACCTGTAGGCAGCAGCGCTATGGGGGAGTGGTGCTTCCCGGGAATGGCGCTGTGGGGGAATGGCACCTGTAGAGAGCAACGCTGCGGGAGAGTGGTACCTTCAGTAACCACGCCATGGGGGACAGTACCTGTAGGGAACAGCACTGTAGGGGAACGATACCTGTAGGTAGTCACGCTGTAGGGGAGTGGTACCTATAGAGAACAGTGGTGTGGGAGAATGGTACCTGTCAGCGGTACCGCAGTAGGGGAGTGGTGCCTGTAGGGAACAGTGCTGTAGGCAAGGGTACCTATAGGTGTGAGCACTCCAGGGAGTGGTACCTGGAGGGAGCGGTGGTACAGGAGAACGGCACCAGTAAGCTATGGTGGAATAGTGGAATGGTGCCTACTCTCAGGAGCTGTGCTGTGGGAACGAAGTTGCTGGAAGAGCAGCACCAGGGAGGCTGTTCCTATTGCATCGATCCTGTAGGGGCAGGCAGGGAGGACAGTGCTGCTGGGATATGATGTCATGGGAGGTCACTGCTGTAAGGGGTGTCCCAGGAGTGGTCTGCAGAGCCCTGAGGGCTTGGTGTGGGAGAAGAGGTGTTTCCAGGTATCCACACCAGGGCAACAGAGCTGGTAAAGCTGCCTGTACTGGAAGCACTGCATCCTTCCCTGGCTGAAAGACAGCCATTTTGAAAGAAATACCTCGTACCCAGCCCTCAATCTGCAGCATGGGTTATGCTCCACCCTTCTACCCCCTGACCAATGCCAGAAGAAGTACAGTGCTTCTGGGATCTGCACAGGGGTAGCTGGTTGAAATTAGCGGGTGATTTTCTCCATGCCACCAGGTAGGGAAGATGAGTCTTTCTGATCTGACGCTTCAGAAAAGCATCCTGCTTTGCCTCCAAGCTGCTCTCCCCACACTGTCTTATTCCCTGTTTCTACATACCACTAAACCTCTCCAGTCCCTCCTAGCATGCTGTGCTTCCCTCCTCCTCCCTTCCGGGCTTCTCTGCATCCTCTGCTGTGCTCTGCTGTGTCACATCCCCACAGTCCCACTGTCTTCCCTCCCAGAGCTGCTCTACTGTATCCCCTCACCCGCAAGATCTGGCCTCCTGTGCTGCATCATCCCTGCTCACCCAGCACTGCACACCACGCATACGGTGCTGATGTCTGACGCAAATGGAAGACAGGGAGAACCAAACCAGACTGCGGACGTTGCAGATGGTGCCAAAAAAAAAAGTGGTTGAGGCTGGCTCTCAGCCTCTGCTTGAAACTACCTGGCTTGAAGTGGGCGAGTGAACCTCTGCACATCTAATGCAGGAGGTGGAAGTGCCTGCTGAATGAGGCTGCCTGCTTTTGTCTCCTGTCAGTACTCAAGTGCACTGTTGAAATCCCCCACTAAGAGCAATAATACTATTAGAAGAGGCCTTGCAAGTGGCTGCACCAGGATGTGTTCCTGCCCTGCATGGGGATATAGAGAGAGAAATAATTAGCGGCACAAATATGTGCCTCTTCCCGGAGGAGGCAGCCTGGCACAGTCTCCTTCACAAAGAGCAGAGGTGCCCTGGATGTCAGGAGATGAGAACAGCCACACCAGCATCGAGAACAGAGCCGCAGCTCGAGAGAGCTTCCCCTCCTCCAGCCAGAACGAGGGACCAGGGTGCATCTCTCAATGCTTCTCGGTGTAAAGCCCCAACTGTGCCCCCTTTTCATCTGAAAAGTTCAAAGGGATGCAACTTTTACTACCCCAGATTCATTCCTGTGCAATGTGCCGAGGCAGAGCAGCCCCGAGGCAGCTAACAAGAGGATGCCAGGGAAATGCAAAGCTATAGAAAGGGGGGAGCTAGAAGACTGTGAGGACTGGGAATGCCCAAGCAACTACACAACCCTCCTGGCTGTGAAGTACAGCCTTCTGGCATGGAAATGCCAATAACAGGATGGGCCAGCCCTCAAAAGGAGTGCAGTGAGAGGGCAAAGCTCAGAAAAACACAGCAGCTGCACAGACATAGGTTTTACTTTGCATGGCCAGGATGCCGTGGAGGAATGAGATGCTGGAGAGGGCACAGCCATCTTCTTCATCACCTGGAAACTTTGTCAGGTTTCAGAGCTTCAGAGTCACAAAACTGCATTCCTGGGGTGGAGAAGGGATCTGAAATCCTGAGTACACTTTGTAAGGTGAAGTGGGCACCTTGACCCCAAGGTGAGGTTTGGGCTCTGCCTTCTCACCATGCTGCAGGGCATCCAGAATCAGCACTTTGTGGGCAAAATTTCCACCAGTGTTTACCCCCAAAGAAAGATTTCTGTTTGTCTGCAGTGGCACATCGAAGTCTCTGAACCACCAGCATGTGCTGAGAATTAGGCTGTAGGGTCATGTTTGCTCTAAATCACAGCTATTCAGGAATTACACCCTGCCCTGTTCCGGGGCTCTTAAAGCGGAGCAGGTTGTGCTCATGGAACATAATACGCTCCTTTAGTGGCAGAGCTCTGATGCCAGCATCTCACTGCAAGTGAAGGGACAACACTGGAAAAAGACTTTAGTGCCAGAAACAGACAATGGGAAAACCAGAATAAAAGACCTTGAACACAGCGTTCCTGCTTGATCCTGCGATTTCTGAGCTGCCATTGGCACAAGGAAATCACCATAGCTTTGTTCACTGGAGAGGTAGCTTTTATTTTTGTCCTGCCAGTACCCTCCATTGACTCAGCAAAGCACCTTCTGTCAGAGCAAGAAGTGATGGCACTCATCCACTCCCCACCCCAGGACTGCACAGCACCAAGGCATTTCTGGAAGTGGAAATGATGATGAGCCTTCCCATTTGTCCAGCAGGAAAGTAGATGAGAGAGACAGCAATATCGCCTCTTGAACAGAAGAAGTGAAAGACAATGTAACACGACCTCAAACTGACCAAGCCGGTGGCCACCGGGGCATCCTCTTGTCCTGAGAGGAAGACCTGGTGTATCATCTAGGATGCAAGCTCCAGTCTCTGCTTTGACTTGCACAGAGTAGAGATGAAAACTGAGCTGTCTTGCCTCTGGTTTCGTATCCTGCTTTCTATCTGTAGCTAGGAGAAAGAAATGAGGCAACTTTCCACATGCTCAGGAAATAGGACAGTTGGTCTGTGGCCAGCCCTGAGAATGACCCCAAAGACATGCACCGGCAAGCTATGCTCTCACACTGGCCTGTGTGGGCATCTTGTCCCCTGCGATGCTTGGGCTTCTGCTTTTGCACACTGCAGCGTGAGCACGCCTGTCCCCTGCGCACGAGTTCATTGGAGTGTGCCTGTTTGCGGTGCATGAGCACGTCGGCGCGCATTCAGCTCGGCTGTATCCATGTGATGCACAGCCCCATTCCCTCTGCACACAGGGGCTCGGGGTGCCACTAGCCAGGTGGCTTCAAGCTTTGCCTCAGGTTCCTGTGTGAGTCCTGCAAGGGCCAGTGGGCTCCAGAGAGGCTAGTGTAAGGCTGGAGAAACTAGTGAGACATCAGCAGTGGTGGCCAAGCAGCCTCAAGGAGGCTGGAACAGGGCCAGGAGAGGCCAAGGGACTCCTGAAGGCAGTGGGTACCAGAGGGATGCTGTGGGGCTCGGTGCAATGTGACGGGGAGGGCTGGCAGAGGCTGAAGGGTCCAGGAGGATTCTGAGGGTGGGTGTGGAGGCTGGGAGCTGTGCAATGATGTGACCCTCTCGTCCTTTTTCTGCTCCTCATTAGAGTCCCCTGAGCGGAGCAGGCTGTGAAGGGGTCTGCGCTGAGGTATGTCCTTATGGCTTCTGCCAGGATATCACAGCTTACATGTGTGCCAGGGGATGGGACACAGGAGGTGGCTCCCAGCATGGGGAGCAGTGTGGGTGCCAGAGCCTCTGCAGGGACCAGGGGGAAAAATTGGGGGGCCTCAGCCCCCAGAGGAGCTGAGAATTTGGGATACAGTCACTGGGGGTTGGTTTTAAGGCAAGATATGCTCACGCACTGGTTTGCTGCTAACTTTTCCCCTTCTTCCATGCCCATCTCTTTAGCTCTCACTTATGACCCTTGTCAACCATTGCTGGCACTGTATGCAGCCTTCTTTTGCAGAGACCTTCCTCACATCCTGGGGTTGCCTCTGTGTGAAAGCTGTGCCAGGGTGACCTGGGGACGCCTGTGTCCGAGAGCCCCAAACAGGTGGCAGGAGGGATGTGCTGATGAGGGCAGAGCCCCCAGCATGGTGTGAATGGCTCTGGTTTGCTTCTTCCCAGGGCTGAGGGAGTGCCAGCTGGTCTCTCCTTTTTTGTGAGGAGGGGATTATGTGTACCAGTGTGTGTCTGGCGGGAAGGGGCATGCCCTGAGCTGGTGAAAGCCCTGTATGTCTCAGGTCTCCAGAGCTCCTTAGTGTCTCCCTCCGTCAGTCTGCAGGGTTGTTTGTCAGCAATGCAGTGGAGTGGGCTCCTGGGTGGAGAGATGGAGAGGACTTCTGTGAACCAGAAGGGACATCTGCAAGTCAGAGCAGTCTCAAGGTCATGAGCAGCAACGCCCTTTCTTGCCAGCATCAGCACCAGGCTTGATCTGCCAGCAGGTGCTTGTGGTAGTGGGCAGTGATATGTCCCAGGCAGTGGCAGGGGGCTATGTTGTGCCCCAGGTTGGGGTAGATGGCAAGGAATGGCTTGTGTCTGGGATGGCTCTTGGAGGGACACGCATCTCTGCATGGAAATGCCAAGTTTCAGCCTCTGAAGACTTGTGACAAGTCCTCCCTGTGTAAAGGACACATGGCCAAGGCTCAAGAAGACCTTGTAGTGTCTGGGGTAGAGGGTGGCTGGTATGTGAGGACACCAGACCATGAACTGGTGTAGCTGGTGATCAGAGTTCCCCGGCTATGCCAGGAGCAGGTAGCTATTGATGCCCTCAGATACCTGGCTCTCTCAGGGGCAGGTGTTTGGTGCACAGAGAGGCTTGGGCTCCTGCGGCAGGGACTCATGAGTATCAGATAGGTCCAGCCTCTCTGGGGGTAGACGTGGGTTTGCCCATGTATGCTTTGCTGCGCTTGGGGATTTCGGGCTCCGTGGGAGACCAGACGATGTCTGAGGACATCGGGCAGGGCTTGGGGGTCCTGCTGATGGGTGCTTGGGGAGGCTTGCAGGTGGCCTGGCATGCCTGATGGTGAGCAGGGCAGGGCTGCCCAAGGATGGTGCTCAGAAAATATGGTTGTGTACCTCAGGGCAGTGAAGAGCCTGCCTGTGTTTAGGGCAGTTCCCTGTCCCTGTACGGTGAAGCTGTCAGTGGTGCCCAAAGGTGCTGGACCAAGGGAGTACCTGGAACCTATCAGGGTCCAGGTGGTGCCCACAGCTGTGGGGTGATGAGTCTGGTGGCAGCCTGTGTCCTGCTGTGCAAATCCAGGCTGTGGAGCCCCTCCTGTGCAATGCTCGTCTCCAAAGGGGGTGAGCTCGGTGAGCTTTGCCCCATGCTCTGCCTCCCATTTCTCTGCATGCACCTGCTGCAGGGAGGATGCTTGTCCAGGGGGAGCTGGGGCTGTGGGCTCGGACGGGAGGTGTCGGCTGCCAGGAGCCTTGGGTTCCCCTCCCAGCTCTGCCTTCGCTCCCTCGGTGGCCGTGGGTCCGGCTGTCCCCTCCCGCCATGGGAGGGTGTGGGTAGGATGGAGACGTCCAGGCTCTGTTGCTTGTCCGTGTGCTCCATCCTCACGTCCTGAGCTGGTGGTACCTGGGCATGCGTAACGATGCTCTTGCTTGCTTCTCTGCAGATCTCCGGCCTCTGCCCGATGTAGCCATGACTGGGACCTGTACCCGGGAGTGCACAGAGTTCGGCCACTCCGATACTTGCTGGATGCCTGGCCAGTCCTCCCCCAGCCGCAGGCCCAAGAACGCCCTCAAACTCTCCACTTTTGTGCCTTACCAAGACAGAGGGAGTCAAGAGCAAGTCGGGAATGGCAGCCCCAGACTCTCAGAAGAGCGCAGCACCAAAATGGCCAACCTCCGCCTGCTCCCCACGTACAGTGCCTTCTCCAATAGTAGCCATGAGCCCTGCAAGGACTCTCCCATGGAGGAAATTCCTCTCACCCAGACCTCGGACTTCCAGCCAGCCACCACCCCCTCGTCCCAGACCACCAAGAGGGAGATATACCTGTGAGGCTGGGCGTGAGGGGCAGGGAGCAGACGTGCTTCTGAGGCCAGTGTCTAGAGGAACATTTTAAACTTCAATGCTTTATCGCTCCGGCCGGTTCTCCAGGCAGTGGGCTCTGCGGACAGCAGGGCAGGGCAAGGCAGGGATGAGAGGAGCACCTTTTTAACCCGTTGTTTCCTGGGGCCAGGGGTGGGTGGGAAGGATGAAAGCATCCGAAACCCAATTTCCGAGCACTTGCGGGTGCATGTCTCCGAACTGCTGCGTCGCCGGGGAGGGCTGGGCAGGCTCCTGGTGCGGAGGGCACGGCTGGGGAGAAGGGCTTACGTACCAAAGGTCCACGCAGAGCTGGTGGAGTTCCTGGGGCATAGGACAAGGGGTGTCCCCGCGCACAGGGAGTGAGCTGCCTGTCTCTTTGCTGTAGACTCCTGTAAATATGAATCTTAGGAATGACATTCAAGTCCTGCCTGATTGAAACTTTTTATTGTCCTTGAAACAAAAGACATTTAAACAAAAAAAGAAAAAAAAAAAGAAAACAGAAACAAACCACAGGGAGCAAGTTCCAGCTTTGAATGGTTTGCTGCGTGGAAGAGCCCGCGGGAGCGCAGTGTCCGGCCCACACTCATGTTCTATATTGTAAATAGAGATGTGACCAGTCCCTGAAACAGCAGCTGGGGAGCTGGAGGAAAGGGGCAGCGTCCTAGCTGGACTGTAGGGACTTTGCTATTTTTCAGCCTGGATCTCTTTCTGAACGTTGTCACTGTGCCCACAAGCTGCAGGGTCCCTAGGGACTGCCCGGTGCCATAGGTGGGGTCTGCTTTGGGGAGGGTTCCCTGGTGGTGGCCCTGCACCCAGCGGGTGGAGGAGGGATGGGGAAGCCCCCAGTCAAGGGTCTGGCTGGGTGTGGGGAAGCCCCCAGTCAAGGGACCGGCTGGGTCCGGAGAAGCCCTCAGTCCGACTCTGCTGGCAGGGAGGTCGTCATCGGCTGTGGCGTCTCAGCCCATCGCCTTGTGCCTCCTCTGGGGCAGGGGATGCCCATGAGGCCGGCTGTGCCATGCCTTCGACCTCCGTCCTGTCCGCCTGTAAGCCACCATTGCCTTTGTGAGGAGGAGCTTTGTCTCAGGGTCACACTGGGGGCCACCAAGCCCCTGCCCGCTGGACTCCCGCTGCCCTTAGGCCACAGGGCCACTCTCACGGGATCCAGCTTTCTCTTCCATTGTCAAAGGTCGACCGGTCTCCCCGGCAGCTCCCCGCTGCCCTGGCATCCTCGGCTCCCTTGCAGGACACCCAACCGGGGCAATGCTGCGCATGCGGTGGGGAGAGGACCCCCTCGCCCCTTGAGGGACTCCTCGGAGGGGGATGCCCGGGCGCTTTCCTGAGCCTGTCTGCTCCCTCAGGAGCTGGGGCACAGTCCTGTTTTGGGGGGCTCCACATGCACCCCTGGCAGGAGGGGTCCAGGGGACTTGCGCCTCATTCCTGGGTAGCCCTTCCCGGTCCTCCCCCGCCAGGACGCGGGGAGGGGCTGTGCTGCACCGTTGTTCTTCCCGTACTCATGCGCGCATCGATCGTCTTCATCTCTGGGATCTTCCTTAGGGAGCGAGGCCAGTGGTAACTGCAGGACAGTTCCCCCAGCGGCTCATCTTCAGTCCACGTGGTCCATCGCCACGGGCTCAGTGGACGGCTCTGCCAGGCTCAGCTGGCACGGTGATGCCGCAGGGACAGGGCACCCCAGCCGCTGCGGGTCAGAGACTGCCCTGCCATAGCTGTAGTGCCTGTCAGGGTGCAGTGCGCCGGGGGGCCCCCCCCGCCCAGCCTCCTCCCCCCCCCCCCCCCCCCCCCTCCAGCATCCCTCTCTGAGCAGCTCCTCTCCCTTTGCTTCGGTGGTGGTGGCAAGATGCAGCCAGCTTCCCGGTGCGGTTCCAGTTGACCTGAGGGGACGGGGTGCAAGCCGAGCCTGGGCGACAAGGGAAGGGCAGCAGAAGGCGCCTGCCGGCACCCGCTCCCTCGCGCCCCATCTCTGCTCCTCGCCTTCCCCGGGCGGCACTGCACCATGCTGCATCGCTCGCAGCCCTGGCACCTCAGGGTGCCACCTGGAGGAGGCAGGACCCTCCTCCCGGCCTCCTGCTGCTGCTCCCCGCCGACGGCCGGGGGTCCCTTGAGGCGGGCACGATGCTCCCGGTGGATGTCCGCCCGACTGTCTGGGCATCCCTGCTCTACCCTTGCCCACAGCGGCCGCCCGGCGGGGCCCACGTTCCCCTGGTCTGGCTGCCTGAGCAGGTCACACTCCTGAACTTGTTTTTATTGTAGCTCTGTAGTTTCAGGGCCAAACTGGGCAGAATGTGCAATTTGGCCGCGCTGGCCAGGATCTTTGACTCCACTGCCAACTCGACTGCTCACGCCTCCCCTCGGCTCAGGCGGTGGCAGTGTCCAGTGCCCCTCTTGGGGACCCCCCAGGAGAGTGACATAGCCACATCTGAGGGGTGCTTGTCCAAGACCAGCTCACCGCGGCCCCTCGCCTGCGGGTGGGCTCCCTACCTTCTGCTTGGGGTCACCAGAGGGACCCTGAAGCTTGAAGCCCTGTGGCTGAAGTTGCTGTCTTGTCTCCTGGAGGACCTGGCGATGTTCTCAGTGCAAGCATGGTGCAAGGGGTGGTGGGGGGTGGGAGTGCAGAGGGGGTCCCTGAGGGATGGGAGGAATGGGTGCTGGAGATGCGTGCCATGCGGGGGGGGGGGGGGGGGGCTCGGGGGGGGGCCGCGGGGG
>NW_010973092.1:20247443-20360364 GCF_000737465.1 Haliaeetus leucocephalus | reverse complement strand
GGGGCAGGGGGGGGGCCCGGGGGGGGGGGGGGGGATGAGTCTCGTGGAGGTGCACAGAGGGATGGTGGGGCTGGGTCTATGGAGGGGAGCACAGTGGGGAGAGGGCATGGGTATCTGGGGGATGGAGAGGGGATGGGTGTCTGGGGGAGCATTGGGGGGGTGAGGGTGGGTCTGTGGGGAAGAACAGAGGGGGCAGTGGGAGTGGGTCCTCGGTGGGGTGCGATGGGGTGGGAGGCTATGTGGGGTGCAGCGGGGGTGGGTCCCTGGGGAGGAGAAGGCACTGGACATCGGTTCTGGGAGACGGGGAGCTGGGGATTTGTCCCGGGGTGAAGTTGACAGTGTCACTGGGGATCAGTCCTAGGGGAGGGTGAAGAAGAGGTGCTGTCAGAAAGAAGCTCATTTGCACAATTATAAGCCAGAAGGATAAAGCCTCTGTGCACGTGGGAGGGGAAGCTCCCCACGGGCTCCAGTCTAGACAAGCACAGGGAAGAGGAGGGGGGTTCGACGCCTCTGCGGAGGGGTTCACTGTATCTCACACTGCACTAGGACAAGCCAGGGGTAAAACCAAAGGTGGGAGCCAGGGAGCAGGCGGGCTGCGTGGGAAGGATCTAAGCGACCCCTTTGTAGCTCTTCAGTGTTGGTTCTATTTATACGAGATTTCATTTCCTTGCTTGTGATGCCTTGTTTTTTGTACAGTTTTATGTACATGCAGGTGTAGCTTTTCTAAAGGAGAAATCCTATGGCAGAGTAAAGTACCCAACTATTTTTCAGATGGTGACCTATGTCTAAGGCAATGCCTCTTGCTAAGGTTGTATTGCTCTCAATGTGTGATGCATTTCCCTGTGCGGGGAAGGCTTTGGGCCTTGGGCTTGGTTTTCCCCGGGCGCTGTGAGCACAATTGATTCCCTTGTAATTCTTTCTGTTCAGAGCAGTGAGCATGACACTGTCGTGATCCCCTTTCCGTTCTCTCCTGTTCTGTTTGTTTGCTGAGCTGTCAGATGACCAACTCCATTGTAATTAGCCCTTCCTAAAGCTTTACAATAAAAGTGTGAAAACCTGGGTGTCTGTGCCTGATGGATTCTTCCCACGTGTCGCATCCTTGAGGGTGGCTCGGGGCACCCTCAGGGAAGAAAGCACGTGGAGGCAGTGAAGAGCCTGGGTTGCTGTGGGGAAATACCTGCTCCTGCTGCCCTCCTCCAGGTGCAAGGAGCCCTGGCGTGGCTGCTCTTGTCTCCCTGCTCCTGTTTTCCAGCTTAAGGATGTTTCTGCACAGGTACAAGTAAGATAACCCCACAAAGCAGTTTGCCACAGACCAGTCTCCTTTATTTAAAACCAAAATGTTTTAGTGAAAAGTCGTCTTCAGCCCGAAGGCTGCCTGCACTTGTACCCGTCACCAGCTAAGGTGGGAACCAGGGGAAGTCCCACCAACCACCTCCAGACTCCCTCCCACCTCCATCACTGCTCCTCGGAGACATGATGCCATTTCCCACCATTTTGCTGTCTCTTTTACCAAGCATGGTTGGTTTTTTTTTTTAGGTAGTTTAGACCCTTTGGAAACAGCTGGGCCACTTCAAACCAGGGCACATTTGCGGCTGCTTCCTGCTGCAGCTGCAGGGAGCTTGCTCAGCTGTGGCTGTTGTGTTTCCCTGCTTGCCTTTGCACAGGACTGCACTAGCTGTACAGGGCAGTTTCTTAGCTCAGAGTAGAGATGCTTCCTTCATTAGTTGAGTTACATCCAGGTGCTACATGTCTCGGCTGTGTTGGGCTCACACACAGCACTGCGCCTCTCTCTGCTGAGTTGCAGGCACTGGGCTTGCTGTGAGCTTAGCACCAGGCAAAGGCAAGACTCACCCCCAGCTTGGAAGACACCAGCAAGTGTCCCTGGGAAGGAAGAGTTTCCAAGTGAAGATGTAGACCATCGTTCCCTTGGTGGGGTTTTTGTAGACACTCCTTTTCTACCGTCCCCTTCTCCATGGGCTCTCTGGGCCATGCAGAGGGGAACCAATGCCCCCCACATCCCAAGTCCTCATGGATGTGGGGGTGTGGGGCTCTCAGCTGCCCCTCTCTGCAGGCACATGCCAGCTGGGCAGCAGGGATGTGTCTACAGGGGTCCTGGGGAACCAAGTGGCCTTGCTGCCTGCTGATGCCCCATCCCAGGGAAAGAGGTTCCAGATGAGGATGGTGCCAGACTCCCACAGCTGGCATAGGGGATCAGGTAGCACCTACCTGCCCCCAGGATAACCAGGATCACCAAAGAGTGTCTTCCTAAGCAGAGGCACAGTCCCAGGACTTCCCTGTCCCTCCTGAACCTGCCTGGCCTTGTGCCATGCCCTACAGTTGCTCCTCACGCTCCCTCCTCCTCCCCAGTCAGCCCAGGCTGTGCAGATCCCCTGTACTCCCCATTCACACCTCTTTCCCCTCCCCGCGCATCTCCCACCTCCTCTGTTCCTTCCTTGCCTCTCCCCAACTCCACTGTGCTCCCCTCCGGCACCCCCTCGCCTTGTCCCACGCCAGTGCACCAAGCCTTCCCGGTCCTCTGACACAGCCCTGAGTATCACATCCAGCCAGCTCTGTGCTGGTCTGGAAACTTTGGTTTCCATGGCAGCACACATTGATTACCAGGGTGGGAAGGGGACTTGCAAATGGTGCCGGTGAGGATGCTGTGGCTGCCCAGCATGGCTTGAAGTTTGGACACAAGGCTCCCCAGACAGTACAGCCCTCAGGATTGGTTTCAGTGCTCAGTGAGCCCCGCAGGTGGATGTGGAAGGGGTATCATCCAGCCCACGATGGCCCCACCAGGCTGGGCCTCATGAGCAACTGAAATGGAGTTGACTGACGTGGCCTCAGTGACCCTGCCAAGTCCACCCGTCCTCGGAGGTTTGCACAGCCTGCGGCTCCACAAGAATCACTCCTAGCCTAAGGTGGAGGAGATGGGAAGCTGCTCTTCCTGCCTGCTCCTTGGCAGCCTCCCCTGGGGTGGGAGCATCTGCAAAGAGGGGCAATGGTCTGACTGGCTGCCAGGTGGGGATGGTGTGTGAAGGGAGATGGGCTGGGCAAGGAATCGCTTGCTGCATAAGCTTTGTTCTGACCTGGGTTTTTCAAGTACATCTGGTTTAATAGGGTCCTCAGCTTACAGCAGGAACTGGGAATGTGCCAGGCCAGGGACATCCATTTTGATGGAAAACTTAATTCTCATGTCTCCTGAGGGCCTGACCTTGCAGCTTCAGCTGTCCAGCTGCCTGCACAGATCTGGCAGATTTATTTTCAGTGCTTGCGTGGTAAACTGGATGAGGTTTGGGATCTCTTTCTGGCTCTAACCTGGATGACCAGGTGCAGCAGCACCATCTTCCTCATGGAGGCTGACTCTCCTGAGGCTTTCTCCCAGCATGGCTTTGCTCAGTAAAAAGCAACTTGAAGTTTAAACCAGCGTTGTCAGTAACCACAGAAGAGCTGTGCTTATTTGGTTCCTTGTCTCAGTTCCTCACTTCCAGAGTAATAGGCATTTCTGCAAGCTAGAAACAGGAAACCAGGTGGAAATCTCAGAATTGCACCAAATATTTAAAGAAATGAAATGATCCTGAGATGGTTTGCGGGCCAAGCAGATCTGGTAGGAGGACAAAGTGAGCCAGCAGATCTCTGCACAGAGCTGGCTAAAGTGGCCAGACAATGAGTTCCCACCAGGGTGGCTTTCTTGCTTGGGTGAGTGATGGGACAGCACAGCCTTTGCTGCCTACCAGTGCTGTGATGGTGGCTGCAGATGCACTCCTGGCATGGGAGCAGGGTGCTGGGCTACTGCTGTGCCAGCCTGACTCTCAGTGTAGAGGTTCAAAAAGAGCTGAAAGCGGTTTAAGAGCTGACACCATCTCTTCTGGCAGGGGATGTGTTTTATGCCACGATGCCCACAGGCAGCTGTGGACAGCTGTGGAGCCGCAAGAGCAGGGCTGGCCATAGAGAGGGCAGTGATGGGCTTCAATAACCATATGCCATGGTGAGATTCTGTGAGGAACAGAATCCACCATGCAGGAGGAGCAGGACCATGGTACGGGGAAGATGCAAAACCCTCCTTCCCGGCTGGCTCTAGGCTGCGGGGAGGTCGCCCCTGCCCCGCTCATCCCTCCTGTGTACTGCCATTAATAGGATGAGCAGGGCTGATTCTGCTCACGGCGGCCATGGAGCCCGGCCCTGCATATGTTGCAGTGGCCTCTGGGGGAGATTGGATATTGTGCTACAGGAGAAGCCCCTGTAATCACCCACAGGATGATTGGGATTTGCAAGCAGCTCAGGGGATGCAGGGGGGCCCAGCCCCAGGCAGTTTGCTGCGGTGTCTCTGGTTGTCTGGCAGTATGATGAAGGGGATTAGGAGATTTAGAGCAAGACCAGCTCCCTCTCCAGGGGGCTCTCGGACTGAAGCCCCAGCAGAATACATAGCTCAGTTTATTCCCATAGGCAGATTGATAAAGAGAAGGCTGGGGTGCTGCTAATTTAAGAGCAGGAGCTTTTCCCCCTCTGCTAGTAGGGAATTGGCATTGTCCAAAACAGGGAGGGTCTATCAGTTTCCTCCTCAGCCAGATGATCAGCCCCCAGCAGCTTTCACCCCACATTGCTGGTCCCATCCCTTTCTTGAGCTGATCCCAGCCCCAGCCACTCTGCAGTGCTGCAAGCCCCCCTTAGCCTGACGTGAACCTCTGAGCTCCCACGCCAGGATGGCCAGGCACCATGTTTTAATCACACAAGGAGGCACAGTTGGTTGGACCGTGCTCTTCCCCATCTGCTCATGGCAGTTGTGGAGCTGAGCCTGGCCCACACAAAGGCAGACACTCTCTCGACAAGGGAGCACTCGCGGGGGCTTAGTGCAAACAGACCTAATGCGATTAGCGCAATTGGGAGCCACGCTCTGTTCCAGCGGAGAGGGAAGTGCGCCTGCCCTCCCTCCCTAAGCTTGCCTTTCCCTCCCCGCCTGTCCATCAACCCCGAGTGGGGTGCCAATCACCAGATATCTCAGCACCCGTACTCCTCAGAAAAGGTGGCTGTCTAAAACTCACTTTCCTGGGCTCTTCCAAGCTAACGGATGCAATGCATCAGATATCTTAGCTCCCTGAGCCTATCTTTCCACCCTGATCTCATTATGGACAGCCAGCATCTGTTGCAGAACTTGGATGAGTCCCACTTTCACTTGTGAAACAGCTCCAAATTGTGAAGTTACCAGACTTGACTCTGGAGAGAGAATTTTTTTCAAAAGGCTTTAAAATGGAGGCTTGCAATGTCAGGGTGGATACTGAGCCCTTCCTCAGTTCTCTCTTTGCAGCAGCCTTTGTCACAGCTCCAGTGCTGCAGGGAGCTGGGGTGCTCTGGAGCCCCGTCATGCCCTGCTTGTCTTTCTGCACATACTGTTGATTAGTTAGCGTTGCAATAATGCTGAGGTTCCCACCATAAGCCACTGTGGTGTTACACTCGGCACCATGCAACAACAAACCAGAGGTGTTTGCTTCTCTGGCATTGCCACACTGATTGTGATTTTTAACATGCTTATGCTGGGCTGTGGGCAGACTACCAACACACGCGGCCACAACCCCAAGCAGACACCTTCCCCACCAGCTACCCTGCCTGGGAAGCTCAGCTCCCCATGAGCAAGCAGCTGCACGTGTAGACTGAACCTGGGCATCAGGGGTTGGAACTCGACAGCTGAGACTGACCCTTGGTGATGGCACAAAGAAGGCTGTCAGCTGGAGGGGTGCTGTAATTAGGCAAAGAAGTTGATAGTGGCTGTCACACAAGGCCATAGTGGCCACCCTCTCCTGGCTGCTGCAGCTTGGAAAGGATGGAGGGATGCTGCTGCAGAAACTGCACCTGGGTCTCCCACCACGCAGGAGAAGGTGGCTGTGGGCAGCTGCATGGCAAAATCATGGACGTGAGCTGCAGCAGCATCTCTGCACCTATCGGAGATAAGCTTTGAGCCTCTTCACAGTCAGCAGGGGAAATTCGTGGATGTCTTGCTGTTGTGTCTCCCAGCCTTGTCCTTAGCTGCTTTTCACTTCTCCTCCTGCCCTATGAAATAATTCCAGATCTGAGGAAAGGGCTGCACAGGCTGCTTTGCAGACTCAGAAAAGTAGCAGGGAGTGAGTGACTTAAATGGCTTTCCCAAAGACCACACAGACCCAGGACAGCCCTTTGTTGCTGGTCTAGCAGATGAAGGGCTTTCCCAGGACTTTGTGAGGTCTTTGAGCAACATGTCTGGAGTCAGCTGGAGCTGGTCAGGCCTCAGTTTCCCTGTGAATATGTGGATCTGATCTGGAGAAACCATTGGGGTAGACTGCTCTGCCCACTCAGAATTTGTTGCCTGCATGGCAATATCACAGCCCAGCGGCGCATCCTTCATCAGGCAGACTCAAACATAAACCACTCACAAAGCTGGGGAAACCCTCAAAGCTCAGTGCTTTCTACTCAAGCACAGTGGAGGTTTGCAAATGGAGGATGTCCGTCATTAGGAAATGGATAATAAAGGTCATCTTGCCTTGCCCACACACTAAACACATCACCCTGATGGTGCATCCTGTGTGCTCCACTCCAAGCAACCACTTCCACCTGCCCCTGCACATGTATTACCTTGCTGCAACAAAAAAATCAAAGCCAGCAGGAAAGCCTTGAAGGAAGCAAATGGCTGTGTGCCAGCGGTGCTCAGCTGTAACTGAACCAAGCCTGGGCAGGACAGTGGGGAAGGTGGATGTGCAAAGCACTGGGGCCAGGCTTGTGTGCAGGGGAGGGATGAGCAGGGGAAGCAATAAGGCAGGAGGGAGATGCAGAGCAGTAAGGCGAGTGGGAAGGTGTCAGGGAGGATGGAGCCTTCTTTCCCTACCTTGTCTTACCTGGGACTAAAGCTTTCCCCCATGCTCTCCATCCCGTCCCACTCACTGCTCTGCTCCTGGTCCTGGCCAGTGTTTCTGCTGTCTTTTGTTTCACAGAGGACCTTCTCCTCTGGCCCTGGCAAGTCAAACTCCTCCGTGCACACTTGGTGCACAGATTGAGCAGCTCCCACATGCCATTCTTGCTTACTGCAAGCAGACCCGTCACTCACGTGTGGGAGGCCCGGCGGCACCACGCTCCCTGCATTATTTATATCACAGCCCAGCAGCCACCTCCAAGCATGGCTGCGAGGGCACGGCATTCCTTTGACGGGATAAGCTGTGCTCATTCCAGCCCTTTCCAAGCTTGCTGGAAAGGATGGCATCTTTCCCAGGACCTCTCTGGCTGCCAAAGTAGGTCTGCCATGGCACAGCTCCCTCACCATGTGGACAAGCTCATCCGAAATGCTGATGACACCACCTGCACCCCAAAATGCTTTGCTGGGGGTAAGGTGAGTGGGGAAGAACTGACCATTTCCAAAGAGCAAAGAGCAAAGGAGAGGTTGTTTTCCCCTGCCTTGCGTAGCTCTCCGTAGCCTGAAACCTGCTGAATTATGCTCATGACTCAAATTTGCAGGAGATGAAGAGATGATAAAAACCTACTTGCTGTTCCAGGGCTCCGCCTCCAGCCCGATGCGATGCTGGCATATGCTCCAACAGCACAGCCACCAGCAACGGCTGAGTGCAGCAGCACACCAGAGGCAACGCTTGAACCCTTCACAGATGTTGCCTGTCAAACAGCCTTTGGGACACGGTGAGATCCCAAATGGGTCACATACATGAAATAAAATCAGCCACAGCTGACCCTTCTGGGAGCTGGTTTTCCCCACTCCTGGCAAAGCTGAGCACTTGCTCTGTGAGATCCTCGCCCTGCCTGGGAGCTACCAGGAAACACCAAATACCACAGTTCTCACGCTGAAACTGTGGGCTGTCTCGTCCAGCTTTCTCCCTCTTGTCTTTATCCCTCGTGTTTGTCCTCCCATCCTCTTCCTCCAGAGCAGCCCAGCACCAGTCTCTGAGGGCCCCCAGAGACTGCCTTGTGGCTGGAAAGAGGTCCTGGTCACCTTGGCAGCGTGTCCCCAGTCCTGGTGACCTAGAATGAGTCACCAGCCAGAGCCTGGCCAGCCTAAGGTCTGTCCTTCCTCATTCCTGTCCTGTGGCACCAGACTTTTCTCAGCCAGTCTGAAATCAGCATCCCACATCCCCAAACCAAAATGAGAGACATCAGAGCTCCCACATGCTCCGGAGCAGAACCCAGTTAATCAACTCTTGCCTTGTCTGGAGCTGGACACTCTCCGGGAGTTTTCCAGGGCCAGAGGTCAGTGGTGGCCACGGGGGGATCGATGCAGTCGAGACATTGCTCTGGGAGCAATCTTCCACTTACCCTGTCAGCTTTTGTTTAACCTAGCAGCCTGCAAGGCTCAGTGGAGACAGCAAGGTAGCGGGAGGCTGATCCTGCCCCACCAGTAGACATGTCATGCAGCCCTTTTTAGGATAGCTCTCCATAGCCTGTCCCTGTGCATGGGGAGGGGTAGCCAGAGCAGCTCTCTTCCCTGGCCCATAGCCTCCCTGGGGTGGGAAGGGTGTCCGAGCAAGGGCTGGGGGGGGGTGGAAGCACAAGGAGGATGGCTGTGAAGAGGGAGGAGCAGAAAGGGCATGCCCATGCTCCTATGGCATCTTAAGTTGTACAAGAAACAGAGAATAAATGCCAGGACCAGCCAGTGTATGTAACTGCTGCAAAGATGGGCAGAGACCAGGTGGCAAGTGTAGATCCACTGAAGGAAAAACAGTGTTGAACAGGGTAGGACAGGCTTTGTGGGGTCCTGCATCCTGGGCTGTACAGCTGGGTCTTGACTACTAACCCAGGCAAGAAAACGCCTTGAGGGCAAACCTTCCTCCAAGCACCCTCATCCTTCCCCTGTCCTGAGATGAAGGGGTGTCCACAGCAGCCTGGGTACCGTGGGGGTACACAGCACACAGCACATCCTGGGAGACAGTGACCAGCACCAGTGTGTGGGCAGCAGCTGCCAGCGGTGCCTGGGTTTGCACGCACATGCCGTCCTCCTCCCCGCACAGCTGAGAGCAATCCATGGGGCTACCAACAGGGTTTTGTGTGCATGCAAGCCTGCGCCGGCAGAGATGCTCTGTGCGTGACCATATGTCCGAGGGGGGGACCGTGCATGTGGCCAGCCACAGAGTGTGTCCCCGTGTGTCCTCCCTGAGCACGGGGCAGGGGGGCACACGCTGCCTGTGCTCACACATGCAGACACAGGCAGGTGCGTGTGCTGCATTCGGCCGGGGGCGGTTATTATTCTTTATTAGTTTTTCTGTCCGTCTGACATATTCTTTATCACGCTGTCTCAATCTTTCACTCGTCCTCCTTCAGTCCCTCAATCATCCTCGATTAGTTTTTCTGTCTGCCTCCCGTTCCCGTATTCTTCATCAGGCGCTCCCTCTCCTGCCCTCCCCCACTCTCCCTCTCCTCCTCTCTCTCCATCTCCCCTCCACGCAGCTTTCCTCCCTCCAGTCTCATCTCCCCCACTGCTGTGGGAGCCTGTGAGCATGGACTGGTCAAGAAGAGTGGGACCATCGTGGCTCTTTTCCAGGAGCTGATGGCTGCTCAGCCGCCGGCCCTTCGAGCACTCCTGCTCCATCTCCATCGCTGCCCCGGCTGCCAGGCACTGGGGATTTTCCTAGCTGCCAGGAGCAGCCTGGGGATGCTGAATGTCTCCAGCCCCCCGACTAGCACGGATGCTGCTATGCTGCTGAACTGGTTGCAAATTAAGCCCCTGGCTCAAAGCAGCTCAGGATCCGACATCTCCTTTGAGAGGGAGCAGATCTCCTTGGATGCTCGTGCCTTGTTCCTGCTTCCCAATCCCTCTGCCCCTCCTCCAGTCCACCCCAGCATGCATCCTCCAGCAGGGAAAGCACTCCTCTTGTGCCTCATCCCCATTCCCCTTCCAGGCTAGTAGTAGAAATCCCTGAAGAGGCTGGTGCTGTAGGACTCATCTGTGAGACTGAAGGCAGCTTGCCAGTTGCAAGGAGAGGCCCTGGCTGACAGCCCCAGGCCAATTCACAGCCTTTATTGCCTCTTATACCAGCGTCTGTGCTGCTCCTGCTGGGGTGCCTCTGCCCACACAGACCTGCAGTCACCAACCACACGTGGGGAGATCGGAGCAAGGGTACAGCCGTGGGGTGTGATGGAGTTGCATGGCCAGAGACTACGGAGACCAAACAAACAGAGCTGCTGGTGGACCTCGGGCTTTGAGCCACGGGGAGAAGGCACAGCATGGAGAGATGCTCTGGAAGGCACGTTGCATTAAAGTCAGGGGATGGATGAAGACATACCCTGCGTCCCCCAGCAGAGAAGGCACAAATGTTTTACTTCATCTCCCTCCCTTTGGGGGACAGAAGGTGAAAGTCTGGAGTGCTGGAGGACTCAGGTAAGTGAAATGGGCTGGCAGAGGCTGCCGTGCCAGAGGAATCTATTGGCCCAGGCTGATGGCAACTCCACGTGGAGATGGTGTCTGCTCAGCTGCTGCCATCCCCCACCCCTGGAGGAAGAGGGTGCCCACAGGACCCAGTGCTGGCTGCAGCTGGCAGCTCTGTGCATCCTTGTCCCTGCCTCCCAGCATGGAGAAAATTGGAGCTGGTATTGCAGGAAAGACCCTCAATGCCACAGCAGCCCCCTCTCTGCTGCCTGTGGACAGCAAGGGTGGGTGTCTTGACCCATCAGCTGGGACAAGCACAGGGTTTCTGCAGCTGGGCCCAGCATGGTGCTCAATTTTGGGTGCGAGCCATCCTATCTAGAGTCTGATTTCCTGACACTGCGCTTGCTCCTGTTGCTGGCTGAGAAGCCTTGTCACCGCCCAGCCCCAGAGCTGCTCTTACTCTTACCCATAGTGTCAGAAAAGCCCATTTCCAGGGGTGCTGAGGAGCTGAGTTGCAGCTGGGAAGCCACATCAAATGGGGGACCTCGTTAGCCCTCAGCCAAGCCCCAGGACGCTTGCTGTATGGCGGCGAGCTCCCCTCTTGGCAGAGGGGTGTTGCAAGAGGCGATGGGTCCTGCATCGCATCCGCTGCTGATGCTGATGTATGTGACAGGCGCGGGGGTTGCCAGGAGACAGCATCCTCCTCCTCGGGCACTGCACAGCCAACGCGGCTCTGCGCGGGTGACGTAATGCTCCTCCGGCACCGCTCGTTGCCAGCCTGCCCTGTCTCTCCCTGCCAGCGATGGAGGGGAAAATGCAAGAGCCTTTACAGTCATTCCTGTGGCCTTCCTCCATCTGCGTTCTGCTCCCTCCCCTCCTACGGGTGCAGCGAGCAAGGGTTTGCAAAAACCGGCTTCAGCGTCGGCACCAAAAACGCTCTCGTGCCCTTCCTGTCATGGGTCATCAGCCCCATCTTCCAACGCCCAAGGTCCATCACAGACCCCCCGCTCGGGATTTGCCTACATGCAAACAGTCCAGGGCAAGATCTGTAAAGGTCTTCATCGTTTGTTCAGATATGGAGGGGAGAGGGAGAGGCAGATGGCCACTCACGCACACAGAGGCTCATTGAATAAGTATCTGGCTACAAATTATCTGCTGATCTAATAAAAAAGATATTACCTACCTCTACAAACCTAGTTTCAAATTATTCCTTCTGCCCTGTTCAGTAGCCTACTGGGAGATCACTGGCAGGTTAATTTGCTATTGAACGGGTCCCAACTGGAATTAGCACTTCAGCCTGCCTCTGGTTTCACTTGACAGTTAATGAAAGTTGCTGTTATTCACTCCTGGCTCTGAACTTTATGCACTGCACCATGTTTCACAGGTGTGAAAGAGCTGACCAGGATATTTTCCTTTGGACTCACAAGGGGTTCAATGCTTGCAAGACCCAAAAGGTGCTGAGATGATAGAAAATAAACTGCCATTTGTATGCTTTTACATGAGAACTTGGTGTGTTCCTAACAAAAGTGGCCTTTATCTGGGGACTGTCATTTTGATTATTTTATATCTGTACAGTGCCCCAGAGGTGTGCATAGAAAATGAAAACAGATAAAGAGCCTGAACGAAGCAGAGCTCTGCCAGAGGCCCTAATAAACCAGCAGTCTGGGCTGATGCGGGGAGGCCAGCATGGGGGGGGGTAAGTTAAAATGATCCGTCCTGCAAGCCAGTGCTGCTCCCTGCTCTGCAGCTGAGGAAGGTAGCATGGAGGGCAGCAGGTCTGGTCCACGGTGCTGGGAGATGTGTCTTGTGAATGCCAGTGGGGAGGAGTGACAGGTCTTCTCTGCTGGGAGGGCACCCAAAACCGTCCCTCCCCAACACCAACTGGGATGAGCTCTCTCTGTGACAACAAGGACTTGGGTGACCTCTGTCCCTGTGGCATTTGAAGACAGCCTGTGTATGGACTGCTGCACAGAGGACCACCTTCCCCTGTGCTGGGCTCTCCCACCACAGCTTCTGCCCAGACATCTCCAGGACAGACAGCTGACTCGGACAAACTCCATGCAGGCATGATGACAGCATCCCGTGGATCCCTGTTGCCAAAGTGAAGGTCTGTAACAACACACACACAACAGAAAATGTAATCTTTGCAGTTGCTTATCAGTCCCATCCCACCTTCCTCATCCCGCTGCTCTCCTTGCACAGCCCCATTATTCCACCATGTTCTCTTTGCTCCATCATCTTCCCCTCATCCCATATACTATTTCTGCAGACCTCCTTGACGTGCCAGCCATGGGCCAGAAGCTTCCCTTGCAGCTCAGGCATGGTTTGCTTGGGCCTCAGTCCCATCCCCTGTCCCTGAAGACCCGTCACGAACAGCAGGAAGAGCTGATTCAGCGGCTCTGGCATTCCTCTTCCCCTTCTGACACCCCAAAGTCCCCTAAGTAATTTCCTTCTCCCTCAGTGTTTGCACCCTTCAGGCACTCAGAGACAGTTATCCGGCTCCTGCCTGCATGATTGATCGGCAAAGCTAGACAGATTTAGTTCATTTAATCTGCCTCCTAAATCCCATCCTTCAGCCCCTTCATCATTTTCTTTGTGTCTCTCTATTGTGTCTGTATCTCCTTGGGACAGCAGTGCCTCCAGCTGTGCCCAGGCACACAAGCTGCAGGCAGGGGCTGCTGGTGCCAGCATGATGCCTGCAGCCCTGGTGGGCATGGCACGACTGCCGCACCGGGGCACCCCCGTCCCTCGGCTGTCCCTGTGGGGTGCCATCGCAGGAACCCCGAGTCCCTAAGGATGCCTGCGGGCACTTTGCATGCCAGGCACCCTTTGCCTCTGGCTATCCCCTCTGCCTGTAGGAGCCTCATTTGCAAACGCTGCTCAAGCCCAAGACCCTCCGATGTGATGGGCAGTTCTCAGTGCTCTCGCCAGATCCCTTATAGCTTGTTCCTCAACAAGTGTTGCAAAGAAGAGCTGCCAAAGCCAGCAGCACCAGGGCAGGGAGAGGAGGCATGGGGCATGGCTGCAATCACTCAGCTCTCCATGCTGGCGCCTGTTGTGTCGCAGCATCCCCTCCTTGACACGGCCTGCCACGTGCCCCAGTGTCCACTTTGTCCCCAGCCGAGCACTGGAGACCTTCTTCTGGGCAAACCCATGGCTCTGCTCTTGCAAGGATTCACTGCTGCAGAGTTTTCTCTCTGCAAAATTTGGGCCAAAATCTCTGCTCTGGGCTAAACCCAGAGATGTTTCTCGTACTTGTGGAGAAAAATCTCATGACGATGAGGTGTGTGACAGATCCTGCAAGGCTTGCTTCATCCTGCAGAGGCCAAGACTGCAGGTTGGAGAGCAGGAACCTGTCCTGCCCCTCTGGGTCAGGGCTTTGGGGGTTCTTCTCCTATTGCTGTGCAATAAGACATTTCTGTCCAGATGACCTAGAATTCAATGTCTCTGTCCCAGAGTTGCCCAACAGATGTACCTACAATTACTGTTTCTATCTGATTAGGACCTTCCTCTGGCTGCCTCTGACTGTCCAGATTCCCTGTGAGAGCTGTTGATGCATTTCCAGCACCAGAAGCCCAGTGCCGCTCCATTCGAAGCTGCCCCACAAAGAGGGAGCCTGAAAGCAGAAAGTACATCTCCCCAGTTACCAGGCATGCGCTTTGCACCAGCCCTCTGATTGCTGGCATAAAAGACTGTGTCGGGAGAGGGCAGGAGTGCCGGGGGAAAGTCACGGGGGCAAAACCACCCACACAGCCTGCAGACACTGTGGGTCGTGTGCCTGGTCCCCCTCTGCCCTCATGGTCCCACTGGACACTGCCACAATTTTGTTATTTTCCAGAAGTCTCCCTGGCTATCGGCTCTATTGTTGGGTTGAAGATGGAGCCGTAAAGTTATCACTGCTGGGATCACTGTCTTTTCATGAAGGCTGGTGTACTTCCTTTTTCCAAATCCTCTGGTAATTTCCTGCTTCTCTGTAACTTAAACAACTCTATTGTCGGTCCCTGCTTTATTTCATAAGCTCAGTCCCACCCCGTTCCCTGCTGCATGCCCCCAGCCCTGCTGAGCCGTACAGGTTCACCCTGCCTTTGCTCAAGAATTATATTTGACAATTTGACAAGGTTTTCTTTGTTTTCTTATTGTCTGCAGATGCTCTTTAGCTTTTCTTTTTTTTTTTTTTTGGTTAAAGGCAGATTTTAGAAGTCTGTGCAGCAGTTCAGCCATTTGAGAGTCATCATTAATTTAATCTTCTTCCTAATTTATTAATGGCTCCTACTTTCTCTCCAGTATTTGAGACTCCCCTGGTATATTTGTAAAAACCATCTTATTCCCCTCAACCTCTTCGGCAGCATTAGTTCATTCTCCCTTTCCTCCCCGTCTCCAGCAGGTTGAAGTCAGTCACTGTCTTCCCTGTCTCCTCAACAGTCACGTCCCATCCCATCAGATCTCCCAGCAGTTTTGCTGCCTGCTCTTTGTGTACTTCTTGTTAGGTGACTTGCTGGAAGCTGCCCCCTTGTTGAGGGAATATGTCAGACTCTACCCATGCCACCCCAAAAAATAAGACACTTTCCTCCTCATGTCTCTCACCAGCAGGCAGGGAAGCGGGGGGCACAATGCAGGGTCCATAGCTTGCTGGTTTATTAATTACAGCCTGGCAAAGGTTCATCCCTCCCTGAGCTGGGAAGGCAGCCCTAGACTTTAAGAAGAAATCTTTCCTAATCAACTGTACTTTGCAGGCAAGACCTGGAGTTGCTAGCGCACACCGGCTAACACATGATAAATGGAGTAAACTGATAAGCAAACATCACTTAAAGAGTGGGAGAAAAGTGCCAAGACTGACCTGCAACAGTAAATATATTAGGCTTAATCCATCACTGGTTGAAGTCCCCTGTATGACACAGGATCCCAGTGGCTGCAAATCCCTCTGAAGTGCTCCAGGAGCTAGCAGGGGGCCCCAAAAGCTCCCCATCGCTTGAAACACAGTAATAACTGATCCACTGGTGACCAGGCTTGTAGGAACCAGGTCTTGCCAAAAAGCCAGCTGGGAGAGGGATGGGTGGCATGTGCTGGGGGCAGCTTCTGCTGAAAAGAGACTTGGATCAGACTGGGAGGTCCCACTGCTGGGGACCCAGATCCTGGGAGTACCCCAGCCTCTCAGCTCTGCCCAGATGTTGCCTGCACCTGCATCCCCATCACCCTCCTCACTGCTCACGGGGCTCAGCACCAACATCCCCAGCTGCAAAGGCACCCACAGCCAGGAAGCAGCTGGTTACCCCATGGAGACAGCATCTCACGTCTGCCCCACGCAGCCTCAGAGACCATGGTGGGGAAGGAAAGGAGCTGTATTTTTACAGGAAATGATGAGGATGTGACTTTATTTTTCTTAGTTTGCAAGTGAAGCAGACCCATCAAAGTCTGAATTTTTTTCTAGAAATGAAGTTCTGGAAGCATTTCTTTTGGATCAGTCCAAATGTTCAGTGTCAACAAAGCCAAACTATGTCATTGCAATTTGGACTTTTTCAAACAGAAGTAGAAAGAAACTTAAATTAAATTTGTTCCTAAATGTCATTTTGAACAAAGAGAGAAATTCCTCAGCCTGGAAATGTTGAAACAGACATTTTGATAGCACCAGAATAGTTAATCCTATTAAAATAAAATAAGATGGGAAAAACCACATTTTATTCCTTTTTTTTTTGATTTAGGCAAAACCACCATAAAAGATAAAATCCCAAACTTTTTGAGAGAGCCATTTAGCACTGTCTGTTCCAAGCAAGGTGATGGGACGCCTGCTCTGTGCTGGAGGTATTTGGGGCTGTAGCAGTGACTGGGTCAGGAGAGGGGAAGCAGCTATGGGGCTCCGCCACCCCACCTCCTGCAGGATGCTGTGTCGGGAGGTTCCAGCTCTGCCCACGGTGTCTTGGGTGCGCCCACGGTATCATCCCACAGGTGCAGCAGCTCTGTGTGACCACATGGGCATTGCATGCTGTGCTCCTGAAGAATCTCTGAAATAATCTAACCAAAAACCGTCCCTTTTTGGGACACATCATGAAAAGCTGATTTGTTGAGCAAGAAATGATTTGCCAGAGTTTCACCAGGGCTGCAGCTATATTCCTTCACATGCCTGCAGCCTGCCCTGAAGCGGGGCACCCTGAAAGCACCTGCAGTCTCGCCCTGCAGCTGCCTCTCTAGGACAACTCCAGTCTTGTAGGACTGATGAACTTCTGTATCAGTTCATTTCAGAGCAAAATCAAGTTAGGAGAAAAAAATATTATCATGAACTGGAACTGTCAAAGCAAAATTGTGTTCCCAGATTGCTAGAAATGAGCAAAATGGAGTCTGGTCGGCAGCAGCTGGGGCTCCTCTGCCTTGTTGTTTGCTCAGGATTGTGTTAGATCTCTCCCTGTGATGCTGCTGCCCTTCCCCATGCTGCAAATTTTGATGTGAGTGACAGTGCCTCACATTTCCAGCACCCATTCCCCTGGTGTGGAGGGTCCTAGGTCCCTGCCTTCCCCATCAGGACTGCTCTGTGGGTTTGAGCCACATTGCCACCCACCAGATCTTCTCTTCAACCCTCTGTGGGCTCAGCCACCCTCACAAGCACTCCTGGCTCCAGAGCACTAAAAATCCCCATCCCTCCAGCGACCATGCCTCCCTACCTCCAGGCTCCCCAGGTTTTCTATCTGTTGACCAAAACGTTACTTAAAATATCTTTTTTTTTTTCACTCAAAGTTGCATGGTATTTAGCCAATGTGTTTTGACTGCGACAATGAGACTTTTCATCTAAATTGCTAGCAGCTGTAAAATGCAGACCCTCCCTAAAAGGAAGCCAAGACTGCATACCCGCCATCCCCAAGGACGGCAGGCCGGGGTGCCATGCCTCCCCGCCTGCTGATTGCTGCCGGTAGCCACCTGCATTGCCCTGCCCTATGCCGGTGACAGCAGCATTTGCCTTGCAGCAGCCAGAATGCTGGTCATAAGCCAGCAGGAGCCTGTCTTCCACGTGAGCTGTTGTAATTTCATTACCGGCCATCAGTGCACTTGCAAATCTCCTGCCATGCTTGTGAAGCTGAAGAGACACCAGTTCCCATACCCAGAGCATCCCCTGGAAAGGAAAATGGGAGCAAGATGAGCGCAGGCACTGAGAGGCCGTGGGCAAAGACCATCTCTCACGCACAACCCCACACAACACACAGCATCTCTTATTTCCGTAACCGGCAGCAGAGGTGGTTTGGGTGGTGCAAGGGCAGCTTGGCTTCCTCCCTTCCCAGTGCTCCTCCTGAGCAGGGCTGAGCGACAGGCATCTGGCTGCAGTGTGGGCAGGGGCCAGGACTGGCATGTCAGTGTATTCATTCATTTTTTTTTTTTTTTCAGATGGATAAAAGCAGAAATCAACAGCATTTGGACTGGAATGCCCTGTGGTTGCCTGACAGCAGAAGCCAACCTCAGATACGGTCGCACAAACACTGAACAGACAATGAGAAGATCTAATTATAGAGAGGAGAAAAGCAGCCATCTAACCAGGCAAAGATTCATATTTCTACCGGCAGACGCAGAGTGGAAGGCAGGAGGACAAAAGAAACAGGAAAATGCTGCTCTGGGCTGACTCATGGTTCACTTGACCCCAAGGAACAAATGTCCCCATCTGCTGGAGTGAGCACACACAGTGATGACAAGTAGGTGTCACATCAGTCCACCTGGGTGCTGTCAGGTACCTGCATCACCAGCCGTGCCTCATGCCAAGCAGCCCTTCCCTACCCCGGCACAGGCAGCTAGATATCGTTTCAGTGCGTCCTAACCCATGAATCAGTATTTAACACTGTGGTAAAACATTCACCTCTGCAGGATGGGCTCTAAAAGCTTTAAAGGACTTGCTCCCAGCTCTTGCATGCTCTCAGGCTGTATCCTTTCACCCCAGCTGAAAACCTGCTTCTCTAGCACTTGCAGGCACATCAAGGTGGCAGAGATTGCTTAGCCGCTGAATGACTGCCCTGTTTCTTCTCACGTACTTGGGGATATATAGCAAGTAATGAAGCCGATATTGTGTGGGATTGACTTCCCAGCCAGGCTTCAAGGATCTCAAATCAGGTTTCTGGATACTATCATAACAGCAATAATATGGAGAAATCACTGATGTGTCAGGAGAGAGCTCTGCACATGCAGCAGTAGCTGGGTCACCCCGCGGAGGATGCAGGGCAGCGGGTGCCAGGGGAGCTGCCGGAGCGAACAAGGATGCTGTGTGCCCTCAGCACCAGGGACCAGAAGTACCCCTCAACCCACACCCATTCCCAAACTCTCCCTGGTGCAAACAGCATGAGAAGCAGAGTTGGTGGCTGCAGCAAACTGCAGAGCAAGCTGCTGGGAGATGCCTGTTCGCAGGTGGGTTCAGGCTGTGTGCAGATGCTGCACCCCGTGGTTGGTGCACTGGCTAAGATGATCCTGCGCTGCAGGGTGATGGGGAGAGTTGCTGAGTGGGGAGCTGGAAGCTCATAGGGACAGTTTAGAGACCTCAGAGACGGAAGAGTCTCAGTGGGTACCTGGAGCTCCTCTTTCAGCTGATGTGCATCTCCCAGGATCAAACTGGACCCCCAGGATATTTTGAAAACTCTTCCTTTTGCCAGGTGCCTGCTCTGGCTGCTCCCATGAGCAGAGCCCAGGCAGTCCACAGTGCTTTTTTTTGACCAAGGATGATGGTAGTTTGGGTTCATTCTCTGCTCACAAGTACAGGAGTGGGGCTGTGTTTTCAGCCCTAAAACATGGAGCAAATATGCTTCAGAGAGACCCTTGTGGGAGGAGGTGAATTAGGGTTGCCTTGTGGCTTTTCTCCAGGAGTTCAGCTGGAGGCAGCAGCATCAGCATCTATCTTCTGCCCAGGGAAAGTGGTCGTTCCTCTAACCTGCCATGGGGCACCCCATCCCCTCCAGGCGGGGCTTTACAGACTGAGGTATTCCAAGAGCTCTGAGCACCTGCAACCCTCTCTCAGAAAACTTTCCTCTGCAGGCATCCTGCAGCCAGGCTTGCGTCCCGCCCAGGCAGCCACTTTGCTGTGCTGCAGAAGTGCCCTGTCACCGCGGGATGCCTGGCAATCCCTGTCACCAGCCTGACACAGATGCACAGGCTTTCTCCAAGAGCTGACGTCCGCGGGGTCTCGAGTCAAGGAGCTGCTGCTGCTGCCAGTGCTGAAGAGCTGGTCCAAAAGGAGTGATGAAGTGGAAGCAGAAACAGCTGGCACCAGTGCTGGGACCTGCTGCACTTGGCGAGTGGCGTGTGCGTCCTGCCAGCCCAACTGAATTTCCTGAGCTGTCAGGTCAGATGGAGAAGTGCCACGTCAGCCTCATCAGGTCATGTCGCAGGGGGAATGCAGCATGTCAGCAGCAGTGTGTGCAGCTCTCGCCAGCTGCAGAGCCCCGTGGGCTTTGGGGAGGCCAAAAGAAATGACATCTTGAAGGGAGGTAGCACTGTGGCTTGGCACAGGGAAGTGGAGTTTTCAGCGGGGATGGGTGATGTCTGGGCTTCACACCTGCATGGTCCACTGGTGTTTTATCACCCATCAGTAGAAGTCAAGACATGCCTACTCTCAATGAGTGGCCATGGAGGAGATTTGGCCACTGCCAACAGTGAGACGGAATCACCACGTCATATAGTCGCTTGTCTTGTCAGGTTTGGAGAAGAAGCCAAGTGTGTGGCAGGTGACATATTTTGATAGATGTTCTTTTCACCCAGTCTGGTGCCAAACCTCTGGGCAACACGCAGGGAAAAGAGCAGTGATATGTGAGGGCAACAGCATTATACCAGCTAGCTCATTCATGCAAACCTGGAGCATGGTATGCAGCAGCTCTGCATGGTCACAGGGCTGGAGACCTAGGGGGGTCCCAGACTCCTTCCAGTGTTTACACCACAGTGTGTGATGTGTAGCCCATCACACAAACTGTTCAATACATTTTGCTGTGACTTTTCATCCCCCCTGCTGCTAGCAGGTTATTCCAGGACTCGTGGCTTGTTCAAACCTATTTTTCTTTGCACCAATGTCACC
This sequence comes from Haliaeetus leucocephalus, assembly GCF_000737465.1. Classification (NCBI taxonomy): domain Eukaryota; kingdom Metazoa; phylum Chordata; class Aves; order Accipitriformes; family Accipitridae; genus Haliaeetus; species Haliaeetus leucocephalus. Next base: position 20,340,007 of record NW_010973092.1, on the reverse strand, counting down.
CATTAGCTCAATGGATTCTCCTCCATCACCCTCCCTGCAGCATTTCTGGGAAGCGGGCTGTCCTCTGAGCTATCCTGGGGGGCAGGCAGGCCAAATCCCTCCAATGGGAAGGGGGCCACCGTGGGAGAGTCTTGGAGTGAGCAGGACTGGCAAGACTGCTCCTGATGAGGCCTCACTAATGCACCGTCTGCAGCGCTGATGGGTTTCTCTCTCCAGGAAATATTGCAACTTGACTCACACATGCCTGTTTCGCTGCTGAACCAAATTGGCAGTTTATGGCCCTTCGGTGACTGACTCCCCCAGAAAGCTCCTTGTGCTTTTCATTTACTTCCAACTACAGCTGAAGTTCCTGCATCAGTTCCTAAGTACCTGACCTCACATTTGTACTATTGAATTTCCTTCCAGGTCTCTTACTGCAGTCTTTAAGGTCATCCAATCTCTTCTGTTTGATATTCCACTGCTGCCATGCATTGGCTTCCTCCTTTGAATCCTCAGCAGGTTTTATCAGCAGTCTCCTACCTTTTGTGCAAAGATCATTAGTGGAAATATTAAGCAAAATCAGACCCCAAATGGATCTTTGAGAAACTCCATTAGTAGCCTGCCTGCAGCTTAGTGCTTGCTGTTTAACGCTATCCATTGCTGCTTCCCCTCCAGCCATTTCCCATCTTACCCTTGTTCCTTATCATTTCTCCATTAATCCCCATCTTCACCAGTTTAATTAATAATTTCTCATGTGCATTACATCAAATGCTTGACTGAGGTTCAGGGAGATGAGATCTACTTCAATTCTTTTGTCTGGGAAAGCAGATACCTTCTTAAAGAAAGCTATCAAGCCAACAGGCCACAGTATGCCTTTGGTAAATCCATGTGGTATTTAATCCCATTTTCTATTTACTTCAATGCTTTTAATTACAATTTCCTTTAAAGTCTATTCTAAAACCTGGGCTATTGCACAGGTTAGGTCTCAAGTCGTCTTTTCTCCAGATCCTGTTTTTTCCTGTTTCTGATCAGCCAGCTCTTCAGCCCAGTGAAAGACTCCTGTGGGCATGAGCACCGATGTGGTCAAGAAGAAGAGAGTTATTGGAAATGCAGTCTGGGCAAGGTTGGACAACTTGGAGAAGGCTGCCAGCTGTGACCCACAGCCAGCTGCCAGCGGTGTCCTGCTCTGCAGCTGGAGCTGGAAGCCTTACCAGGGAGGGGTCGATGCCTGGTAGGAGCAGAGTATCAAAGTCCTGAGCATGGCTGCTCTAGGGCAGAGAACCATGATGCCCACATACTCACTGCAAGCAAATATCTAAACCTTCCCAGGAGGGAGCCTCTTGTCCAGGGCTGGTTCCCCACCACGTGCTGTGCAGGTAGCAAGGTCTCCATACAGGGGAGCTGGGGAGTTCAGAGTCCAGGTTAGCCCGTGTCCCCTGGAGGTGATGGTGCCAGTTAGTGCTGCTGTGTGCAAAGATCACATATCTGCAGACACGCTTCTGTGCTAGAGGTTTCAGAGGGCACCAGAAGACTTTTAGGTTCATGGGATCACGCTTGGCATGTTGGACAGGATCAGTCATCAGATGACACCAGAGTACGGCTGGAAGGACCCATATCTTCTCTACATCTGATTTCAATACCCAGGGAGAAGAAATTAAAAAAAAGAAGAATGGATTGGCATCCAGGAGACAGAAAGCGTGGACAATTGTAAGAACAGCACTGAGGTGGATCCCTGTCAAGGAAACCCATGTGTCTAACCCAGCCCAGAGACCTACAGAGAGGTCCCCAGAGAGGAGAGGCTGTTAGCAGTATACTGAGACAGGGAACCTAAGGGAGGAGGAACCAGGGCAACTGTGCAGCACATGAGATGGGACACCATGAAATAACCCTCCTTTCCAGCTGAGACTTCTGGCCTGAGCCCCCCTCGAAGCCTCCCACCTGCTGGAAACGGGTGCAAAGATGCGCTGTGCCCACAGGGTTCTTATTAAAAGCAGGTAACACTGTTCTGCCCCTTTGTGTTGGCATTTTATGAGGCTGTTGAGCTACTTCAGGTGTGGGATTCTTTCCTTCTTGTGCACCTCGGGCTGCTCAGTGCACACACTCACCAGAGCCGCTGGCTCTGCAGTAGACTTCTCCTGGCTCAGCTCATGTATAAACCATGGCACTGCCCCATAATGTTTAACCCAGAAAAATGATGGCTGAAAGACATGTGATAGCTCTCTATAAATATTTTGGGGAGAAAGAGAGCGAGAGAAGGGTAAACATCAGCACAGCAGCTTGTTATTTAAACTATAGGCCAGTGTTGGCACAAGAGCAAATGGGATAAACTATTCATGAATATATTTTGAGTAGAAATTGGAAAAACTGCTGAAGCCATCAGAAGATCAGGGTGGCTGTAGAAAAGGCCTCCCAAGAGGAGCAGGGAGAGGTTGGCTTAGAGCCTTTTCACTGTTTATGAAAGAGAGCCTCAGAGCAGGTCACCCTGCTCCCAGGGGCAAGGAGGGAGGGTCCCACACCCCGGGGGTCCACACAGGAGGAGTTACACCATGCCCTGTTGCCTCCCCATCCCTCTGCTCTTAGATGCCATCGCTGTCCCAGGAGTCTTGTGCTGTGCCTTGCTGTGGGGCTCAAAGCTTTCCTCTGGAGAGGTGGGAAAAGACTTGTGGGGACCAGCGCTCCTGGAATTACCATGTCTGAACATTGCACTTTATTTATTTATTTATTCAGCTCTTGATTTTCTTTGCTCAAGAAAAGGGAATTTTTTCTTTCCTATTAGCAACAACTAGAAACCACTCTCCTCTAAGCTGGTCCCTCTGTTCAATCAGGACAAGCAAAATTATTTTAAATTCCTAAACTCTTTGCTGGGAAAGGATCCCCTGAAATGCAAGTGGGTGCAGCAGTGAGGGGCAGAGGTGGGAGAGGAGCAGGGCTGGAGCCACCAGCACTGTCACCCAGGAAGGGACAGAAATCACTCCCAAGTTGCTATTTGGGTTTGGTAGGAGGCACTCTGGTGATGATGATGGGTGGTGGGTGAGGAGAGAACAGGGGTGACACACATGGCATGGCATGACCTTGACTCTGAAGGACTCCACGTGACTGGAGGTGTCTCTCATACCATCACTGTGCCCAGATTGAGTGTCCCCACACAAGGACAGGAATGAGATGGCAGGCCTGGGTCTCTTCCCAATCACAAGTTACCTGACAACATGAGGCATCGTGCCATAGACACCGGGGGTGCAAAATCATGTCCCTGTATGTTCCTGCCCAAGCTTTGCATGGAAGACATGTTCTCATCACTTGGTTGGTCCCAGTGTTGAATAAGGGCATCAAATGTCTGCACCAGTAGCTACAACAAGCCCTTTGCCCAGACGATGCACTCCAGACTGGAGACCCTCAGAGAGCCCCTTGTCCCCCTCCACTCCTGTACTGTGCCTGCCCCTACTCCTCCATCTCCCTCATGCTTGTCCCTGCACTCTCTTGCTCTATTTGCCTGGGAAGCTGGCACAGCTGGGATAGATGCCAGCTCTGATAGGGCTTGTCTGAGCTTGCTCCTGACCTTCAGCTGATGGATCCACGGAGAGGTTCCACTGACCCTGCACCCAGCTCCCAGCAGGCTTGATTCTGAGATTGCTGTGCAGGGTACAACCGACAGGTCATCTCCCAGCTTCAGAGAACCCTATCCTGAATTGACAGAAGTGCCTGTGAACCAGAGACAAACTAAAAGTCTGTGTTTGTATTTATGGGTTTTTTTCAGCAACATATGTTTAGTAGCAGATGCTTCCTATGGGAATGTGACCAAAGAAAGGATGCATTTGCCTGACCCTCTTTCCATACTGTGCAGACCCAAGGGGAAAATGGAGAGCAAATATTTTTTTCAAAGGTTCAGGAAGCTTCATTTCTACCCCAACAGCCCCTTCACCCTGCACAGAAATTCCCTCTGTGTTTGCAAAGATCTGTGCTTACCAGCTCCGGTGTATAAACAACTGTGTCCTCTTGCCAGCCTGCATTTATCTCGTAGCAAAACTCAGATGCAGATATATGCAAATGAAGTGTAGCCCAGGAATTTTTGGTTAGTTCCCAAAGCAGCCCGAAGTGCTGAAAACATTGCACATCTTTGAACTAGGGAATGAAAAGGTCAGAGGAGTTCCTGGAGCTTCCCCAGAGCCTGAATATTGGACACCTATTACTTATATACGCTCTTCAGACACTAAGAATTTGCCAGCTCTTCCTAATAAAAGCCTGAAAATACCTTTTAACTGGACCAGACCCTGGTCCCTGAAGCCCAGGATCACAGGCAGCTCCAAAGCAGAGGCTGCTCATGGGGAGCAGCAACTCCCCAGTCCAGGAGCGCATCTCCATCCATGGGCTGGTGTCTGACTCCGCATGTGGATCCTCTTCCATTCCTCCACCTTCTTGCCCCTATCATGTTTAAACACAGAAGGTAGAGGCATGGTATGTACCAGTATGGGTAACTGGAGGAATGGGACAGGGGTGGAAAATTCAGCCCCTGTGTCCAGAACCCAGACAGCTCCTTGGTCATCTCTGGAGTTTGTCCAGATGACTTGGTTGTCTCTGGAGTTTGGAGCTATGTGCTGGGGCTAAACCATGTGCTCAGAGCTAAAGACAGAAAACTCCTCTGCAACCTGGTTGGTAAAACATGTTGGAGCAGCATGTAACCTGTTACAGTCATCAGTCTAGTTCTGCCTTTCCCTGCGAGCAATGCCTGGATCTCCTACCACGCACACGTTCTATGCCTCACTGGCTGCAGAAGCAAATCTGCTGGAAAGAAAAAAGGGATTCTCTGATTCTGCATGTGCCCCAGTGGCATGAGCTCCAGGGCAGGGCCTCTAGCGGTGAGCTGCAGCCTTGGGAAATGCTGAGTGGACCGTTAGTGCCAAGAACATCTCCTCCCTAGGCAAAAGGAGCCTGGCTTTTGCCACTTCCCATTTCTTAACTTTCAAAAACTGGATGTTCAACTTTGCAGTCTCCAGCATTCTCCTTCATGCTCTCCATTGCCACCTCCAAACAGGAACCAGTGCTTTCATGCAGGTGAGCTAGCAGCAGTGTCAGCAGGTCTTGTTCCCCCATGCAGGCATGCCTGTGCACAGCCCTGGCTTTCGGGGACTTTTTCAGTTGGTGCAATTGCCCAGTGTACAATCAAGCACCAGGAGCAGGGTTTGTCAAACTAAAAGTGCTCTTCTGTGGAGCTCCTCAGCGTTAGATGACAACGCTGCAGCTTGTCAGCTGAGCTGTGACAGAGCTCCTCACGCAGGTAAACCCTGCAGGCGTCTGCAGGCAGGAGTGCTTCTGGGAGAGGGGACAGTGTGGGATCACACAAAGCCCCTCCTGCAGAAGCAATTCATGGGCAGGACTGTGCTTTCTGTGGTGTGGATGGGTTTGCTTGCTTGGCTTGGGTTTCCTGTGGTGGGGATAAAAGACTGCTTCCCTGGGATAGCTTCATCTGTGCAAGGAGTTTTTCTGGTATAATGTGGCGGTATTTGTGTACCAGCAAGGCACTCCTGTCGAAAATCCCCGATGAGGTTATTATAAAACTAGTAGCTTAACTGTGATGCTAACCTCAGTCAAGTGGCAACTGGCAGCTGCCTGCTCACATAACCTTTTCCGTGTGCCTTTGTCTCTCTGGTTTTCACTAATGAATTATGATCAACCAAAACATATAGCCTTAAAACTTGATATTGCAGCTATTTGCTGTCTGTCAAAAGGGCATAGTTTCACTAAAGTTTCAGGGACAACAGGGGAAAATGGCTAGGTCTGTGGGCCTGGGGAAGAAAGGAGCCTCTTTCTCAACAAGAGCAAGCTCCTTGAACCATACACCCATTTGACCCTGATTCATAGGAAGGTTCCCATGGCAGCAACCAACTCCCAGGAGAGAGGGCAGATTTCTCAGCATAGGTCCTAGAGACAGATTTTTGGAAAGAAAAATCCTCTGGAATGACTGTCAAAGCCTATCTGTGACATCTAAGTCCCCTGGCTCATGAACAGCAGCTGAGGAGCCTTGCAGCCCAATGGCTGGAAATAGCAATCCTGCCAGGAGGCAACAGCCATGCCTCAGAGAGGTACAGCGCAAAGGGCTCCTCTGGCTCCATGCCACTACCTGGTCACCCCTCCCAGGAGGCTGCCAGCATGGTCTCGCAAGCTCCAGAGGATTTGCTTATTCTCCTTTGGCAGATATTGCTAAAACCTATGGTCCACTTAAAGAATTGCAAAATATGGTCACTGGCAAGCATGGAGAGGAGTGCCTACAATCCTTGCTTCAGGTCTCGTGATTGTAATTAGCACAAATGTACTTCCACGAGCTATTTTAGATAGACTCTCCTCATGACAATCTGTCAAGCTCTGAACATAAAGCCCTTCAAATCAATTAAGCCGATGCCAGCACAGAAACCCTGTATCTGTAGGGTTGCTTGCGATTTAGATCTGAGGTTTTAAGGTGCTCCAGACTCACTTTTCTCTGCTCCTTCCCATCAGTCTGGAACTTCGATCTCACAGACACCTTTGCCTGCTGTGCTCCATATAGCTCCCACCTGCCTTGTCAACCATATAACTTGGTTTTGCTTAGGTGGTCCTAGGTCTCAGAAGTGGCACAAATGTCTTTGGAGTTTCTTACTTGAAAATGCCTTGGGTGTATTCATCTCATCAATCTAAACACTTGATTTTTTTAAATATTATCTGTCAGCAGCTGTAGAAATGTTTGTGTTGGAGGCATAGCTCCCTCACAGGGGAGCCAGCTCTGAGATGACAGGAGAGAGCTGTTCAGGGTAACAAGCATTCTGGGTCACGAGCAGTGAAGGACAGAGTGAGGACCTGTGATGTATTAAACCCAGGTTGGCATGCTTCTGCAAACTGACCTCATACTCTTGCTCTGCTTTCCAGAGCCTCCAAAGCCACCAGAAACTCCCCAGGCCAAGCAATTTGCCCATCTTCCTGTGGAAGCTGACAATCTCAAGTCCAAAAGACATTTAAAAAGACTCATGCATTTAGAGGGACATCAAAAGGTGCCTTTCTGCCTCAATTCCCCCATAGTTTGGAGGCCAGAGTGTTTTTGCCTTCCTTCAAACCTGTTCTCTGCTTTACGTCACAGACTGCAAATCCAGCATGCCCAGCAGACCCATCTAGTCACTTCCCTTGGGCAGGACACCAAAGGCAGTGCCCTCACTGGCGGGATGAAGCCATCCCCAGCTGTACTGCAGGCACCACACCATGCAGCCTGGGGCTTACTGGGTCCTGCCAGGTCCTGCTCTGGTTCTTGCAGAGGAGCTGCCAGCAGCGGGGCATGGTCTGAGGAGCAGCCTTGGCTTGTAATCAGCCACGCGTGGATGGGAATTAGATTTGTGCAAGTCTGCAGTGGGGTCTGCACTGTGAAGAGTTTGGGTAACCTTGTGGGCAGGGCTGAAAACTGACTAGCTGCCACAGGGTATTTTAATATCCAAGGAGGCATTTTGGGAAGTCCCACAGAAGTCCAGCAGGGACCATACCACCCCACTCGGGCTAGGAGCTCCCTTAGGTCCTGCTGAGCTGCACTTTGAGGCTCTGTGTGAGAGATGCTCCAGCACACAGGTCTGTGTCCATCCCCAGCCCTCACTCCAACATACCCCATCCCTCTCTGGGGCAGAGCATCTGTGCAACCCTCCAGATATCCTGCTGCTGTTGCAAATCTCTGCTAGAGAAGGAGTCCATCAGACACCCTAGGAAATGGCTGTTGCTGGTTTCCTTTTTATTTTCAAAATGCTGACAACTACTCTTTGTCCCTGGATGGTTTTTTTGCTTTGGGCTTTTCTTTCAGTTCGTGTGAAACTGAATCATTTTGTGACCGGACAGGAACCCGGACCTGCTCTGAGCCTATAAACACAGCAGCAGCTAATACTGCCGCTGCAGCTCTTGGCTCCCAGACTAACCCTGCTGCTCACACGTGTTCCCGCTGTGTGTCACTGGTGCTGGAGTGCCTGGAGGTGGAACAGACTGCTCATGGCAAGGGTGGTCACCTGCCAAATAGGTGGTCCCCTTGTCCATAGGTCGAATTAGCCTTGATGAAATTTGAGGCAGTTCCTAGCTCTCCCCCATCTCACTATGCCTTCCCTGTAGCATCAAGGGTGCTGTTTTACCATGTGCTCTGCCTCATTGCTGTCCTGCCCAAGCGTCCCTGTGCTCCGCATCCCAGCCCTTGGCACTTCTCACGTGTCCACTCTCATCACCATTACCCACAAGTCACCGGCTACGTCTCCCAGGCATGCTGTGCAGCTCCCTGATGCATGCTGTGGCCAAGCTCCCAACCCTGTTGTTCAGCTGCCCAGATCTATGGGAAGACCATGTGGCTACTGCCCACATTACTGGTCTTTGCTCTCTCCGCTTGGTGTCTGCCCATTTCCCGAGCAGGGCAATGCCTGGCCTTGACATTTGTGACACTCTGGCCTGGCTCACTTTGAATTAATAACATTCATTTTGCAGTGCCAGGATTTCACTGAATCCTTTTCCTTATTTTTCACATGATTGCCAATCTCTTTTGTTTCACTAGCCGAGTCTAACAATTCTTCTAACTGTCCAAAAGGGCCATTAATCAAATGAGCAGCCTCTGCCTCACACTGTACCTGAGACACATCTGTGTGCACAGCCCTGTGGAAGTCAGCCTCTCCTTCACATGGCTGGACTCGAGCTCTGCAGCACGTCCTGCAGCCTCACCATGGGCCCGCTCTTCTCCATTGACTTTGGCTGCCATCCTGGCTGTTGTTCTCAGTGTGTGAGCCTGGGCTCCTTGCTGGGACCTGGCTGTGCTGCCCTGCTGTGCTTCTCAGCTCCCCAGCTAACGCAGGTAGAGGTCCTGCTGAACCTTCTCACCTGGACCTCTGTTGACTCCCAGCCAACACAGACTGTCGTCTGGTCCCAGGGAGCATGCAAGGATCAGTGCTAGCTCTGGATAAGTCGGTCCGGGGGAACTTCTGCAGCAGCATCAGGGCTTGGCTGCTCAGCCTAGAATCAGCCCCCTGCCTGCTTCATCCCCCTGCCTGCTTCATTTCCCTGCCTGCCCCTGCCTAGTTCATCTTCCCTTCTGCTTCATCTCCCTGCCTGGGTCATCCCCCTGCCTTGTCCATTTTAACTGCAACATGGACCCGAGCCACTATTGCATGGGAGAGGGTAGCAGCAGTGGGAAGAGAAGGGGGTGTCCTGTACCCAAGTGGGAGCAGCCTGACTCTGCTCCCATGGGATGTAGAAAGGGCAGAAAGAGCAGGGATTGTCGTGCCTTAACCAGGCTCTGCTGGATGGTTGTGTGTGCTTTGTCAGCCCTCAGATTTGTGTACAAGGCAGTTCTCTGGGCCCCTCATCTCTTAGCAAGTGCCAGGGAGGACAGGGCATGCTGGCTTCTTTCTGTTTTCATGAAACCTTATGGTTCCAGTAAGACATGTTGGGGGTCAGCTCCTCAACCCCCTTTGCCAGCCATGGTTGGGCAGTTTGAGGCTGCACTTGAAACTATCCCTGAACATCTGAGCCCTCAGCAGAGCTTCTACTTCCAGGCAATTGGCTTTGACCTCTTTGTAGCTGTAGGGCATCTCTCTGTGTCTCCTAGAAAACCTCTAGACAGAGCTTGAACTCCTTCCAGCCCTCCTAGATTTTTTTCATATGCTTCAGCTATTTGCTTCCTCTCTATTTAGGAATAAGAGCTTCCTTGGACACAGTGTTTGTACAGCCTCTTTTTTTTGTCACTGGGCCTCCTTGCAAAATGCTTCCTGGAAAGATGAAACTAGGCAGAGGGTCAGTCTAATCTGACCAGAGGTAGGCATTTTTACCTGAGTTAATCAGCCTGGGCTCACCTTACAGCAGGTTTGGGCCAGAGTATATCAGACATATCTTGCCTGGAAGTTTATTTTTCTCTGCAGTGAGTGCAAATGAAACAGAAATGAGTGGCCCAGTTGGTGAAATGTACACCACAGACATCTAAAGCCAAGTGAGAAGAACTCTGCCCAGGCATCTGAGCACACTCCTGCACACTCACACCCACATGCACACAGACACTACATCAGGCAAGGCAGTATCTTTTTCCAGGAACCATACCACACTATCAGCACCTGCAGAGAGGAACTCAGCAGCAGTGAATTGATTTTCCTGCAGGGCTTTTAGCTAATAGATGTCTTGCTCTCACCTACCTCCATCCCACGTGTCCCTGATTCCAGAGGCACTACCAGCCTTCCCAAGGCTAAATGTTTTCTCACTTGCTAGGGAATATCTGAAAGACTTTGCCTAGTGATACAACATATCAGCTGTGGCACAAAGCCTTAGCTAATAACATGGGAAAAAAGGGCAGCAGTGACCTTGCATATGACACAAATAATTAAGGCAAGTCAGGCCTGTAGAAGCACAAGGAGAATGACCTGAGAGTGTAAATATGCACACCAGCAAGAGAAAGAGCATGCGTCTGAGAAAGGAGGTGAGCATGACTGTGAATTCATGTGCCATGGCCATGGTTCACCATGGACATCCTCCTCCACTCGCATCTTCTTTGATCAAGGACCCACCGACCATGCCAGGATGCAGAAGTGGGATAATAGATGCTGTGGATCTGTCTTCATGTTGGAGGTTGGGCAAAAGCTGCCACAGGCAAGAGCCTTGAGTTGCAGCTGATCACAGGTGAAGCTCACAGGTTTGCTTTCTTGCACGCAAATTGTAAGAAACAGCTAGATGTTCCTTTTTGTCATGTTACCTGGAAGCAAGCACGCTTCCAGGCTAGGAAGCAACCTACATCAGGGTGATGGAAGTGCTGCACTTCAAGGACTTGGCATGCAGGGAATTGGAAAGGGCTGGGATCATTTTGTGTGGGGAAGAGATGATGAGTGGGGATATGGTGCAGGGTACCTGTTCATTACAGGTATCATGTAATGAACAGCCTGTTCCCCTGCTTGCCTTTTCTCAAAGTGAAAAAGAAAGTGCCAGACCATTAAACCAGAAGGCAACCTAATTAAAACAGATAAAAGGAAACAGTTTCATATGTACAGCAAAAGCTTAGCTGGAGGGACTTATGGCCACAAGGCATGCCTAAGGATGTGGATTTAGTAGGGATCAGAAGAGGGTTAGATCTGTAAATGGGTTAGATGAGGTCCCTGGTGGCCACCCTTGGACAGGATCACACATTTGACTTAGCCAGGAGATAAGCCTGTATGCTTTGGGCCATAAACCAGCCACTTGCTCATGCTCTCAGGCATCTGCAAGGAAAGGGGTCCCTGCCTGGGGATATGGCAGAACTTTGTCTGGAGGCTGGAGATGAGGCCAGACAACAGCCTGAAGAGGAGATGCAGGCTGCAACGGTAGCAGCTGAGACTAGGAAAGGAAACAAGACAGTCATGGAGAAGAGCAGCAAAGCTGGAGTGTCCCACTGGAGACAGGACCTGACCACCACTTCCTTGGATCCACTACATGCCTCATCCTCGCTGTGGGACCCCGAGGGCTGCCAGATCCCTCCTGGGAAAAACTGGTTGTTGGATGAGGTGTGGAGAGAGAACAGGAATTTGCTTCTGAGTGCAGAAACGAGGAGGGAACAAAGAGCAGGAGCTGGTTTCTGAGCAAGATGTGGCCGTCACAAGCAGGGGGACTGGGCAGGGTGGGAAAAGCCTTGGCGGTGCAGGGATACTCGGCCCTTTGGGGGAAAGGCTGATGTGGACAGGAGACTGTAGCTGTGCCTACAAATCTCAAAGACAGGAAACCCCAATAGTTAAATGGGGATGGAAACACCTCTGGCACAGAAGTCAGGCTGCGGAGCCCATGTCCTGTAGCTGCCAGTATCAGTGCCCATTTGGCCTGCTATCTCTGGGATGAGCCCTGACACATCCCCATGGACATCTGGGACCCTGCAAAACTGGTGCTGCTTACAGATCCCCGGCAGAGCATGGTCACCAGATGAGCAGCCCCCAGTCCCACAGCCCCTCGGGGAGGATGCCCGTGGCAGGCAGCGATCCCTCCAGCCGGGGGAGAAGCAAAGGGCACCATCAGCCCCAGCAAAGAGAAAGCTCCACACAGGAAGAGCTGCATCAGTGGCAAATCTATACAAAATCCTTTCTAAACACAAACAGACAGAACATTATATGAAAGAGCTTTAAAGAATGGAGAAAGGCACACTAATAACTCTTGGTAGGAGCCATGACCCCAGCGATGAAAGCGTCAGTCTGGCTATTCGAACTGCAGGGACTTTCAAAGAGTCTCTGAGTGTGGCAGGGACCCACAGGCATTTCAGAAAGGGGGGAGATGTGAATGGTGAAGTTTGGGCTGCTCCGACACACCAGCCTCTCCGGCACAGATGAAGGATCTCTTTCTAATCAGCAGTGCTGGGACCCAGCGGAGCACATGCAGAGCAGGGGTTCCCAGGGTACATTATGAACATTGAATTCACACACCAAACAGCAACCAAAAGGAAGGAAAAAAAAACCCAGTTCATATAATTAAACTGCGACTGAAGAGAGGAACAGCCTCGGCGCTGGGTGAGCTGGGGAGTGCTGGAGTCAGGCAGCTGGAAAGAGAGAACAAGGGGGTGGGGGGAGCAATTGTGGTAAAAACCTTGAAAATTCATTTTGAACAAACTCATTAGAAAGATTGCAGTCCTGTCCTCAGAGGGGCAGAGGAAGAGCTATTGTAAAGAGCTATTGTGCTGCTCAGGAAGGACTTGGTGCTGCAGTGGCACCAGACTATGGGAGGCGGATGGCAGGGCTCCAAGGCTTTCTGTGCCGGGAGTGTTAAGCCCTCTCAGGCCAGCAGCTCCAAGGAGCAGGTGGATTAGGAATTTCCTTGGACGCAGAGCAACCACACATGGGGGATTTGTCCTATCAAGCCACTGTGCTGACCAGTGCCACGCACTCCTGTTGGCAGAAATAGAGGTTGCTGTTTTGCCATCTTTCTTAAAGCTGGCCACTAGTGCGGGTTTGCAGTTTTGATCCATCAGTTTTACCAGCACCCTGGGGGGACAGAGGCTGGAGAGAGTGGCAGAAGCACTAGGAAAGAGCAGAGCAGGACCCTGAGAGAAGGCAGCTGTTTCAGTTTAACCTGCACGAACCAGTGCTTTACCCCAAAATCAAGCTTGTGCTTGTTTTGCTCCCTGGAGACATATGCCCTTTTTCTCACAGCAAAGCTTTTAGCCCTGATGGCTGGCAGCTCTCTGCACTGCTCCAAGCTGCCTGGTGCACCATCTCCAGGGGGCACCAACAGCAGACTGGGGGAAGTGGAGACCCCATCACCCCGGACCTCTGCTATGCATGCTTGGGTTTGGTAAGCAGGACCCCAAAGACATTGCAAGACTGGCTGCCCTTCCCACTTGGGGCTGCAAGTTTGGTTTTGGGGTTGGTGGGGTTTTTTTGGTGAGGTGTCCACATCTGTTATAAATGTCACAGTATAAGAGTATTCAGAAAGGCTATTTACACTGGACCAGAGCCCCTCATGGGCAACACTGTCATGGGGGCTCTCCTTGCCACCTGAGGGATGTTGAACACCAAGGGTTGCACTTAAGGAGCAAAAGCTCCTTGCAGGTGGTGGCAGGAGGACAGGACATTTAACTTCTATCTCTAGCAATGCTGTAGGATGCTAGTGTGATGGGAACCTTTGACTTTATCTGTCAGCAGTGACCTGTACACAGACAAATCCCCACACCATGCATTTGCCATACCCTCATCGGTGAAATGAAACTCAACGCTTAGACCTGACCCAAGGAACTGATCCCATCGCCTCTGACTTTCCACAGTTTCAAACAGCATGCAGGTGGGGAGCACAGCTGGCAATAAAGTATGATCTGCCCTGTGTTATTGTGGCATGGTTTATAGGGGGAATTAACTGGTGAACGGGGTTGTTTTTACTGGCCTGATGATCTCTGCCACAAGGTTTCTCACTGGGGGCAATTCAAAACATTCTTTATGCTGCCATGTGTGCTGGCTCTTTTGTGCAGCAACATGAGAAGGAGATATCATGAAGGCATCTGTGCTGGGAAAACATGTAACTGTCGTTGAGGTTCAGTGCAAAACTTTATTGCCAGGAGAAACTGCAGAACAGCTGCCGTTGCTTTGACAACAGCCAAAGCAGCCCGGCCCCTAGGTGAGGAGGCTGTGAGCTCAGTGTGAGCTGTACGAGTGTGTCTACCAGCACCATCAACTCTCGTGTACCCACTGATGGGCCTGGCTTTGCAGGCACAGCATGTGCCTTTCCTTATCCCAGCAGATGATAAAATCTCTGGCCTTATAAACACCTGCTTTTTGGAGCAAACCATACGTCAGGTGGATTAAAAAGCTCCAGTCCCTGAAATAAAGCCCTTGATTTCCAGGGTGATCTAGCTTTCAGCTCAGCCACACAGTACTGCATCAGTCCGAAGGTACCATGTAACGGTCCACCTAAACCCAGAGCAGATATCTTTGCCCGAGGACGCCTGTCTGCCACCCAGGGTCCCTTGCTAGAGACAAGCTGGTGAAAAGAAACATAAAAAATCTCAGCCAATGAGTCCATCATTCCTTCACACCTGGATCAAATAAAAGGACAGGTCTGGGTGCAGGCAATAGAGTACACGATGTCTGGTGACCATTACACCCAGCCATGCACCAGGGCTTGACACCGTGATGTCTTCTGCTTGGCCAGGGTTGGGGAATACTCTGTGCGGTGCCCATTTGCAGTGCCACTTGCCCTCAGCTTCTGCAGACTTTACATGTTTCACCCTGGGTTTGGTTTCCAAGTCACTTCAGGTGTAGCTGTGCCTAGGTCTTGGAGGTGGCTGTGCTCCTCTCTGCTCCAGGACCCTGAGTTTGGAGTCCTTTTTCCCATACAAAACATTGTCTTTCCTTCATGTTCTGGATTTTCTCCAGGACTGTTCCGAACATCATGGAAATTCCCATGTCTCACTCCAGGGCAATGCATGTTGAAAGAGACTAACTGGAGACCAAGTGGAGACTGAGAAAAGACCTGCAACATCAGCAACCTTCAGCTGACCACAACAAACATCACAACTCATGGCCAACCTCAGTGGGACAACGGTAGCTATCTCCCAACAAAGAAACTTTTCATTTTATAAAGGGCTTTCCAGGCCCATACAAAATCTCCAGCCAGGTCAGATACCTCCAGCAGTTCAGATAAGAAAAGCTAAGGAGCTTGTGATCATGGTGGGAGCTTGGAATCATGAAGAACTTGGGAACATCTTAGCATGCTGGTGGAGATGAGGACAAATCCCCAAGAAATGTAGGGGACATCCTGCCTCAAAATTTAGAGAGAGGGCAGATGCAGGCATGGAGGGACACAGAGCATGGCCATGCTGCAGAGCTGGGGGCACAAGGTCTGGCATGGAGAAATGTTTTGCTGACACTGTTTAGTCTGCACCATGATGGAGAGAGAGGCATGCCCCAGGCAGAGGGACCCAAGGCAGGCTGCTAGCTTGGGGTATTTTCATTCAGTTTTCCTTCCCTGCTGATCTTGATGCTTCTTCAGCATGAGCAGGGCCTGACACATAAAGATGGGGAAGCAAATCCCAGCCTGCTTGCTTTCAGCCACATTATGAATGGCTACAGGGATTTGTCCTCTCTGGAGCAAGGATGCACTGCTGGGAATGTCATTAAGAACATGCTTGTCTGCCTTCAGCACTGAAGTGGTTATTGCACATGGGGGGGACAGGAGGCAGGAGGGCCTGATATTAACCACCTGGGTTACAATAATGTCATTTACTTTTCCCAGGGGACAGGAGGCAGCTCAGATGACAAATGTGTCAGCACTTACTCAGAGCATTGCTGGATAGGTTACTTGCTAAGTGAGCATGTAGCACAGTGCTGCAGGTTTTCTGGTATCTCACAGGTCTGGGCCATGGGACACGCTCAGAAACCTGAGGTCTGAACTAACTATGAACTGACAACATCTAGATGTTTTTTAAAAGTGATGATGTGCACAGGGCAGGAGGTTCTGCCCAGGCCAGAGAGAAAGGGAAAGGTGATGGAGAGATCAAGGAAGAGCATAACAAATCATCCTGAACTTGGTCACAAGATTTGGGGAGAAAAAAAAGCTATGATCCAGGATCAAGGGACTCATCTGATGGAGTTTTAGCATGGACTTGGCTTAATGGAGACCTACTCATTCTTGCTGAGTGTTCAAATCCCTTGTCCTCCTGTAGATTGGACAAACCATTGCCTACTCCTCTCTGCTGACTGGGGAAGCCAAGTGTGACCAGCAAACCTCTAGCCCAGCATTGTACTCAACAAAAGCTGGATGAGATCCCATCTCACCCTAGAGCTGGCATGGAGAAAAGGGGATACAGAAACAGTATGCATGGGCTGCCTGCCCTCCCTGCCACCCAGGTGCTGCAGCTCCTGCAAGCACCTTGGAGCCACAGGCTGGACCCTGGGGTTCTCCTGGCCCTGCTCCAATGTGGTGCTTGCCCAGGCAGCATTGTGGCCGGAGCTGAGCATTGCCCTGTACATTGACTCTGGGCCTGGCCGTTTTGCCTGGCACTACAGTTCCCAGATGGTTTCTTGGTCATTTCAGCACCATCCATGCTGCTCAACATCCAAATATCCATGGAGAGAAGACATCACCTTTGCCAAGCCTTTCCTGTGCAGAAGACAGTGCCCTCTACACTCTGGCAACAGTGAGCTGCACATTTTTGACCTCCGGGCTCAATTACTGCAGCTCATTATATCTGGGAATGGAGCCAAGCAGGCTGAGAAATCTTTCACTGGTGCAAAACGTAGCAGCCTGTGTGCTCAGATGCCTGGGGGCTGTGATCCATCAGCCTGCAGCTCCTGCTTCTTTGCTCGTATTCCCAACTAACCCAGCATCCCTGCCAGACTCTAGCCCAGGACCTGAAGCATCTCACATTTGCTGAGACCAGCTTTATTGCAGCAGTGGGCTTCTCAGCTGGCCACGTCTGGCGCTGAAAGGGGAAATCATGGCGGAAGACAGCCCTTCCCAGGCAAGAGGCATGACGTCCACCTCTCCTGGTGGACCCTGTGATCTCTCTTGCTTGCTCTATCTTGGTCTGGAGGTCTTTTCCCTGGAGATGTGGGGCTCTCTGGTCTCATCTTGGGGTCAGGCTCCCTGGCAGAAGAAGGGGAAGGTGGCAGGGGCAGAGGGTGAGGCAGCCGTAGGCAAAGAGGAGGTGGCAGAGAAGGGTGGGCAAAGCAGCCCTGGCTAATGTGTGTCCTTGCCAAGCCATGAATCCTTGCAGCTGAAGCAGCCAGATCCCCTGCTCCTGGGTCTCCGTTGACTTGGGAGAGCAGGAGCCGGCACTAATACCCCTGGACTGCCCCTAGGGATGGGGTTAGTCCAGACTTGCATTTGGAGATGCAGCTCCCATAGAGATTGGCAGGAGGAGCTGGGTGCTTTCCTTTGAGCTTCACAAATCTGGGTGCCTCTCTGCCTTCAGCATCATCTTCGTTTTGTCTCCTGCCTTGGTCTTTTCGGACAGGCTCTTATGCTGTCCTTGTAGGTAAATTGGTGAACACTGCAGCGATACCTGAGCAACAGTGCAATAACGGCATCCCTTTCGCCCCTCTCCCATCCTCTCCTTTCATCCCCTCCCCTCCCCCAGCCTCACTAACTCACTCTCCTGCTAGTTTATGGCCAGAACATTTTGTTTGCAAAGTGCTGTCAGATGCGACATTAAGAGGCGCAGTAAATCAGAGCACAGGGGCCTCTCCAAGCCTCCGCAGATGAAAACCTTTTATCACAATTTGGATCTGTTTGCACTGGTATGAAAATTATGGCTCCAGTTTAGCATCAACTTCCCATTATTCATGTCCCTGTGAGCAGCGCCTGCTAAATTGGATTGTTTCAAGCCTCCCCGCCCTGCTGGCCCTGAGAGCCCAGCAGATCCCGCCCGGCTTCCCATCCTCATCCTCACCTTGATGTCCTCTCCCAGCAGGATGCGAGCTGGAGGGAGGTTGCAGCGCACTGTGCATGCTCCTGGCTGGAGGGGGGCTTGGGAGTGAGGAGAAGAGGGATGCCAGAGTAGACGGAAAGGCTTCTGCATCAGTGTGCTGGCACCCTGTGCTGAAGCAGGCACGGTCCCCGCTCTGAGCTGCAGCCCGATCTCTGCTGCTGCAACCCCCTAAGGTGGGAAGTGCAGGTTGCTGCCTGTGGCTCTGTGCACGTCCTTTCCTCTGCTCCTCTGTGCCCAGGAACTTTCTGGTTACTGGTAAGTGTTTGGAAGAGAGAAGCAGAGTTGATGGGTTCAGGAAGGAGGGAAGGATGAGGGAGAAAGCACTAGCAGGGATGCAGATGGAGCTCGGAGGAAAGTGAGTGTTTTTCAGCCACGCTTTAATCCTTGTTGTATCATGAGAAATCAGGATGCACCTCCTCCCCATCCTGCCAAAAAGGCCAGATGGGGGATTCTTCGGGGCAGAGGGGGACAGTGGCTAGGTGTAGGGACAAAGATCGGGGCAGGCTGGAAGGGAGGACCTTGCTGCTCACATGTGCTGTCCCAGGCAAGAGCTGGGAGCAGTGCTGACCCCTGGCAGGTAGCTTGCTCTTCCTTTGGCCAAGCGAGGCTGTGGCTCTTCCCAGCTGCAGCAGAACAAATCTGCTCCATGCAAGTGGCTCTGTCTCTTTCTGTCCTAGTGTTGCAAGGGTTGCAGTCTCAGGGTGTGCGGTTTAAGTCAGACTCATTGGGGGGCAGTGCATCATGGTAAGTCATTAGGGGCAACATGTGGACCAAGAGACAAGGTCTGAGGAGGCAGCTCAGTGGAGGGCACCCGTTGATCGAGGCAGTGGTCCTCAAGCTGGCCAGGCACAGGCTGGTTAACACATGGTGTCCCAAGGAACCTAGACCAGTCCAGCCTTTGGGATGTGAGAAGGGAGTCGTCTGAGCTCCCCCCAGCATCTGGAAGTGCATCTCACATCAGCACCACTGTCCTGGCAAACTGGAAAACGCATTGCATGTTGGTTTCCACCTGAAATACTGAGGTTCATGTTAATGAGGCATAAGATTTTCTTTGCAACAAATTAAACTAGAAACCTCCACTGAAACGTGGTAAGAGGTACTGTCAAGCCCTGGTTGAGTGTGCTGGATGTTCCTGCCAAACTTAGCTAAGGCTCCATAGTAAGAACAATTAAATTTTCCCCTGGACAGCATCAGCTGGAACAGTATGGAACCATTGTCCAAGGGGATGATCCCCAAAAGGAGGCCCATTGACAGTTATACCATGTAAGCAGGGTTTATGGTGGTCAGCAAGCATGCAGGATGGAGGAAGGACTGGCCACTTTCACCTGCATGCATGTTGATTTGCACGTGCATGTGAGAGATGGAGCAGGAGCAAAGCTAATGCAAAAGCAAGAGTGAGCAGCCACCAGATGAGAGGAACAGCAGCGTATGTGATATCAGGAGGAGAAGAGGAGGATGAGCTTCTTCTAGATGAGGCTGGCTAGCTACACAGCTTGGTTTCATGCGGCCAGCAGCTCCCTGCTAACGTTCATGCTTGCTGAGTTGAGGGATGCAGTGCTGCAGGTTTGGTCTCGCTACTCAAGAGGGACCATGCCTATGTGTCACCATGCCCTGTTGCTGCGTGTGCCACATAATGGCACCAGAAAACTGCTAAGCCATGGCACAACAATGTCAATCTGAACAAGAAGCTGATTCTGTGAAGAAAGACAAATCTTGTACCCACCTGAGGTCTGCACTGTGGGAAGCATAGCAAGTCCTCACAAACGTCTTTTTTACTTCCATTGTGCAAGGGAGTTCAAGCAGCAGCTGCAAAGACCTCGTTCTCAAGAAATAGGGAGCTGGTGCAAGGGCTTTCACATAAGCAGACTTTCTGACACAGCTGGGAACATTTATTTTCTTTTCTGCACCTTGCTGCAGAGATCTTGCTGCAATTGTAATTGCACATTTTTTTAAGATAATATGGCCAGATGCTCTCCAAACAAACCTTGAAGTCTGTTGTTGCAAGGCAATAGGTATTTTAATTTTAACTTAATACCAGTGTGACTGCTCAGAATGAGCCAATGTCACCGTCCAGCAAATCCCTCAGGCTTTATCTACCACAGACAGATTTGGAGTGAGTTTTGCTGAGCAGGTGACCATCCCAATAAATCTGGATATTTCTTGTAGGTTTTTTTTTATTATTAACACTCACCCAATGCTTGGCCCCCAGGCTATCACCTCGCTCCAGTCAAGTCCATGCTAAAGATCCCCATCTTCTGTCAATCTCAGGAGAAGTGAGATGACACTAATAAATATGCTTGCAATGCTGCGAGTCTCTCGTGCTCTCTGTATTCTCCCTTGAATTGCAGGCTGTTCAGAGCAAGGCTGGCTTTATTTCTCTCTCGTACATCACTGATTTGCTACGCTGTCAGAGTTCAACAATAGCAGTAATAATTAACCATTTAATCTGAATCAGACACTGGGTCTTGTTTGCTCTTTCTGTATAGAAGATGGAAAACACTTGCAAAGATCAGATTCTGATGTTCCTCAGCTTAGCGTTAAGTGTCTTGACTCTGCAAAATTGCTCGGAGTCTTTCATTTCGCTCTTTGAGCTCGTTAGTCCAAATTAAAAACAGCATTCATTCTAATTCCAGCTTCTTGAAATTCCTCCAAGATCAGTGCTATTATTCTTTCAAATGCCTTGGGAGCAGAACTAACACCAAAAGACATTCACTTACATTCCTGATGTCCAAATGGTTTAAAAAAAGCCACTAGCTTCAACTTAGTGATCCTGCCATCCACCTTGCCAAAGTGCACGTCGCACTCCTCCTGAAAGCTTCGCTGCGATTTCTGTAATGTCCTCACTGCCTGCAGCTTACTCTTAAGGCTTTCCGTGAATCACGTAGATGAATGCCCCTCTAATTTTATTTACGACCTCTGAATAAACTGGGTGTGCATGTGGCTTTGTCTTTTCAATAGTTCACAATTTCTGAATTTTGTCATGTTTGGGTTTAAGTTGAGCTTGTAGGGAGAATGGATT
Organism: Haliaeetus leucocephalus; assembly: GCF_000737465.1. NCBI lineage: Eukaryota > Metazoa > Chordata > Aves > Accipitriformes > Accipitridae > Haliaeetus > Haliaeetus leucocephalus. The sequence goes on along the minus strand of NW_010973092.1, from coordinate 20,319,119 downwards.
TCTCTTGGTCACTGGACTGCTTGAGCCATCTGTCCTCATGTGGATTGCACCATCAGGAGGGGACTGGAAAGAGCTTGACCAAGCTACTGCTGCATTGCATCTCTGCTCAGACAGCAAAGCAAGGTCTTTAAATCCTGTATGTGTTGCAAGTCTGGGGTCACAAACAGGATTCAGAAAAGCTTCAGTCTCACGTCAGGTATGAATGTAGTCTCACATGCAACTCTTTTTCCACTGCTGCAAACAACTCTCTGTTACCTTACCATTTATCTCTTTAGTCTTGAAATGGTCCATCAAGCCACACGCTCACCAGGTCATGCAACCCCAGTTTACAGTGGAGGAACTTAGTGAGTCAGGCAGGGTTTACAGTCGTTTCCTAAGGGATGTTCAGCTTCATTTCATGAACTAATAAAGTTGGGCAATGAGAGAGAAGGAGATGTAGCAGGAGAAAAGCTGCATTCACGAATCAGCTCTTAGCAGGCAGGCAGTTTAGGAGAGACCCCCGACAAAGGCTGAAGGGAGATCCAAAGTGTCTGTTAACTGTCTGCTGATGCTGTTCTGCATCAAACTCCCGGTGTGGGGAGCCAGGAGAGCCACAGGGATGCCTTTCCAAGCTACACCCTCCTTTCCTCTCTCCATCACAGCTCAGCAGCCTAGCTAAGGGTCCTGATGGTGTCCAGCCCAGGGAGCATGCCTGGAGACGTTGCAAGTCAGCAGTCAGTACACTGCTGGGAGATTTTGAAAGAGTTTCCTGGACGCCCACACATACAGCTTGGAATCCCACAGAGCGGAGCCCCTCACTGAGAATGATCCATTGCTCTGGGACATTTCATACCAGCTCGGCAGGCAGCTGCTCTGTCTCCATCCACAAACTGATTCCTCACCCCCTCCTGCTCTTACTAAAGAGGCATCCTGAAACCTTGCCGATTGGCTTTCCACCACGCTCTGCCTTACCCTGGAGGAGAGCAGTGAGGGTTGTCCTGGGGAAAGGGGTAGATCTGACCAGGACTCTGCATCCTTGCACAGCTCTGGAGGAGCTGGAGAAGGAGGCAAGCAGCAGAGAGGGTGTTGGAAGGGCATCTGCATTTATTTCCAACTCAGTGCAGTTGCACAAGAGGACCGAGGGTAGGGGGTGAATGGCAGGAAGGTCTTTTGTTCACCAAGATGCACCAAGGAAGGTAATTTAGAGAGGACTGTCTAAAGTCACGTCTGCCTCCAAGTCTTGTGTAGTCTTTGGAGAGCTCAACAGAAGATGGAAATTATGAGTCTAGGAAGATATAGATGCAGTTAATACCTATTTTACCTGTACAGTCTATAATATGTTGCCATAGTCTTGAAAATGTTGTGACTTGGAAGCCATAAAAGCTGGAAGGAACATGCTAATTGAGAACACAGTCAGGCTATAAATCCAGAGAAGATACTGGGGCTGGCAGGAGAGAAACCCAGTCCCAGGGAAAAAGGGAGGGGGAGGAACTCAGCTAGAGAGTCAGGAAGGAAATTAAAGAGAAGGGGAAAGAGGGAGAAAATGGGACTCCTCAGTTCCCAAGGCTGGCTTAGCCTCAGGTAACACTCCAGGTTGATATTAGAAAATCAAAGGAATTGATTCAATGGAAGTGCCATTAGAAGAGAGAATTTAGAACAAATTGGCAGCATGAACAGGAACTAATTGCCAGAACCAGGGAGATTCACCCAAAATTGTATAGAAAGAAAGGATGATATTTCCCATCTACTAACTGTAATACGTAACCTACAGCTTAAAACAGTCTCTGTAGCAAAGTAAGGGAAGGTATCAAATGTGACACTAGAGGGTTTGAGTGGGGTTTTTTGAAGTATTAAATGGGTTGTAGAGTCTTACAGAGCAGTAGGTCAGACTTCTGTGTCAAGCAAATAGGCAGAAATTGTAACAAAGAATAGAGCTATTGGGTAAATTAATAAATAGGATATAATAGGAAAAAGTTGTTTCACTTTCTGTGGAAGGAAATAATGCATCAGAAATCCATTAGTGTTCACTGAAGGGATCAATATGTGCACAGGGGTGATATGGTCAATATAATCTGTTAGGATTTTCAAAATGCTTTTGGGCAATGCCCCTCATCAGAGACTTATCAGGAAATTAACTTGTTATGGGTCAAAAAGGAAATTCCTCTCACGGGTAATTCTTCTGGTTGAAAAATAGGAAAGGAAGGGTACAAAAAATTAATGTTTTTTCACAGGTGGGAAGGAGGTGGTCCATGAAGTCAAATGAGGAGCTAGGCTGTGGTGCTCAGTACAGGCATAAATGGTCTGGGAAAGCAGGGAGCAGTGAGGTTGCAGAACTCACCAATGGCATAAAATTAATTTGGGCAGGCAAACAAAATCTGACTGTGAGGAGCTGCCAAATATTGTCATAGGACTGAATGCCTGGGCCAGAAAATGATCTGGTGACATTCAACTTCAGTGGAAAGTAATGTGCACGGGAGACAAAACTGTCTCACCTGTACATGCAGAGCACAGGGAAGGGACCTTGGAGCTACACCACCTGCTTCCAGCAAAAAGATCACCTTGATCCACGGTGGTGGCAGTGATGAGAGCTGTCATGAAAGAAAAGCAAAGTAAAATACACAACTTTTGTTTGCCGCTTTATAAATTAAAAGTGGAGCTGGATTTGAAGCATTGAATGGGGTGGAGAACTCACACCTGGCATGGGAAAGGCAAGCAGCAATTATTACCCAGAAGTCAGAGTTTTAGAGCCAAGATATAAAATGGTATGTAGCATAAGCAGAACTGGCCCATGGACCTGGCACTTCTGTGAGAGGCACCATCCCCACACTCAGCTTGGACCTGCCTTTTGCTGTGGAAGGATGCCATGAAGCAGCTGACTGCCTCCAAGAAGGACACCATCTCCCAGCTTTCAGGGAGTTTAACCTCTAATTTGAGTCAGAAAAATGCAATCTCATGCATGTCTTGCAAAAACTAATCTGTCTTCATCATTTTGGAAAGGTTGCCAGCTCCTGCATGGTGTCTATCTGGCTCTTGGGAAGGCTTGCAGATATCTTCCCTGCAGGTTGAGCCCCAGAATTATACCTGGGGGACTGGGAAGGGTGTAACTCTACTCACAGAAAACAGCCCTCTCCTCTCCCATAGGCTGGTCTGGCAAACCCCAGTAGTTTGCAACTCTTCCAAAATTTTTAGCTGCATTTGCATTTTCATTTTTAATAAGAGACATGATAAGTTCATAGCTGTAGCTGCGTGTGTGACCAAATAGGATGACTAGGAGGGACCCGGCCTCTTGCACAGTGCCGTTGCTGGTGGTGCTGCCCTTGCTGCAGCAGCGATGTTTAGCACCGCGCTCGTCATCCTGGGGCTGATGCAACCCCCCCTCTGAGCCCCCAGCACTGAGCGAGTGGAGCAGGCAGTGTGTGCTGGCAGGATGAAGGGGAAAGCTCCCACGAGAGAGCTGCTCTCGCGCAGAGCAGGCGTGAGAACAGAGAAGTGCATAAAGATCACAAAAGCGTAACGTGGCCATGCCGGCTCAGGCCAAAGGTTCGTGTAGCCTGGTGGTCAGCCTCCAGATGGACGTTAGAGGATGCAGAGGGGAAGGGTGTAAGAAACAATGGAGGTTTAGAGAGCTCCTTCTCCTCTCAGCCCTCCCCCAGCAACCACAAACATCATTTCAGGAGATTTTGGATCTGGAATTTGCACCCAGACTATCGTGTTCAGTGCTGCGGCTTTGTCTAATCTCTTTTCAGATCTGTTTATGTTTTTGGCCCCTGCCACCTCCTAGGGCAACGAGTTCCAGGTTTTAATTATGCACCGGATAAATTGGTATGCTCGGGCTGCTGCCCGTCCAGTGCACTGGGCCCAGCACTCTCAATAGCTGTTCCCAGTCCCTTTCTCACGCTCGTCCCCTCCAGTGTCCTCCCTCCCCATGCTCAGTTTAGGCTCCTTTGGTGCCTTTGCCAGGACAAACCCTTCGCAGGTTCCACCTCCATGGGATGGAGGAGGAGAGTGGGAAAGCATCTGCAGCTCCTGGTCTGCTGAAGCAGCAGTGATGTTCTCAACTCCTGTCCTAATAATCCCTTGTTTCTGAGGGGCTGTTTTGCCCCCTCCTAGGGTGATATTTTGAGAGCACCCTCCATGTTGATCCTGGCTCTCCTTCCTGACAGCTGTGTGCTGGCTGTGCACTGGAGAATTGGTCTTCCTCACATGCCTGGACCTTCAGTGAATCTTTATAGCTGCTTATGTTTCACTTATCCTCAGTTAACTCATATCAGCAAACTGTAGTTCAGCACATTGATTCAGCCCCATTTCCAGACTGTGAAGATGCCGGCTGTCTCAACCCTGGTGTGGGCCTGCTTGGATGCTGCTTTGGAAGCCCTGTGCCATTGTTTTGCAGTGCTATTTACTTGGCTGTCATATCCTTTGCTTGCACTGTGTGTAATGTCTGCGTTGCACTGTTTTGTGGGCTATTTTATAGAAGCGAGTGAATATTGCATGCAGCTGTACAACCACCCAGAAGCAACCCAGAACTGGCGTATGCCCAGTGGCAGGGTGAAACTGTGGCATGTACCCTGGGGCAGAGCCTGCACCCTTCTCCTTCTGCTCACTCAGACTGGATCATGCCAGATCAGCCGGGGATTGTGTTCCCCTCCGCCCTGTGTTAGCGCTGCGAGATGCAGTAATAGCTATTGGCAACATCACTTGCCTGCGTGCCTGCCTCTCATTTCCGCACGATGCTCTCACCAGGGACCGCCTGCAGACCCTCTCCCAGGCTCTCTGAGTGACCCTCTGCTGCTTTCTGCCTCCCTCATCCCCTGCGCTGCCCAAGCAGTCCCAGCTCTCCCTCTGACCCGTGTGCCCCTTGGCACCGTGGCACCTCCAAGCCGATGGCAGTTCTGCTTTGACTAACATTCTTGCTGGCCAAAAAAAAACCCAGCCGAGGAGCTTGAGAAATGCCTGGTCCCTATAGCTGGAGGGCATTTGTGTTGCAATAGCAGTTCGTTCATGCTAAATTAATCTGCCTGTAAATTCAGTGCTGTTGGTTTGGGAAAAGCGATGCTCTTGGTCCTCACCCTGCTTCCCCTCCCAAACCCTGAGCGCCGGGGGACAGTGGGGTGACGAGGTGCCAGGCGTGGGGTGGCTGCAGCCAGAAGGGACCCGCTCTGCAGCAGCGCTGCCCAGGCAGAGGCCAGGCTGACTAATAGAAAATGCTGTCAGGGCGGGGAACAGGGACTCTGCACCAGGCATTAACTCTTGTAAGGCAGAGATGCTCCAAGCGGCTGGCTGCCTCGCTCACAGCCAAGGTCCCTCGAGCACCAGGGAAGGGGCTGAATGCTTGCCAGAGATCCATGGGGAGGCTGCTGCTCACGTGGTTTCCTCCCCATTTCCAGCCACCAGATTGCATTTACAAGAAGCAAACCATACATTAAATAACTCTTGGATGTCAGAGCAAGCAACTGCTGTGGGGGATGTTCTGGGAGAGAGAAGGAGAAACAGCTGGTCCTTCCAGGAGCAAAGAGAGGGGAGGCGATGGTGGGGTTTAGGGCAATGGGTTGAGAAGAGGCTGGGGGTGGCACTGGGGTGGAGGAGGTTGAGAGTAAGGGCAGATGTCCGGGGATGAGAACATGCCGTCTGCTGTGACTGCGGCTGATGGCAAATGGCCCGTAGCATAGGAAGCCTCATTGCAAGAGTCTGTCCCACAGGCTCCGGTTTAGGGTGCTTTTGTACTCATGCTGCAGGAAGAAATGGATTTAAACATTCAGTATCTCAGATTATAAACCCTGACAGGGCAGGATGGGCCTGGAAGGTCAGCTGGCACCGCCACAGTCCCCCAGCAAAGGCTGCAGGACAGAGGCAGAGGTGGGTGGCTGGGATGCTTTGCACGTACCCCCTGCCCGTCCCCTGCTCTGGCTCCAAACAGGAAACAACAGTCTTACCAGAACTGTCCCAGGGGAAAGTGAATCTGACGGGGCTGAACGTATGGACGAATCCCAGCAAATATCTGCTAGCTTTCTATAGTGGATAATGACATGTCCTCTGAGTCCTCCAGCGACGATCCCAGGAAAGCCAAGCCTTTGAGAGCCGGGCTGAGCTTGTCCTCGGGTTCCTGCTGTAAATTCCCACGGTGCCATTTATCTGAGCATGCTTCAGGAAGCAATTGGAGATTCCCACAGGCAGCAGCACTGCTCCACCACAGCCTGCATCTGTGTCCTGAGGCAGGGGCCTGCTCACACGGATGTGCAGGAGAGCACCTCCTGATTCATTGCTTCCCGCTGCATGCTTGTGCGGACGTGGAGCAGGTGAATCCTCCTGCTTCCCCGTTCCTTCCTTGTCACGTTCAGGCAGGCGGTGTTCCCATCTCACCCCTCCTAGCAATGCGTCGGGAGCTTTTCTTTTTCCCCAGGTGGGTTTTGTGTTTCATTCCTGTACTGGGAGCTATACAGGCAAGAGCAGTGTCTGAATTTCCACCTCTGCAGCTCCTAGGGGGTTGAGGGGATAGAGCCTGCATGAGGAAACCTGTGCAGAGGTGAATGGGCTCCCTACCTGGAGTGCTGCGTTTTCTCGGGAGGGTTTGCCATTGTTTAAGAGAAAATTTGAAAAGTAATAATCTCAGCAAAGCAGAGGGAGAGGCCCCTGGAGGCGGTTCAGCAGCAGAGAGGGAGCCTTGCAGATCTGCATGAATGAGAGCATGGGAGGCAGGAGTGGAAGAAACAAAAAGGGAGGATGAGATGGAGAAGAACGTGTGAAGGAGGCTGCCTGGGATGGGACCAAGACAGGCAGGTGGGGTCTGCAGTGCCACCCACAGCTTCGGTCTGTGTGTGGTCTGCCAAGCTGCGGGCAGGGTCTTGGGGGGTGACCAGCAGCCTGACTGCAGGAGGGGGACACGTCCCGCAGTGCTGGAGCACCTCGTGGTGCCTTGTGCTTCCTCCTCAGTCACCCTTCGCGGGCTGAGCGGGACAGACCAGGTGGCTGCCGCGGTCTGCTCTGCATCCCCCCATCACATACAGCCCCGTCCAGGGCACTAGCAGTACTTGCCGCCTGCCTCTGCTCCTGACCCCCTGCAAAGGTCCTTCCTGCACCATCAGCTCGCTATCCTTTGACTGCTTGTGGAATGGCACCTGCCTGGAGTGCCTCGAGGGTGATCTGCTCACCCGTGCTTCGAGGGCTTGATCTCTACAGGCAGCTGGAGCCCAGGGAAATGAGTATCAATGCGGTTCACAGCCCAGTGCTGAGACACATCCCCCTCCTCCAGCACCGCCAGCGTCCAAGGGAAGGGGCTGCTCAGAGGGCATCCCAAGATGCAAGGCAAGGGATGAGAAGGAGGGAGGGGTGTCTTCCTGCGCAGACCCTTCCTCTGGCCCTTGGCTATTGTGCTGCTTCCTTCCTCCTCCCCCAGGGCTGCAAAGGAGCTGGGCTTTACCAGGGCACTGAATCAGACCAGGTAATCCAGGCCACAGCTGCTTCCTGCTTCGCCTGGGACATCGCTCTGTGAGCAGGAGGGAAGGGGATGAATAAGACGCTCTGCTGCTGAGAAACCCCGGCGAGGAACAGCGTGTGATTTCACTCCCCCACACCAGCCAGAGCACAAATCCTCCTTTCTGGGGCTTCCTGCTGCCTCTCTCCCACCCTGCTCACATCAGTTATCCCAAACAGGGAGCAGTCGGCTAAAACTCTGCTAATAGACTTCAGCAGGAGTGCGGTGCTGGGTCTAATTAACCGCCTGACGGCTCCTCTGTATTGGACACGCACGAGCCTCTCGTGCGCAAGGTGTGCGATGCGCTCTCCCCCCCTGCCTGGGGCTGCCTCCTCCCAGGGCTGCCTGCGCTGCTGTGGCTCATGGTGCCGGAGAGAGGGTGGATGGGTGGGATGGAGACCCCAAGGCCAGCAGGGACCAACAGATTCGGGAGCGAGGAGAAGCTGTACCAAGACTCAAAGGAGGGTGGGTGCCTGCAGCTGGTAGCTGGCTGGAGGTGGGAGTTTAGCTCTGGTCTTCTACTGTGGGAGGTGGTCCCAGGCAGAGAGCCTGGAACTGGGGACGTGACCCAAAAATGAGATTTCTGGGGCTTGGGTAGTCCCATGCACCAGGTCAAGACCGTCAAGAGGGAAGGGGAGCCAAGAGCCAGAGGTGTCTGCAACATAGACACTGTTTTGAGTAGGGACCCCAGATGATCGAAGCAAACCAGCGACTTAGGGCAGGCTGCAGGAGAGGGGCTGGCTGCAGCATCCCTCCCATGTCCCTTCTCATCCAGGGTCTGCATGCAGAGGTGTGCAGAGGAAAAGGGAAGATCCTCAGCACAAGGAAAAGCAGAACACAGCACGTTAGCTTGACTAAAAGTAATCTGTGTGTATAGCATTGGTTTGGCTTCATCCACACTGCTAAAAGAACAGGGGTGCAGGCACCCCAGTACACACCCCCAGGCAGGGGAAGGACAGAGGAGCAGGGAAGCAAAACCTCCGGCTGCAGGAGCACCTCCAGGTTCCAGCAGTAATGGTGGGTCATGCCTGTGGGCTGACTGGTTTTCATCCCCACCAGAGCTGCCCACAACCAGCCCCTGTGGTAAGCTAGAAGAAAGCTATTGCTTTCCAGTGGGCTCATGGAACAGCCAGGTTGCCTCCAGGGTTGTGAAGGTTAGCTGGGAATAGTAATTTTATTGCACAAAAAGACATTCACCTTCCAAAAAATCAGAATGAAAACAGAACCTTTGAAGATGGTTCCAAAAGAAACGAGATACCACAAATAGCTCAGGAGTCAGGTCATTCCTCCAGGCCATGGGAGAGTTAAGTTTGTGGCCCATCTGACCCAGTACCCCAGTCAAAGGGCAGTGAAGTCCCTCTTAGAGACCTTTCCACTGCTGTGCTTCTGTTTTGTAGAGATAAATAAGCCCTTGCTGGGTTAGAGGGGGACAGGCGACTCTCAACAGGGGTTGAACTGCCATCTCCACATTTCGGCTGACAGCCTGGGCCACCAACATGGTGTTCTTCCAGGATCCTCCTTCCCCAACCGCAGAATCCACCCTCAATTGCATGTCAGCACTAAAAGCCTTTACAGAAATTCTTGGGAGAAAAATTTGCCAAGTCAGATTGAGCACAAAATACAACAACCATCCTGGGAATTGTCTGTGCACCACATGGCAGGAGCCAGAAGGGTTGGGGGAAATCAAAGTGATCTTGGTTTATACCCTCCACAAAGCACCTGGGCTAGGTGGGCCTTTGGTCTCAGCTGCTTTAACCATTCCTGCATCCTCCTGTGAAACTTTCCTGAGCAGCATCCATAAGAAATCCTGTGTATACCCACCTGTGGGCTCAGTTTTAGTAAACTTTTTTTTTCTGATGTGAAATGGTTGCACTGAGAGCTCCATGCAGATGCATGTGGATGTGTGTCCAGCTTCACATAACTCTTCCTCTCCTGTGCAGGTTTTTGCTCTGGTGCCTGCATGCCACGCAGTGGTTCTTGCACAAAGCAGTACACTGCACGAGCCAGGATTGCAGAGGTTGTTTTCTGCCCATATTAATACATTGCTTTCCACATTTCTCTGCCCATACAGTAAAAGACATCATATTGCACTGATGAATACTTTCTGCAGCAGACTTCTTGGGGAGGATTACACTGAACCCCTGCCTTCTGTCTGACATAGCCCCTCCTTGCAGTGGTTGCATTGCCAGCCAGAAGCACCCTGAGGAGCAGGCTATGTGATACAGGCTGAGGTCTCACTCTATCAAAAACCTTGGAAGCTTTCCAAGAGCCACACTAAAAGTCTGTTTTCTCCAGCACCCCCTGTAAGATGCACTGCTCCAGGTGTCTGGTCAGTGCTCGTTCACATAGTGATCTCATCGCCTCGCTGGCAAACAGCAGCCCTTCGTCTCAGGGGCCCGCAATGTTTCTGCAGGGCGGGTGATGCCAGTGTTGGTGCAGTATGCCAGGCTGGGGTCCTGCTCCTCCTGCTAGCCCCAGGGCCTGATTGCACACTGTTTATTTTTATCCCGTGCCTGATGGATCGGTGCACGGGTTCAGTGTTGTCAGATGATTTTCTACCATTTCCTTCATGTAGCAAGTTTGGGGTTTTTTTTGTAATCTCTGAAGCAGGCGAACACCTCCTTCTGTTTGTAATTGAACATCTGTAGGCTATAGAAGTGGTTGCTGCTTTGCTCTCGGGGAGGGATCCAATTGGACTTTAATGGATTATGTAGTCTGCTGCAGGACTGTTCACCGGTGCCGTCACTCATGCGGGGGCTCCTCCAGCTGCCTGCACCCCGGCACCTCACTGCTGCTCTGGGGTTTGTCCCGCGAGACAGGCGAGGATGATATCCCGGGGGTGTGCAGGGCTGCATGTCAGCATCTCAGCTGTGTCTGAGATAGGGTACACGGTTTCCTGTGTTGGACTAGGCTAAGGCTTCCCTTTGGCTCCCACATTGTGTCAGGAGTCCCAGGAGCAATCAGTGGTGTATTTAAGTGTCATTGTTTTTCCAAGGATGCTGTTTTGTTCGGGGGTCGGGTTTCCGGGTCAGATTCCTTTCAGGAAGTTTAGGCTTTTGCATCCCTTTGGTTACGTTCTTCCTAGAAGGATTGGGGAAGTTGGTGCAATGTTTTTTGGTTTTTTCTTCTCCATTCCTTGTTCTCTGACTCTGTTTTTCTACAGGACTATTGATCTGCAGCCCTGCAGGGTGTTGGGGTAGCGTATGGGAGTCCCTGTGCCGTGTGTTGGAAAGAGCACTTGCTTTTCCCCAGCTGTGGCTGTATCGAAGCAATTGTTTTCCATTCTCACTCTTGTTTTGGGTTCCTTCCCACCCTATTGCCATGGGCTAAAGAATTGTTTTGCTGCCCTTGTGAAAATTCTGTGGCCGTGTTAATATTGTTTGAAGTATTGCCATAATGTTTGTTTAAAAACATATTAATTAGGTTTTCAGTAATTGGGGTTTTCAGGGCTCTCTCATATTGTTCTGCTGGTATAATTTGTTCTATTGATCTTCCTCAAGATGTAACTCAGAGCCAATCTGCAGCTAGGCTGCAGCGTGCAGCTCGCTGTTGCTGTTCGGCGTGATTTGTTTACACACCGGGCTAGTGGCCCGTGGTCTGATGAGCATGGCCGTGTTCTGACTCTCAGCCCATTCCCATCATCGCAAACCAAATACATCTCAGCAGCTGATCACTTTTTCCACCTCCCCGGTCCTGGTGAGATGCATGGTTACCTTCGTGCAGGGTCCAGGGATGCAGCCGGCAGTGTCTGCGGGCACCCGGGGTGTCTCCGAGGCATGCTGCTGTTCGGCTCGCGCTCGCATCGGCTTCACTACTGCAGACCCAGAGACACTGTGGCTGTGTCTCCTGCTGCGGCGCGGCTCAGCGATGGGTTTCCATGGTAACCCCAAGGCTCATTCCCCGACTCCAGGTTTTTCAAAAGCAAAAATTTTCGTTTCCATCAAAAGAGCCTTTCTGCTGGGAGACCCAGCGCCACCTCCCCCAGCCAGCGCCGAGGCTGCCAGCTAATGAGCCCAGCCTGGGGAGCCGGGTGCCCGCAGCCTGTCCTCCAGGAAGCTATTTCCAATGGCAATCTGCCCTCATCCTGCGATGCATGTCCTCATCCATCGCCCGCCCCGAGCGGGCACCGTGCTGCTGAATTGAGCTCACACGCCACGGGGCTGGGTTCATCCCGAGCCCCTCGCTCCCTCCATGGTCAAAGAGTTGCTTTCCCCAGCATCCTCCCTTGCTTGGTCTATCTCCCTGGGTACCACCCCTTGCCCGTGTGTCCCTCTTCAGCAGGACCAGGGTGAGATGATGGTGCAGCCCCCAACTACCTTGCCACCGCTCCTGGCAGCAGCATCTGGCTCCCTGCATCCCTTCTGTACATCTTCACCACCATCCCAGCACACCTGGCAGTCGCATGAGATTGGGTAGAGACGTGACCATTTTTCTGCCAGCAGACACAATACATTCCCAAACAATAGTCATTGCACAACTCATCCCTACATTTAACAGAATTTTACAGGCAGAATAAATCTCAGGGCCTCTATAAATCTTGTTGCTGAGATAAGGGATGTGCATCCAGAGCCTCGTGCCGATTAAATCCTGCCCAGCTCCAGGACACATGAGGAGCATCCTGTATTTTACATCTGCTTTGGAGCCCAATGGGAGATTTAGGAGATTCAGAAATTAAATCACTGCACTTTGCAAAGGCTCCATGTTCCCTACCCTGCACTGGGGCACTCCCAGTTGGAGTGGAAAAATGAGATTTCCCAGACCAGCTGGCAATGTCCACTGGGCTTCGCACAGTTGAGATGGGGGAAAACTCCCCGGCTTTCACAACTTCTGGGCCAGTGCTGCCACGTTTGCATTCTGCAACAAGAGTTCAAGCAAAATCTGAGTGGATGGGTCTGCTTCATATGGTCCCACAACTCCACATGTCCTGAGGGATTCTCTTTGTGGTGACCAGTCTCACCATGGCAATTCTCCTGGATCCAGGGGTTTCTGGCAGATAATGGGGACCACCAGGATTTTTGGCATGTGAGCTGCTGTGTGAAGCCATTAGGTCATCTTTCTGGCTTGTCTCAGCAGGGAAACATCTAGGAGTGTCCTCTCCTAAATGGCACCAGTACATCACCGAGTCAACTGTACAGAGCGGGAGATCACTGGAAAATAAAACACTCCTTCCCACGGATTAACAATGGTACTAACCCCCCCCACCAAAAAAAAAAAAAAGAAAGGTTGCTGCAGTCCGTGGAAAGAGGCATGGAAGTGTTTTGAGCTCCTCACATGATGCTCTGCCACAGCATCCCTGAAACTGTGGGTCTGAGCCTGCAGTCCCAAGTGCATAGAAATATGGGCAGGACAGGAAAGGTTTTGTGGGACAATCCTGGGAGCTGCTACCCCCTGCCTAAGAAAATGCTTTGCAGGCATGCCCCATCTAATGATTTGCAATTCCAACAATGCTGTGGTTTGTTCTGTGGCTGAGAAGACATTCTAATTTCCTAATTTTTCCAGCCCAATATCTCCCCTTTGGATAGAGCAAATGACTGGCAATTTGAGCCCTTCCACAAACCATCATACTGGTGAAGACCTGAGCTGACCCATATGCTGGGTATGCTTGTAGGTAAACTTGAGACATATGCTTGGAGAATGGCAGTGGTGGGTGCAGAGAGACCGGAGAGGTGTCCAGAGGTGGGATGGTGCTCTGCTGCTCCGCCTTTGCTCCTCTGATGTTTCAGCTGCTGCAAGGCAAAGGATGTAGGACAAAAGACTGAGACAAAAAAGAAAAAGTGACTGAACCCAGGAGGCTTTGTGAAGGTGAAGAGAGGGTGGGAGACACCTCACTGATCCTGAAGGCATGACCAGCATTTCTTATTCAGATTGGACATGGGTAGGAATCAGGTGCCTGTACAGAGCCTGAAATAACAGTCCAACTAGCACTGGAGCTGAGCCATGGTGCGGGAAGACTTCTCCCAGTCCAAGCCCTAGGGGAAGGGAGGGTGTTTCCACACATGTACACACACTATCACATGCATGTACTTGTTGGTGCAAAAAGCCACGGGAAGGGTAGAGGTGCCCGGCATATCATTTGGGAAAGAAGCTTTGAGGCAGGTCCTCTCTGCTTAGGGACACGGGATTCAGAGCATTTTTTGAAATAGGATTACAACCAAGAAATATGACTTTCTAATCCATTCTTTCTCTAACAAAAATAAGACTCAGTGAGCTGCTCAGGTCAGGAGAAAGCACTAATCTCTACAGCATCCCCGTGCTGAGGTCTGGCAGACCTGGACTGCCTGGTAGCAGCTGGAAGTGCCCCAGCTGTCTGCGACAGTGGGAAGGCAAAAGCCCTGTGAATGGGACAAAGTTGCAGCAGTGAAAGGAGAAGACCCTGGGGGGGGGCGGTCCTGATCCTCTCATGCAGCCACCTGGGAGCTGGGCAGAGGGCACAGACGTGGGCTCAGCTTCCCCTCCTGAGCAAACTAGGTGCTGATGTGGGTTAACCCAGAGCACTGCAGTGCTCCTGGGGAGGCTGTTCCTCCCACAGTGTAGGATGGGGGTGATGCCCTGCAGCTCCTTATGCTGATGGGGTGGTTGGGGTTGCTGAGAACACCCAAAAGCGAACCACAGGAGGAACATTGCTGTGTAGAGCTGTGGCAGGGCTGTGGGCAATACGACTTGGGGCATCCCTCTGCCTGGGCTATGGCTGGAGAGCAGTGGCTGAGCTGGGGATGGGGCAGGGTGGTGCTTCTCCTCCCCTCTGTGGGAGCTGCAATTCCTCCTGAGCTTGTCCTGAAGGGGCAAGGATAATTTTCTCTGCTTTTTACAGCAGAAACCTGACCCGGACAGACACTGAATCCAGGCAAGAGGCTCCAGGGTCTTATTTCAACCCTCCTTCTCCACCCTCTGCCGCCTCCACTATCTGATGCCATGCAAATGTTCCCAGGCTCCATGAATCCTTCGGCTTTCTCAGTCCCCTATCTGATTTCCATGGTGCATCAGAAAAGAAGCGGCCGGCTTTCCTGATTTCCCTGCTGTGCATTCATTTCAACCTGTGAAGGGGAAGTGCAAAGTGTTAGAGAACAGTGGTAGATTAAAAATCCCCACAGGTTCAAGGGCAGATGGGATGGAAGAGAAGTCCACAGAGGGTTATGAACACTGTAATGATGCCTGGCCCAGGAAGTCCCTGGGCTGCAGACTGTGGGAGGATGGGGGGTGATTAGAGGGCAACATTGTATGTACTTGCCTGGTCTTTTTTCCTCTTCCCTGGCATCTGCTCTGGGCTCTGTTGGAGAGAGATACTGTGCCATCCAGCCTGTCCTGTGTCCTACTCAGCAGCACCACAGAATGGATATCCCAAAAATGTTCTGTGCTGGGAGGAAGAAGCAGATGAAGTGTGAGGATATGCATCATCCCCAAACCATGTGTCATGAAACTACTGTTGCCCAGTGCTGCTGCAGTGAGAGGACCCAGCACCTACCAGGGCCATTCATCAGGAGCTGCTTAAACAGTCCTCTGCCGCCTGCCCCTTTCCCTGCCAGGCAGTAGTGCCAGCACAACTGTGGGGAACAGTCACTACAATGACCGGTTTCCTGAATGATTTTTTTTACCCCAGATCAATGCAGAGAGATGATTAGTCCATCTAGAGATGGCCCAAGGGCACGTGTTCCTGCCCACGCTGCCTTCATGCACTCAGAGCATTGAAGGCTGATAGGACATCCTGGTGTTGCCACTTCCCTCAACCAAATTTTGTTTGAACTAAACCACATTTTTTTCTGGGGAAAAAAAGTTAAGATACCAGGAAATGGAAATTGCCACAGCCCTGAGGCATGGTGGTTAATTGCCCTCTAGACCTATACATCTATTCTGAATTTGCCGATGTACTACTTCTGGGTCTGGATCTCTTTCTGCTTTGGTTCCTAGACCAATAATCAGCGTTTTATTCCCCAGCAAGCTCTTACAGACTGAACAAGTTACCCTTTCACCTCCTTTTTTTTCAAGCTGATCATCCAAATTCAGCATTTACCCACATGCACTTCAGCTACACTCACTTTGTCAGGTGAAGCTTGCTGAGCAGCAAGGGATTGGTTGGGGGAGTTTGGCAGCACTGCCTCTGTGATGGGAGAGGGGCTATTACCGTTTCAGCAGTGGTGCACGGACTGGACGCAGGCAGGACACGTGGCCGAGGTGCCCAGGGCACGTGCAGGGTGGGCAGAGGCGATTCCTCCGCGGGCATCCTGGCAGCAAGGCTGGCTGAACGAGTCTGGTGGTCCACATGGTGCACACCAAAGGTGAGGGTCTTGCAGCGATGCAGTTTGACCCAGACCTGTGTTTCGCCTTTACAAAGCGCAGGATTTGGCAGCAGTGTGAATGGGCTCCTTTCCCAGAGCATTTTGTAAGGGCAGATGGCTCGGAGGCAGGAGGCACAAGTGTCAGCACATGCTCAATGGAGGGATGGTTGCGGGGAGGCAAAGCTGGAAGAGGTTTCAGGGCAGAGATGAGCTCCCATTGCATCTGCCACTGGAATCCCCTCCTGCCCTCCTACACACCCTGCAGTGCTGACCTTTTCTTGCTCTTAGACTTGTCAACATGACCCGTTAACTGAACTAGGAATGATTTCCCGCAGATATATGAAAGGTTCTTGGGAATGTCAGGTTTTTTCTCTTGTTTATTTTTCATTTTTCGCCCAGCAATTAACTGAACTTCAGTGAGTCCTTCCATTTAGCAGGAGCTGTGCGCTACTGCTTCACCTGCCAGTGCCAATTTGACCTGGATTATGTTTGAATACATGATCATATTTCTGTCAAATTTGCAACAGCAAACAACATGCTATTTATTCCAACTTCACCGTGGCTACACACTGGCTTTAAAGGGCAGGCAAGATGGGATATGGCAGGAAGTTTGCTGGGGAAAAGCAAATTCCACCGAATGCTTTGAACAGCTGAACCATCAGAGAGAGTTTGTACTGGATCAGGGCTCTGCGAACAGCAGTGCTCTTGGCCCACAGTCGGGTGCTGACATCAGATGTGCCATCTTACAAAGCCGTCTTACATCAACAGCAAAATCTGAACTGTGCAACTTCCTAGATGCTGTTATACTGCAACATATGTACCACCAAAAGGTCTTCTCCATGCACCAGGTGCAATGAAATTACAGTTTGTTGGCTTTATCGTAGAGCCTAGGCATGAACAAAATTATCAAACAGATGTCAGAATTGGGAAAAGGCCCTTAGACTGAAAGCATCCAACCCTCCTTTCCCACAGAGGGGTCTCCAAACTCTCAGCTGCAAGGAGGATGTCCACCTTCCCAATAGCTCTGCTTTGGCAGAGCTCCAGGCCAGCAAATGTTTCTTGGAGAATCATCCCTCATTACCTGAGAGTTCCTAAATGACTTTCTGAAAGCTCTGGCTTTCTGCAGACATCCCAGGAATTGCATAAAGCTTTTGAAATTCCCCATGTGTATCTCACCTCTCCACATACCTTCACACATTGCACCACTCTGCTTGGTCTGACTCCCCCAAAACAGGTGCTGGGCCATCCTTGGAGGGATAAGAAGGGCCAAAAGTCCTCCATCTCCACCCTCCCAACAGCTGCACACTTTGTACTGCTCCAGTCCCCAATATCCTCCCTTTCTGACAGACTCGCCAGTGTATGTCTCTCACCTTTCCCTGCTTTGGCGAACAGGCAGTCCACACTGATGGAGGGTAGTTGGAACTGGATGGAGATACCCTGGAGAAGGGAGGAACCCTATCACTCCACAGGCAATTCCTGAAAGGGGGTAATTTAGGAGAAGGGGCCATTACTGCCCACATGTACTTTGGAAAACTTGACAGCCTGGGCAGTGTTGTGGCTAGGAACAGAGTCAAGCACTTTTAGCAGAGACCCAACTGGAGAAGCCAATCCCCTTGGACAGAGAAGGACCAAACCCACCCTCCAGCTGCAGGGATGGCAGCAGGACCATTAGGGTTCCCAGGGTTTTCCAAAGGGCAGTGCCAGGCCAAGGGCAGTGAGCCAGCGGGCGAGGGACCCGATGTGCAGGCTAGCTGGTAAGAGCAGGGAGCAGATGCCTAGCCAGGCTGGAGACAGGGACAAGAGATCCAGAGGACACCATAGAGGGTTGCTGGAAACCACTGAAAGCTGCTAGACTGACAACAAGCCTAGAAGAAAGCATGAAGCCCCCTGGACAGTGGGCAGGGCAAGGCATCTTTACGATTTCTTTTATTTTTATTCTCACTCCAGTAAAACAGAAGTCTCACCATTTTTTATAGTTCTCTTGTGTTCTGCTAAAAGCTGGCTTTTAAACGCTTCAGGCATTCCCCCCTCAAAACTCTGGCCAGCTTGGGGCCCTGCCTGCTCTACCCACTGTGTGCAAACACGGGGTGTCAGGGCAGATACCTCAGCCTGGGGCATACTGTGGCATGGGTCAGGCCCCAGGGATTTTCTTTCCAGACAGGTCTGTCACCTGGCAATGATACATCATTCCTCCTTACTTTCTAATTCCTCCTCTGATGGATGCAGCCAGCCCTTCTCCAAACCTGACATTTATAGCGCCAGTTTTCTCTGGGTATAAATATAACCTGAATGCGTTGGAGTAGCAGGAAAATCGTTTAAATGTTCCCTTTGACAGCAAGTTTGAAGATTGCTGACACTAAAACCACTTACTTATATTGTTCTGTATCATCCTGCACTCAGCCTTCAATCATCCTCATTACAGGTGTGTCAGGCACTTTGCACAGGGATGCATGCATGAGCTCACCCTCTCCCGCCTGCTGCCCAGCCCATGACACCTCCTACAAGCCCAGAGACCCTCATATTCCCACTTAAATAAAGAGCAGACCTAACAGCCACTCAAATGGATGAGCATGCATGCATATGCCTAAGCCATAGGGTGAGCAGGCACACATATGCATAAGCCTAAGGTGAGCATGAGATGTATGGATAAGCAGTGCGCACAGATATGCTCTCCAGTGTGCATGCTTGGACCCCTTTACCCTCTCTTAGTGCAATCTGGGGAGGTCAGCAGCTCTGGCTGGTTCTGGTACCCAAAGTCCTCAGCTATGTTGAGCCTCCGTTAATTGGGTAATGGCACTAACAGCACATGTATGTGATAGAAAGGTTCAAATTTGGATTCAGTGTTCCTAACATGCAGATAGAGGATTTCCAAATCCTGATGTGGTTCAGCATCCCTTGCCCTGTCTCTGACATCTGACTGGATACCTACCTTGTGGTCTCGTAGGAGCACAGGAAACGTGGAAGGCCCACCATGCAAGCATGAGAGTACCCGGGAATGGCCAAAAATCGGATATGGGCCCATTTCTCCCCAGCACTGTCAGCTGCAGGTGATTGCTGGTACATGCTGAGCGGCATTGCTTGCAGCAGGGAGGGTGCTACTCTGCTGGGGAGCTGGTCACCCCACCTGCTCCTGACCGAGGAGAAGGCCATGTTCATGTGGACATGTGCAGATCCATCACTGGATGCAAGCACGCCGCTGTCACCAAGCAGCCGGTGACAGTTCCCTGCAAGATTCCTTACCCTTGCCGTGACAGAAATGAAAGCAGAACAGCTTGCTCCACAGGGATATTAAAACAGCCCTCAGGCAACTGGTCTCTAGGATGAGGTTCCTCCACTACTCCCTCTCCCAGAGCCTGTCACTGCATGAGGTGGGGGGGGACTGCAGACACTGAAGAAGGAGCAGATAACTAACAGGCACCTTGGCAGGTAGTACACATTACGCTGATGCACTAGCTCCTGCAGACGTGAGCTGGTGATGAGACAAGTACAATGCTTTAAAAGCTGGGTAGAGAGATGAGCCCTCAGGTACTGTGTATTCTTGTGACTGAGACAAAAGCCAGCCAGGGTATGATATGCAACAGGAATCCAAAGATCTTAAAAAAGATGAGGATAAATGCATTTCCCTGCCCATCCACAATGGCTTTCTTGGCCAGATGAATGGGACCACGGCTCTCCCAGGCCTCATGAAGGAGCAATGCTGAAGGATCTCAACCAGAGCTGTCCAGAGGTGTGAAATACAAGAGCAAAAACACTGCAGGAGAAGCAGTTCTAAAAGATACAGACATTAAAGAGAAAGATTGTGATGAAAAGGAGTGCCAAACACGTGGTGACACAGCAAAGGAGATGAGCATTTTGTGGAAAGTTTGCAGCAAACTGCTCTGCAATTAAGTCTCCTTAGGACCAGATAGATCAGGCTGGGCTCTGTTTTCAGGTGTTTTTATGCTAGCAGTGCCCTGAAGAAATGTATTTTCCTCTTCCGAGTCCCAGGACGGTGGAAATGGTTGTAGTTCTGCCCTGACACAAGGCTGGAGTGAGCTCCCGACTGCGTGTGCAGCTGGTGCACGGGCTCCACTGGCAGAGACCTGCGTGCAGGGCTGCTGGGGCGATGTCCTTGGACTGCTGGAGCTGCAGTACCATCAGCGCCGGTTCCCAAGGAGGAGATCACTCAACACGTGCCCTTGTCTCTGGTGATGCCAGGTGATGTTCTCTCCTGTAAACATAAGGAGAGATGACATATGCTTTGCTTTCTGCTTGGCTGGCTCTAAAGCTCTCTGTGGTTAATCCTCTGCTGAGGTGACATACTGCGCATTATGGGCCAGAATCAGAGGTGACATGAATGGTGGTGTAAGTGACATGTTGGTGAGTCGGGGTAAGCGAGTGGAAGGTGGTGTAAAACTCAGTGTTGCTGAGATGCCAGCAGGCAGGGAGAGGCAGGGAGCAGGACACCCAACCACCTGGAGAATGGGAGAAGAAAAGGCAGCACATACAGAGCCTCTTGCTCAGCAAATACCTGCCAAGACCCAGCACCGGTTCCCTGCCGGGGTGTGAAATAAGCAGGATGCCATAATAGGCACTGCAGATCGCATCCTTAGGGAGGAAGGTCAGGGGAATCTTGACCCCAACATTTAAAAGAAGCTGAGATGGCAAGCTGAGATCCCACGGAGAGTTCTCATGCTGCAGCCTCTGCAAGAGAGGAGTGAGGAAGGCTGGTCAGGTGAGTCCCTGGTGCTGGCATCCCTCTCCCCTGCCCCTCCATACATGAGGCTCTACCACAACGCTGCCACAGAAAGTGTCCATTCAGCGAGGTCGTGGCAGCCTGTGTCAGCTGGACCCACCAAGGGCTCTTGGTTATTGACCTTGTCTTCAGCGGTTTCTCCTTATGCAGTCTTTCAGACAAATCTGTCATATTGGTTTAGAACCAGCCAGACTTTGTGCTGTGGTTTTCTCGAACAAAAAAAACCCCTCATAGGCTACACAACCTTAAGGAGGAGACTTCACACAGCCCCTCGTTAGCATTCCTGGGCTACTCTGCATGAAAGCAGTATTCTCCCTAATAACATTTGTGTACTAATGTCTAGCCATGCTGCTGCTGGGCATTACCTTCTACAGTATTTTCCTTTCTTTATGGCAGCTCATGCTAAATACTGCTGTAACCCATATTCTGGTCTCCCCATGCATAATTCCCCATCTACAACCAGAAAAATTCCCATCTTCTTTTAACACAAAGATGCTTTCTCCACTCAAGCTTCGTGCACGTTGTCACAGTACCCCCGCTAAGCCCTCCTCCACAGAGCAGTGGCACCACGCAGGGAAAATCCAGATATTGCTTATTCTTCTCCGTGGGAGGCAGAGCTGTGCCCCCTCCACACAGCATGCTCTGCACCATTCTGGACAGTATTTAGCTCTGCTTTCCTCAAACAGATTTGCAGAGCAGGTCCTGGCAAAAGCACTTCTTTCTGCCAAGCTCGAGGAGGGATCTACGACCTCCGGAGAGACAGCACTGTCTTCTTGCTGTTCTGTGGGGCTGCTGCTGCCTGTGCACTCAGGCTGGACCAGCAGTGCTCAGAAGGGGGGAGAGCACAACTGCATCTTTGTGGTAACTAGGGTAGGATGCAAGGAGAATCTGGGAACAGCTTGGGTGACCCAGATGCTTTCAGGTATCTGTCTAGGCTTTCAGGGTAATTTTTTTTCCCATATAACTCATAAAATGAGATCTCACTCCTGACAGAAAGAGGAGCCTCAGGACGGAGAGCTTCTCACAAAGTCCAGCAGTGGGCCACCAGGACAGGAGCAGGGTGGGGACAGCAGAGAGCCCAGCTGTATGCGGGCTTGCTAGCAGGGATGAAGCACTTGGCATCATGGGGCTTTGCAGCTGCTGGAGAAGCAGGGCTTATCATTCCCAGGGCATTTGGGAAGCTTCACAGCACTGCCCTTGCATTTCCCAGGGACATCTGCTCCACTTAATCCTGGGATAATGGAGGAAAGTCCCAGGCTGAGTGGAAGCACCCAGGACCCTCTATGGAACAGGGGCCCCCAGCCCTCCATGCAGGGCAGTCCTGCTGATTTGATCGGTCATCTGGTAGTCCTGCTGGCTACAGGTGTCTCCCCCCTCTCCCCACCTCTCTCTCTGTCCCACCTTTTCCCACTCAAACCACAATGTGCGGGTCCCTCACCTGCACCAGCAGAGCTGCTCCAAGGGACACGCTGAGTGCCAGGTGAAGGATCCGAGCTGGCATAAAATGCACACTGCCAAAAAAGCATTGGCTTGTTCGAGCCGGTGAAGTTCCTCGACCCCATTCTGAGGTGCAGGAGTGAGGACCAGATCCCCCAAGCTGATGTTACCGTCAGGCACTTTGTAGCACAAGCCCCCATCCTCCGGTGCCTTCTGGGTACCAGCTGCACCCAAAGCTCGGCTGCCATATGGTGGTGACTCTGCTGAGTCACAGCATGCAGGAGCTTCCAGCACCAAGACGTGGCTGTGTCCTCACTGCTGGGACATCCCAGCTTTCCCAGGACCGAGCTGTACCCTAGCTGCTGTATGGTTTCCTGGGGTGCAGGACACCAGAAGCCACCAGCTCAGGGACAGGAGGGCATCCAGCTTCTCTTTCTCTCCCCTGGGACCATCCCGTCACTTTTGTTCCCTGCCTGCGCTCTGGCTCCTTCATGATGTAGTGGGAGATAAAAGCCACATGAGGCTCTGACTGGGGCTTTGAGGCATGGATAAGGGGGTTAGTTTTATTGCTAGATTAATAATTTAACAGGACAAAATGAAATTCACGGCACTGAGAATTTGAGAGATTTACACAGAATTGAGGTTGCCCACTTTTCGCCCGACAAGCGGCAGCTTCCATTGCATAGCTGTCAGACATGTTTGTGCTCCCCACCTCATTCCTCCCAGCCCCCTCATTTCCAATTTGCCTCCCTCCTCTCGGAGGCAAACCCTCCGCACCACAGTGAGCATTTCCCACAGCCAGCCAAGCAACATGTGTTTCCCAGCCTCCAGGTCTGGGAGGAGCTAGATGCTGCTGCTCCTGAGGTGTGATATCCTAGCCAGGCAGATTTGGCACTGAGAAGGGGACAATTCACAGCCAAGATGACTTACCTGGATTGAATTAATCAAATCCAGCAGCAGTAACTTTCTCAGCTCGCTGACAGCATGTGCATGTATGGCTGCACGCAGCTGTGGCTGAATGCGTGTATACGAACACAGGCAACACGCAGGAGACTGGCACAACTCTCTGATAATAAATTGTGCAAAGAACAGCAAGAAAGGGAGAAAATCCTGACTTTGATGTGCAGGCATACACGCTATCTTCCATCTCCAGCGCAGCATGCATCTCAGAGTGGCCCTTGCCATCCTGCTCCGTGTTCCGTGCAGATGAGAATGGATATTGTGAACACGAAGAAAATTGATTGCACTGGAAATGCGTGTGAGGTGCATATTGGGTGGAAAATTGGGGCGACTTGCTCTCATCAGGAACTCTTTGATTCATTGCCATGACTCCTGAGTGAAAGTCCGGGTGCCACTTCCATTTGAAAATTTGGCTTAAGCAGAGGCAGAGAAAATAGCAAGGGGTCCCAACTCCTTAGTGGGATAGAGCAAGGAAACTCATTTAGAAATGAGAAATGGGAATACTAGTTGCTAGTCAATGGTTAACTCATTAGTTAGCAGTGTCAGGGCATGGAGCCCACTGCCACAGGAACTACCTGGGGCAGATCTGACCCAGAAAGCCAGGCCAGAGGCTCCCAAGGTTGCAAAATTCAGCTCCCAGCACACAGTGTCAGCTCAGTTCTTTCCTGGATGAATGATGGTTTATCATAAGAGAAATTTGGTTTCTTAATCCCACTCCTCTTAGGAGGAGGCAGTTTGGGAGCTCACTGCTCCAGTGCTAGAAAGATGCTACCAATTTCCAGCTGGGATTTCACGGTCCCTTCACCCCCATTCAGTGCCATATCAATATTCTCCTTAAATGGCATTGGGGTTTATTTTCCTTATGTTATAAACAGCAGTTGAATTCCTGCTTAGCCGCTCTGAAATATTGCTGTGAAAATCAAGGATATGAGCCGACTTATCAGGAGAGAAAAATATCAGAAGGACTAATGCCTGGCTCAGGCACTCCACAGCCACTGAATAATAGAATTTCTCCTGCAAGGCAAGAGCCTGGGGCAGCAGCAGACCTTGGGAGACTGTGGACATTACCAGGAAAGCACAACTTCCAGCCAAGTAAAGGAAAGGTCATGCAAGCATCTTCCAAGAGCAATCTGCAGGTTTTTCCAGCCCTGGGCAAGCTGTCCAGTGTTAGGAAGAGGCTCTGCAGAGATGCTGGGTCCTCCGTGCTGCTGCATTCTCCATTGCACCCAAGCTGTATCCATGGGGTTTTGCTTTCAGCAACTTGTACACTCAGTTCCTTTGGTCTGAGGACAATTTGTATTGCCTCATACAATACAAAGATGAGAAAGTTTGAGCAGTGAGTACAGTAAAACCCCTTTTCAGGGCAGACACCTACCAGGATGCTCCTGACGCGTCGTTCCTCTCAGCAGCAGCTCTTGTGCTTGTTTTAGCTGGAGGAGGTCGCGGCAGAAAATTTTATAGTAGGCTTGTGTGCTTGCATGTGCAGGCACATAATGCAACAGAGATTTAAGAATACAGTATCACACAGAGCAGGAGCAGTATACATTATTCATCATCAAGGTAACACTAACAAGATGAGAACATTTAGTTGTTAAATGTTGGAAAACAGAAAAAAAAGGCCATTCCCTTGTAAAGAACTTGGTAACCGTGTCCTACAAAACCCTTTTAGACTCAGCTCAAGTTACCACACACTTGCATGTTGCTATTAAGATGAAGCCAAAGCAGGATTTTAGAGAGGCTCTTTGGTGGGGGTGGCCCCCCACTATCCCTATGGGAAGAACCAGCTCATGCTCCCCATGCAGTGTGCAGGAGGAGGGGAGAAGCCTCCAGTCTGTGGTTAAGGGAAAACTAAGTGGGATTCACACATCCTCAGAACACATCCCTGCCCAAGGGGAATCCCTCCCAGCCCAAGGGAGGTCAGGGCAGTGACCCTTCACAGGGGCTGCTCTTGCTCCAACAGCAGCAGCCCTGGACATTCCTCCTTCAGTCACTCAAAGGCAGGTGAATCACAGCCCGTGTGCCTAACACACTAACCATTACCTCTGTGCCTCTGTTCTCCCATTGCATGACTACAGACAACGACTGAAGCATCTTGTGAGTATTTCCTAATTCAGCAAAATTTCAGCCTGTCACCGATTTGTTTGCTGGAATCAAACCAGAAGACGCTTTTGAGCCAGCTGCCAGGTCCCTGCTTTGCTTCTTCTGAACCCAGGGTTTCCAGTTAGAGGGACCCCCTGTCCAGGGACCTCTGTGTCCATGGGGCCAGAGCAGCATGACAGGCACAACACTGCAGGGACATCTATCCCAAGACTGTAAAGGTCTATGGCAACACAACAGTCAACAAGACATGTCCTCAGGAAGACCTCAAATATTTAATTCCCCACTGTAGTGGAGTTCCCAGCTTTAATAATTATACTTATCCAGTTCAGCAAAGGCCCTTGAAATCTTCTGATGGAAAGTGCATAATTTAAGTGCAAGGTACTTGTATTGTTGTTAGTGGTTAGTGGTTAGATCTGTGCCAGGTCTGCTCTCCTTTAACATCTTCATTTGATCTGAAAGAGGGAGGGTAAAGAGCATGTTAATTAAATTTGCAGAGGATATGAAATGGGAAGGTGCTGCAAATCCTGGTGAGGACAAAGAGCTAAAAGATAATGCACTGGGAAAGAGGGGTCAGGCATAGGAAGGAAATAGCCAAATGAAATTCATTCTGAACAAATGCAAAGTAATCCAGCTGGGGAAATATAATTTAACACCATGGAGACTGGGAGAGAGACATTTGGAAAGCAGTAATACCGAGCAGCCTGAGGGACAGCAAATTACATTGGGATTTGCGATACATTATGGTGGGCTGCAGAACACGAGGCTGTACAAAGACAGCTTTCAGGCTTTTCTGACTAGGCAGAAAGGTAGGTTTTCTGTTTTCCTGCTTGGGGTGCCACTGCATGTTACACTACCTTTGTATGCTGAGCAGTTGGGGGCCAAAAGGTCCCATCACTTCAGTAAAACTAGGGATGTTTGAGTTTGAGGCAGTCCAATGCCTGTTTGGAGCCACAGCAGAGCATGGTATCCGTGAGAGCACCCAGAGTCCCCAGTGTCCCCTTCCCCACTGCACACCCATGTCCGTGGCCCCACACTCGGATCAGGCTACAGAGCTGGGGGAACACCAGGGATAAGCATCAGCTCTGTGCTGGGGACATCTCTTGGTACCCTATACAAGTAGATGGGCTAAGCACTGGGCTTGTATCCAAACCTCCTGAGCACAGAGCAGAAGGCAGCTCCTCAGCCATGTAACAGTGCCCTAGAACCCTGCAGCTACAGCATCAACACCTCCAGCATCACCTGCCAGGGAAGTCTGCCGCAAACACCTCCACGTTACCTGCCACCTCCCTCTCCATCACCTCCTACCCTGTCGCTGTGGCACCTATGTCCCTGGCACTGCCTGCCGCATCATCGCAGCACCATGGCCACATCATAGTCTTGTCAGTTTTGGGCATATCCTAACTTGGGGACCAGCTGCTCCCGGGACATCACCTGCGATGGGATTATGGCACTGCACTGTCCCCATGGCAGCGTGGCCACCCCGAGGGCTGGTCCTCTGTCCCTCTGGGGCATCATCTGCATGGGCCATGCTCCGCATCCTTCTCGAGGGTGTGAACGCCACACACCAAAAGCGGACGCTCCTCCTGCTTCCCAGCATCTCATCAGCCCTGCAGGACTCCGCTTGCTCCCATCATGCCCAGGCAGCCATGCAGAGCAGACAGCTCCATTTAAGACGCACAGCAAGTTTCCAAGAAATCATGCTGTCTTCAAAGTGAGGTTGGCATGAATATTTCAGTGCAGCTGCTTGGCCCTGGGTACCACACCAAGTCTCCGGGAACAGTCATTACAAGGGCATCCGTGCAGAGGATCGCCAGTCCTATGGCCAGCGGTCCTATGGGCCAACTGTCCTATGGGCCAACTGTCCTACGGTCCCCCCCACCAGGGGCACGGTACGCTGCGCTCCATGTGCCACATGATGCAGGCTTTCCCTTTCCCCTTCCCAGCCCCATACCCCATCCCTGCCCACGACGGGGTAACACCAGAGTCCTTGCTCCTGCCCTCCCCTCTGCACAGCCGGACCCAGGAGCTCCTGCTCCCAGCCTGCACCCAGCCCCAGGGAGATGCCCGGCTCCTGCCTTCGCTCCCCTGCACACGAGAGGGCCCGGGGCCGCGCACGGCCCGTCACTCTTATTCTGTAGACAAGTCCCCTTGCCAAAGTCGCAGCTTGGCAGCTCGGCTGCAGCCCATCTCCATCCCCATCCCCCTGCCCGCAGCTCCCAGCTCCCATTCATCACCCTTCGCTTCATGCGCTCGGCTCCCGTCCCCCCTTCCCCAGCTCATCACGGCTCGGCTCCCCGTGGCCTTGGGGGGCCGCGCTGCCTGCCAGCTCCTGCCCGCGTTAGAAAAGGCGGCTCGGGAGCGGATCCACACGTCTGCGGGGACGTGGGGAGCGGACAGAGGGGGCCAGGCAGCAGGACTGGGGGGGGAACCAATGCACCGTTCATTAGCCTCACTCTGCCTGTCCTAATTGCCTGTTCAGGCTGAAACAATTGTGTTAGAGGCTGCTCTGCCTAATTATTATTGTTCTTCTAAAAATAATGGGGGAGGGAAAGGAGGGGGAAAGAGAAGAGGGGAAGGGAAGAGGGAAGCGGAGGGAGGGCGGAAGCAGGAGGGCAGGGGAAAGGGGAAGGCAGGAGGAGCGGAGGACAGGGGATACAGCAGCTTGCAGACTAAGTGACTTGTTTAATGACTGTGAGCTCTGAGGTTGGTAGGGAATAAACAGGTCTGAAATTGGTTATCCCCCACCCCTCCTCCCGCCTCCCCCCCTCTCCCGCTCGCTCGCACTGTGTTTATTTCCGAGTGATCAGAGGGAGAATAAAAGCCCATCTAGTGTAATAGAGGGAGAGGATTTAATCTGTGTGCCTGGGACTTCAGTAAACTGCAAACATCGATCCAAGCCAGTGGGGAAAGAAAAGAAATTTACAGACCAATAAAAGTATATTAAAAAACTTCCCCTGCCCTTTCACCTGGGCAGGGGCAATGCTGCGGGGCTGCTGGGGGTTGCAGCTGGGGAAAGAAGCCCACACATGTGGCATGTACCGACCCAGGGGGCTGCTGGTGTCCGGGGGGGGGGCTAGATCTAGGGCCGGGGGGCAGCAAATGGCCCGGGGAGTTCCCCGCACTTGCCTGGGGGTGCTGCGGGGCCAGGGGGCTGAGAAGCGGAGGGTCTGGCAGCCAGTCTGACACTTAAGGAATTAGCTTTGCATCATTTGGAGTTTTCTGCTCTACTAATTTTCAGCCGGCTCCTCATTTGCGTCTTTTTCTCCCCACGTTTTAAAGGGGCAGCATCCCGGATTCCCAGGACCTCCTGGGACCCGAACAGCAGAGCTTGGCCCTGCTGCTTGCTGTCTCACATCCTCTGTTGGCAAAAAATGGCAGATTTTGCCCTCTTCTCCAGCAACCTCTTCCCTTCCATGGGCTGTGCATCATGCTTCCTTCCCTTGCTGGCATTTGCACAGCACCAGGACCCTCCTGCTGGGCAGCACCTCATCTGCTGCAGCATCCCTGCACCCAAAATCTCCCCGGGAGACCTCAGTCTCCAGGCTCTGCAAACAAATCCACCCAGCTCTGACTTTGCCCTTTGGTGTTTGCTTTTGACTAACATTTGAGGTCTTGTCTGCGTTGGCCTGTCGGTTGATGAAAACGAAATTTCAGTCATCTGTTGACTGACGATGCACTTTAGACTTTCATGGGGGGAGAAGGAGGGAATATTTGATCAGAGGTTTGCATTCACCCTGCACAGCACACTGTACTGGGGAGAGGGTGAGTTAAAATACTGTCCTGGCCTGGGAGACAGGGAAAGCAGGGTTCATTTACACCTATTACTCAACCTGATGTGAACAGCCTTTATCATTGCATGGAGCAGTCTGTCTACCTGTGGGGTGGTTCAGAGATAAGAGCATCCCAAATCCTTGCTGCCCATCCCCGCAGGATGTCTCTGCTCCCAGGACATGGCTGGTGGGGAGGCACCCAGTCCCTTCTGGTACCAGCTACAGCGACACATCAGTCCTGGCTTCAACCCCCTGTGTTGGCTCCAGCCCTTATTCTGATTTAATGCTCGGTGAAGTGAAGGGCCCATTCCCAGCTCTGCTAAAGACAATGTCTCAGCCCATTGTGGGGACAGTGGCACACTCAGGACAGTGCAGATGACAGAGCCCAGGGAGCGGCAGGAGCCTGCCTGGCAGCGGGAAGAGGCTCTAGACAAGGCAGATGGATGCAGAGGCTGCCTGACCTTTACAGTTTTGCCTTTCCACCATGAGAGCATGCCGAGGACACAATGTTCGAACAAGCCCTATCATTTTCCTTCCCTTACCCAACAGAGCCCAACACTGATCATCCCATTAACAGTTACTGGCTAAGCTAACAAAGGAAATCAATAAAATTAAAAAAAAAAAAAGAACCCAAGCAAAAACCCAGTCCTAGACACAGTTGTTATCCCGCATGAGGAGAAATACCAGAAATTCCCCACAGTCAGCTCTGGGCTTTGTAGTGCACTATTGATTCTGCATTGATAGCCACCAGCAACTGCTGTGATGGGCAGGCAGATAAATAATCCCAGCTCAGCCCATCTTCCTGGATATCCCAGGCTCCTCAAAATTGCAGTCTGGGGACCCTGACCATTGCCAAAAAATCCCATCACCAGCACTGAGCCCTTCTGCTAGGGCACTCCTCTGGCTACGAGTGCACGGTTGCACAGGGGCTATCCAAACATCCCACCCCTCAGCTGTGCTGGCAGGGCCCCTTCACCCCAGCCCTCATGTCCCCTTTAGAGCCAGACCTTAATGCTGTGCATACCCAAACCTTAACACTGAAGTGTCCCTTTTTGGCTGAGCCCTGAGGGTAGCTGCCTGCTGACCCCCTCCCGCTTGCAGGAGTGCCTGTGAGCTTGCATGGGTGCTGTGTGCTCCCATTCAGATTTGACCCCACCAGCCCATGTCCTGGGCATCACCCTCACCATTATGTCATGCCCACTCACACATCCCTTAACCCCCAAAGGTACCTTCCCCTCACAGCACTCCCAACCCCTCCTGCCCCACCACTGGTGCCCCTATGCCTCCGACCCACTCAGTCCTTACCAGCTCCCCAAAGACTCTCCTGCTCTGGCCCAGGAAAGCCTCCCCTGCATGCAAAGAGGGGACGCGAGCCGTTCCTCCTCCCACATGGGCAACACGAGCACTTCCCCTCACACCCACACTTATCTCCACATCGAAGAAATGCCTCTCCCGCAAAAGCGCCTCTCTCTCCCACGCACACGCAATACTACCTTCCGACAGCATCCCCTCCGGTCCTGCTCCCCCTTCGATGCCCATGAGGTTGCCTTGCAAAACACCATGGCCCAGGCAACACAACAGGAACCACTATGAATATTCCCAGCAAACTTTCCTTGGTGTGAAAGCTGCAGTTCCTGTGGTACTCTCCACACACAGACTTGTTCTCTTGTGCAGGCTGGACTGTCTGCAGGCTCTAGTGCTGTCCCTGCTGTGTCACCCCTCCACAGGGGAATGTCACCAGGGCAAACATCTGCCCCATAGGAGAGGGAAAGAAAATTCCCCCAAGGGGAGATATAGTGCTCCCTTTCAGTGGAGCAAATGCTCTTTTATTAACCACTTAAGGCATGTTTCCAAGCCATTGTCCTCTCTGAAGGTACTGGTCATAGCCATGGAGCATGCAGATCCCCAGTCCTGCTGGAGCAGCAGGCAGCTGGCTCCAGGTTTGCCCACTGTCTCTGTGTGTGCGCCTGAGGCTGGGGCCACAGCCCTCTCTGGATGGAAGAGCTGCCGGTCCTCCTCCCCTTCCTGACATCTGCTGCGGCAGTGCCCTGTGGAGCTGGACCAGAAATCACCCTCCCTCTGCTGTGTTTGGAGACCCAGGGATGACCAGAGAGATGACCTGTGCCTCCTTGTCTGGCTATGGCAGTGTCTGGGTGAAGGGGGGGCCAAATTCTCCCATCAGCAGTGGCAGTGAAGGCAATGCTGTGGGGCGTGTCATTGCTGATGGTACCTGGGGACATACCATGCCTTGCTCTGTCCTCATGTTCCTCCTGAGACACAGCTTCTGGGATCAAGCTCTGTATCTCTGCCTGGGCACAGGTCCCTCCTGGGAGACAGACACGGGTCGGGGGTGAACACCTTGGGCTCTGCTGTGACTCTCCCATCAAGAGAACTGAGGGGTTCACCCCAGACCAGTGCCCAGCTGGACCTATGACATCTCCAGGGTGGCTGGTGGGGCCAGGCCTGGGGTGAAAGGGGAGAAGCACTGTGGGTGGGTGCATGCCGAGGGTGCAGTGGCTCTGGGAGCATCAGGGAGCGTGGAAACAAGGGGGGCATCATCCCCAGCTGGAAGAATAGACGTTTTCTTGTAAGGAAACTAAATAATAAGAGCTCTGGCCTTCAACAGAGATGACTAAAGAGGGATGTGATTAGAGTTTTGTAAAGCCATGACTAGCACAGAGAAAGTGATTACTGAGTGATTATTCACGACTTCTCATTATGTACGAACAAAATGAAATTATCCCACAACTCATTTAAGAAAAACAAAAGGAAGTACCTTCTCCTGTGGTGCATTATCACATCGAGGAACTCATTGCCATCGGATGCATTCAGAAACCCACAGAGAGCAGCTCTGCCCACAGCTATCAAACACGCTTCTCTGGAATAGCCTTCAGCATGGGAAACCTGGGACAGCTGGGCTGAGATGGCCAGAGGAGGGAGCACCCCAGTTTCTCCCATTCTCACTTAATCACCCACTTCTGGCTGCTGCCTGGCCAGAGAAACCTCTGCTCTGAGTCCTTAGGGCTGTCCCCGTGCTCACTGATGTGATTATCTCTGCACGTGCAGGTCGCAAAGCATGCAACAGAAACCAAACGGAGTGGGACATGGCTA
This sequence comes from Haliaeetus leucocephalus, assembly GCF_000737465.1. Lineage (NCBI taxonomy): Eukaryota > Metazoa > Chordata > Aves > Accipitriformes > Accipitridae > Haliaeetus > Haliaeetus leucocephalus. The sequence goes on along the minus strand of NW_010973092.1, from coordinate 20,287,283 downwards.
GGAGCAACTCTCAAGATCACAGAAGTGACAGTAATCAAGATGTTATGTGACAAACGCCTGACTGCAACTCAGCAGCTTGTGTGCAGAGGGTCAGCACGGGTGGAAGCAGCTGCTTGGCAGAGGGCAGTGGGCTGACACTCACAGCTACCTCAGGGAGCCAGGGCTGGAGGAACTTCCAGCAGGTGAAGGGAAAAGGACTTCTGAGAGGGAGATGGATGGGTGGACAGAAAGTGTTCCTCTTTCAGGTGCTTGCTCTGGTGACACTCAAATTAATGAGGACCTGGGGCTAGGTAGCTGGAGCAGGCTGGACAACCAGGCACCAAGGAACAGCAGATTTAAAGGAGGAGCTGTAAGGGGTGCCCAGCCACACCGCCTTGGTGGTCAAAGGTAAGTGACATAGGAGATGACCATATGTTTAAAAGGAGGGGGTTGAGAAGACAGCCGGGAAGGAACAAGGAGGAATCCGAGGAGGCAGGAGCAGGTGGAGGCAGAGGTGCCACCATTAGCATCAGCTAAAGAGCTTGCAAAATAGGAGCTGCAGACAAAGTTGGTCTCTTAACCCTATGTCCCAACGGTACGTGCTAAGGAATATATGTAGTCTAATTTCCAGGAATATGAGCATCAGCTCAGCTTTGCAGTAAGCTGTGGAAACTGTTCTGCAGACTGAGGATGCAACCGCAAGTACGTCTTTGCAGTGTGAAAAACGAGATCTGCATTTTGCAGGAAAAAAGCAGAATCTTCGTGTCCTTCTCCCACCCACGACACTTGTGTTGTGGCAGCATAATCAAGAGATGGACTGACCCAAAAGCATATGGAAGTGGGTCAGAAGACTGCTTTTAGTTTGAAGCCAGCCTGGAGCATGTTGTGGTGCTTTGTGTTCTCCAGGGCAGAAGTGGCAAAGGGATACCTGCAATAAGTATCAATGGCTTTGACAGCAACCTCCCCCACTTCTTTTTTGAGGGTTTAGTTATGGGCTACAGACAACTGTAATGCTCTGGCTCCAGAAACAGCAGAGGTATTTCTTTGAATTTCTTTAGTTTAATTTAAAGGTTTAGCACATTTAAAATTATTTGCCTTTCCAAGTTTAAAAAAAACCCAAACAATATTTTTGGCATTATGAGCTGCACAGGAAATCTAGTGCTGACCAGTTTCATAAGTTCCTTTAGCCTAAGTGGTGTTTTCAAGGATTCAATCCAGCTTATTTCACTTAGAATTTGAAGACACAGTTGGCCTTTAACTGCGTGTTTGAAACCTTTGAATTGATTGATTGATTGATTGATTGATTTGGGTAAATCTTTCAACAAGCTGGGTGCCCTAATTGATTCTCACCTTGCTGGGGTGCAAATTGTCCATTGAAGGAGGCAAGTCCATGACCTTCCAAAGGCCATTTGGGACAGCTCAGCCCATTGGGGGCTCATGAACTGCACAAGACACTTGACATTTCATTGGAGGGATCACATATGAGGGTGGTAGGTTCAACGGGCCACAGCAAATGATGAAAAGTAAGCATCAACCATCTCTAAGAAATGAGTTCATAAAAGAAGAAACACAGAATTTGTCCTCCAAGAGCTGACATCACAGACATTTAGTTCACTTCAGAAAGTGATGCTTTAGCAAAGTGACATTACAGATATTTAGATGCTTTCACGAAGTGATAGGCTTCCCAGCTCATTTAACTGCCCAGCTTCATGTCCTTAGCAGTATCAGAAAAACTGCTCTGATAGGGTTACAAACTGAAATTTGTGTGTTGTGGACTGGTTTTCATAAATGTAGCTGTGATCACAGAGAGGTTAACCGATTAATTTGTAATGGGAAACGGGTGAGATGGTAGTGCAGGATAGAGGTAGCTGAGGGAGCTGCAGATGCTATGATACTGACAGCAGTCTTATCTGATGTTATATCAGGTACCTCCCCATCACACTGCAGTCCAGCAGGCACTTCCTTAGATACGCCTGGCTTTGCGCAGCTTATGAGGTACCAGAGAGGCTTTCAAAGGCTAAATCTCCAACAATACTGAGATTATGGAGTACACAAATGAGAAGGACACTTGATATAATAATAGGTGATAGGGAAAGGATATTGTAAAATAAATACGTAGCATCTTCAGGTAAGTGAAGTGTGTTCAGCTCAGCAGAAATCCAGGCAATTAACCCACCATGGAGGTGGTGGCTGAGGTGGATCCATTAGCAATTACACATGAGGAGCCATGCAGGACACAGGGTTTCAAGGACCCACAAGGATAAACACCAGTGCTTCACTTGCAGCAGACCCAGTGGTTGAACACACACACCAGCACATCTCAGTCCAGCTCCCAACAGCGCAGGAATCACTGAAACAATTAATAGACCTTGTGCCTGGCAGCACCCACTGGAGATGATAAACATCGCTCAATGGGAAGACTTCAGCAATCAATATCCAAACTAACCTCATTTGTTTCTTATTTGAAAATAAGCTTACTAGGTGACAGAAAGAAACCGAATAATGAGTAATAACAAAAGATTGCTTTCGTCCTGGAGGAGCCCTTAGCAGACTGGCACAGGAGCAGTGGGGCAGGGCATAGCAGCTCTTTCTGCAGAGGCTCTGCAACAGCCTTAGGGAGCAAAAGGGATGCTACAGCCAGCTAGCACGACAGGGGAATTTCAGGCAGCAGAAGAGAATCTGCCAACCCAAGCTCTGGCCACCACACAGTGGCTAATAGCCCTGCTCAGGTAAGGCATACCCTCACCTAAAAATAGCACAATCAAAGATGTAGCAACTGTGAGGCTGAATGTGTCCTCACTGCAGACCATTACCCACCCCAGGATCTGTGTCCTCCTGGGGATGTTCTCTTGTCACTCAAAACTCGTCCAAGCCCTGCTGCTTAGCTTGCAAAATTTGACAATGGTAGTGTGGATGCAAATAAATTTGGCAGGGTATATAGGCTTTAGTGTCCGTGTGTGCTCAAAGGGAATTCATGTTTGAACACAGCTCCTGCAGATGTAGGACAGGGCCCGAGGAAGATTTCTAACACATTTCCCTGCAACTTGCTCTCAGTAAGCCAGAAGAGGTTGTGGCACAAACCAAGCTCTTCTAAAACAACAGTGGCATGGCTGCGGGAGCCCCAGCACCAGCCGCAGCTCTGGAAGAACATCCTCAGCAGCGTGCAATGTGTGACAGAAGACTTTGCTGAGACAGCCACTTAATTATCAGGCAAAGTAATACAGGTGAAATCCTTGCTTCCCTCCATGATGAAGAATCACTTGTGGCATGCAGGGTACCGGCATTCCCAGCTGCTCTGCCCTGGGCTCTCCAAAGAGCAGATACAACAGCTCACAGATGGACTGGCTAGGCTCCAGAAGGCTTTCAGCAGCCCTTTCCCTCACTGACCACCTCCATCCCCATCAGATACTTCAGCATCGTGGAGTGGCCTGTATGTTCCCAAGGGGAACAGCCTGCTCCTGCATGGAGTAGTGACACCCCTGAATGTGTCTGAGGCTGTAGGACAGAGGCTGAGAGAGGTTTGCAGGTCTGCTTCCCAGCAATGGGAGTCATCCAGCAACTGTAGGCCCCAAAGGGATAAAAAGCTGTTAGGAAAAACAGAGTGATTGGGATAGCCCCAAAGCCTTTTCCATTTCAGATGTCTGAAGTTCCATTTCCACCCTGGCATTCCAACACCTCCTAAAAATCTCTTGAGAAGAGACACATGCATGGTTCATAAGAGTTTTTGGGGGATGAGAACTGGGGAGCTCTGCTCTTCCATGTGGCCCACGGCCAACCTCCCCAAGGAGCTGGGATGCAACTGGTGCTCAGGAGACCAGCCCCTACCTGGAAACTCTGGCAGCATATACCTAGCTCAGGGATGCTCCATGGTTCAGTGCTTTTGGAGACATCACTAACAGTATCGCTGCAATTATCCTGTTGTTGAGGTGTCCCTGAGGAATGGAGAGACTCTCATTACCTGGCTGGCTGAGAATTTGGATGGGCAGGGGATGTCAAAGAGGATTTTGAGTACAAGCCCCATGAACAGATACCCATCCATGCATCCACCTATCCATCCAGCTCCCCACTGCCCCTAATAAAGGCAGCAGTAACGAACCAGTCTGAGCCAATGGAAAGGAGAGGAAAATGCGCTAAGCTCTTGAGGGGTTAACCTGCTCTCAAGCATGGTTCAGTGAAATTGTCAAAAAATCCCTTCTGACAAATTGCCTGAGAAGAGAGAGAAAAATATAAGGAGCTGAGCGCATGGTAATGATTTCTGAAAAGTTCCCCAGCACCAAAACGGCAAAAAACCATTAGCAAAGCAAATTGTATTTTGTGCGCATAATTCACACCAGAACACAGAATCCAGGCAGCCCCGCTTTCTATTATTAACAGGACAGCATGCCAAGTCATCTAGAAAGCTCTCCTCGCGCTGCCGGTGATGCAGGGCAGGGATCGGCTCTGCTCCAGGGAGGGGAGGGCGGCCTCAGCCCCACACCCCTGTGCTCCTCCTCGAAGCCCCGCGATGCATTGGGTGGGAAACGCCATGGGATTCGCCATATGCAGCTGGACCATGCGTGCAAATCTCAGCTCCGATGAAAAGCACGTCAGTGTTTGCCTTCCCCAAGCCTCGGTGCCCGCTGCGGATACTGCCGCTGGCCTCCCACACGCAGACCGGCTTTCATCACTCCTCTCATAGGTTTGGGAGTGGCCCTTCAAAGCAGGGTGCTCGTAGGACACCGGCTTTACAAATCTCATTTTCCCTCTCTTTTTGATCCCCCACGCTGCTGGGGAGCCTGGGGCTGGCTCTTTGCATGTCCCAAGCCTCGCCAGTGCCTCCCCAGCCAGCCAAGCCTGACGGAGCCCCGCTCCACCCCTGCTACTGAAGCTCCTTCTCAAGCACTCTCCGGGTGACTAAGTGCCCTGCTGAGCAGCTACTAGACAGATCGACTCCAGATGCTTACGGACAAACATTACCCGTTGTGCTCAGAGGTCTGACTCTGACACATTCCTGGCATGCCCAACACCCCCAGGAAAAACAATATTCAGACGAGGCCGGTGCATGCTGCTCATGGAGAGCTGGCTTTTAGGACACCAATTAAAAGTATTACCTGGGCTTGTGCAAGCTGCTCTGGCGATGCTCTGATCGATGCTGCTTGCTGCACTCGTGGATGGATCTGCTTTTGGGTGCAGGGCACAGCAGAGCATCCACATGGCAGCAGTGGCTGTTACATAGAAACCGAGCAGCTCCCCCCAGCCGACGGGCAGGGCTGCGATGCAGTCACCAACACTGCTCTGCCAGGTTTCCCAAGCCATACGGCATGCAAATCCTGCTTTTGCAATGAAGCAAAGAGAAACAACTGCGACACCACAGCTCCCGGTGCTCGTGGCACGACTGTTGGCTTGCAGGAGGCACAGCCCAGTGAAAGCCCCAAGGCTGCAGGTCAGGGCGGGCTCCCGCTCCTCCCAAAGCCCGTCTTTTGGCTGGTTCTGCTAGTCCTCTCCCCAGCCTCTTGCTGGCACCCAGACACGTCTGGGCAGTGCTCGGCCATGAGCTGCGGTGTGTGGCAGAGAGGTGCCGCGCCAGCCCTGCAGCACACCAGGACGCTAGCCCAAATGGCGAGGAGGAGCAAGGGCAGCCACCGCGGTACCTGGGGCAGCCCTCTTCCCCCTGCCAGCACTCAGTGGTCCAGATGTGCACAGATGTTGGGTATACTCGGGGATTCACGATGTAGTGGAGGGTCCCAGGGAGAAATGATGATGCGGGAACTGCACCTGACACCTCCCCGGGTCATGGACTGCACGAACCTCGGCCACCCCTGTTCCCATTGAGGCTGGGAACAGCTTTAATGCAGAGGAGCCAGGCTGGATTTTGGTCAGGGAAAAGCTCTGTAATTCATTACCTGTGCCCCAGGACAGGCAGGATTGTAATAAACACCTTCTTTGAGTCTTGTAGATAGAAGTTACATGAAAATTACCTACTTTAAAAGAAGATTAGCATTTCAAAGCCAAACATTAGGAGACAGTGGAGCACAATGACTGCACAAACTGGCAGGATTGTGCTTTGCCTCCTTATATACTGTGATGCTTTTCATCTTACTGTTTTGTGTTGTTCCCAACTGGATGGGCCACAGGGTTGGGTACAGGACCTCCCAAACCACTCCCCAGGCTTCCACTGTTGGATGGAGAAGAAGAAATGACTAACAGCAGGTCGTCGTGCTCCTCATTATTTGGCCTCAAAAGAACAGTGGAGCAAGCTCCTTCAGCAGGTTAGGCAGCAGCAGAGGTTGAGCCAAGGTTGTATTCCTGGGTCTGGGTGATTAAAAAAGCGTTCCTCTGCCCTACTGTAAATCTGTGCAGCGCTCACGTCCCAGGCAGTCCTTGCAGTCTTGGCGCTCTGATCTCTAAAGCACTTGTCAGCAGCAGAAGCGGTGCAGAGGAAAAAAATGGCAGTGATCAGGGACATGAAATGGCCTTTGCAGGGAAGAAGCTGAGCAAATGAGATCTGTCTAAAAGTAAGGTGGAAGATGATTTGGGAATGGGTTTTACCTGTTAAGTATTGAGGAAGAACTAGGAACATCAAATGAAATGATGAGCAGTAGGACTAATGCACGCAGAAACCTTTTCCACAGCCCCGAGAATACCACTGACGTGTGGCATTGGGGATTACAGGACTTTGTGGTCCTGCACAGGTGAGCCTAGAAAGTGGTTACGTAAATTAACAGCACACAGATCCATTGGGAATTGAAAACAAAGAAACAGATGCAATCTCTGGCTTGGGAAGCCTTTAAACAGAAGCTTGCTTGTCACTGCTGAAGGGTATAATCAGGGAAGCCATAACTGTTGGCTTACCCTGTTGACAAACCCTTCCTCAGCACTTTCCAGTACCAGCCTATTCAAAGTCAAGAGACAGGATGCACCCTTGTGCATACTCAGTGCAGCTATTATCACATTCCCAGGAGCGGGCTTCCTAATGAGAGATGGAGGTGTAGATAGGATAGTGCTCTAACCCTAACTTATTTAGGGTGCAGTATCTTAGATAGCAGAAAACAATGTTAGAAATATCTTTGATCAACACAGCTAGAAGCTCAGAAAAAAACCCAAGACTTAAAGGGACTTCTTAGCTCTAGTCCTGTTAATGGGGAAGAAGATGACCAGCAAACACTGGTGGAGATAAGACCCAGAAATGCAAAATTAAACCATCTTAAGGAAGTCAGTTTGTCTGCAGACTATCAATAGATGTATGTTTGCCTTCTTTAGTGTTAAATAGTTTGTGCTAATAATACCACCTTGCCTCATACAGATTAAGGCAATCTTACAGTAGTAATTAAAGAGGAAATGGTCCCAACAGCACAACGGCATTCGTAATGCACCAAACCTCATTTTGTGCGGAGATGCCATTTGCAGGTGACCCAAACTTCCTTTGCAACCGAGTGTCTAAACTGAGGCAAGGAAACTGAGAGTTATCTCTTGACAGGCTAATTACTTCTTGTTTTTCAAGATAATATTCTGAGTGCTTGAATATGGCTATTTTTCCTGCTCGTCTACTGCAGCTATGAAGATTGTGTTACTGTCATATATGAGTTCTTATCTCTTATCTGTATTCTTTTATCTTTGCCACTTATTTAAATGTGTTTAAGGTTCTGAGCAGAGTCTTGTCTCTGCTCCAGAGAACCTGGTTCCTCTGCACAACTCCTGCGAGCACTCTTGGCTCCAGGCCCGTGGCAGGGTCTCAGCAGCCTCTCCAAGGTGCCACGTCTCTGGCAGGCACCTGGGATGTGCTCCGAGACCTTCAGCAACTTACTTTCTTTATAAAACAGGCAATAGTCTCAATCCTTCCCTCTGGGATCCTTCCTCACCCATTTGCTCTCCGGGCTCTGGCAAGTTGAGGTTTGCACCAAGGCAGGCACTTAGGACTCCTGGACCTGGGCATGGTGCTTGAGCACTGGTGGTCCTGGTAGCTGGGAAATGAGTATTTTGAGGGGGAACGGGGCTCAGCTCAAAGCATTTGCAGGGCCAAGGTGCCAGAGTAGTGTTTGCAATAGCAGGAGAGTGAAATTCAGTGCTGCACGCAGGCAGGCAGGGGTCAGTGGGGAGCTGGCATGGGGGGAAGGAGGGGGCAAATCCCCCTGCAGCCCCTCAGGCAGGCTGGAGCTCAAAAGCTGGGTCCAGCTCCACATCATCCATCTCCCATCTCAGTCCACATCAGTGCGCAAAGCCTCTGGTTGCAAACAACGCCTTTAGTCTTTGCAATTTGTCTGCCCCTGCTCTCTTCTTCTGAGGACTGGGATAGGTGCTGCCCAGGGGCCTGAAGAGGAGGTACAAGCCAACAGCCCTGTGGGGCTAAGCCCCCTGTCCCATCAGGACGTGCACAGGCCATGCACAGTGACAGGCTTTCACTCCCCCGAGGAGAGAGCCAGGACACGTCTCCTGCAGCCCAGCTCTCTGGGGGGGCCTCCCCTGGCACGGGAGGCTGGCTCCCCACGTCAAGTCGGATTTCTCCGTGGGGAGCCAGCAGGCAGTTATTATTGCAGGGGATCATTACCCACAGTGTAACACTAACACAGAAACCGTGCCTCGGCAGGCAGGTTTCCCAGTGCTCTCTGCTGCCTGCGCTCTGGCAGAGCTGGGGGCTGGAGATCACACAGGGAACAGATTTGAGGACACTTTGAGTTAGAAACAGGATGTTTTTTCCTCCTTCAAATTAAAAAAATATCCTGTGCATCCATCTAGTCAGCCAAGGGAGGCATTTTACAGCCGCCATAACAGATTTGGAGCTAGGAACCAGAAGATAAAATAATTTACTAATTGGAAGTGGCACCAAACATTTTGCCTCTTGCCCCTTCTGTGATCTCGGTGGCAAGTGTCTGGCAGCTCACCAGGAGATGGAGCAAAGGGACAGCCGAGACCAGAGAGGTGGCTGGGGTGCGACTCCAAGAGACCCACCCTATTGTTTTCCCAGCACCCTGTCACCTTTAATTAACACGAGAGATGCCCATCAAAGGCAGAGCTGGGTGCAAGGCTGAGGAGGAGTGACAGGGCTAGTGCAGAGGAATTTCACACAACAGTCCAGGCATTTTCTAGCTCACTGAGTCATTTTCCCTTTTTTTTTCAGATGGCTTTGCACTTGGCAGACCTCAGCAGCCTGGCACATGGGGAGAGTGCGGCTTTCTCCACAGCCAGAAGAAGCCAAAAGTCTTCATTCACTCATTTACTCATTCATTCGCTCCACAACATACATTTATTTCCTAGGGCCGGCACTCTGCAGCAAAGGATGCTATGACATGTGCTCAGCCAGGGCAAGCAGAGAAGGAGCAGCCATCCAGCACCAGCAGTTCTGGTCACAACAGCTGGTGGCACAGCTACCGAGTGCCCCGCACCGAGGTGGCCTCTCAAGCCAGCCTGGCAAGTGCTGGACACCTGGGGAGCAAGATCTTTAGCTGGGACTGCTTTTCTGCATCTGTACAACATCTGGCAGGGCAGCACCATAGCATCCCCACTGCAATGACATGCATCCCCACAGAGGTGGCTGCCCAGCGTCTGTCACCCTCGCCTGCTGCTCAGCAGGTATGCAGATCCCTCCGGCCCCGGCTTTCCTGCGAGGCCCTACACAAACCTCACCATTTTTAGCATTTAACCAGAGCTTGCTGCCCCAAGGCTGTTGCTCTGTAAGTCCAGGAACTATCTAGAAAAGCTGGCTGCACCCCATTCTCAAAGACCTTTCAGGGTATCTACTCCAAACGAGGAGCCCTGCAACTCAGCCGTGCACTCCCCTGCGGGATGCTCACCAGCTCAGGGAAGGGCAGGACAGAGATGAGCAGGAGATGAAGGAAATGGCGGGTGGAGCAAGGGGAGGTTTTGCCAGTAGAGATGCAGCTGGAAAGCCTGATGGGGCATGCCGTGGGACCTTGTCCTCTGCCTCCCATGAGGGACACTCCAGCCCCTGGTCCAAACACCTCCCATCACCTGCAGAAGCCAAGGCTGGGGTGCTTGGGCACATCTTGGAGACGCAGAGCAGGAGCATAGCCCAGGTCTGGATCTCAGAAGCGTTTCCCAGTCCCTGTTTAGACACAGGAAAGAGACTAACTAGGTTTGTGGCTCCATGACATTTCTAGTGAAGCAAAACGGGCAGAGACTTAACCTTCCCAAGGAAGCAATGAGAAATCCTTGCAGAAGGCTCACCCACAGTGTGGCCCAACCTGGCATTTGTCTGGTTTGCAACAGCATCATATTGCATTAATCAAAATGCAGTCCGTCATCTGCTCCGACTCCCACGCCTTTCTGCCCAGCTAGTGTTCCCTGAGACATGCTGCTCTCGGATGGATAAATACTTGTCTTAAGTTGCCATCTAGGGGAGCAGAAAAAGTCAGTTGCTTTGAGGTAGGTTATGAAACGGAGTACACTGAAAGCCTTGAGGTGCTTTACATTTAGAGGGAAACTGCTACCACATAAACAGTGACAAAGAATGAAAATGAAGTTACTTAAAATGCCTAAAATATAGCACAGCGGCATAATTACAAACACATGCTTTTGTTTTGAAAGTCTGAGAAAGCACAGGGAAACATATGCTTTATGAACTCTTACAGAGTTTGTGTAATGGTGAGAGGAGGATGCTCTGTGCAGGGTTTTCCCCTAGGAGAGGACTAGGTTTAGGGTCCAATACTGGGAAATACTTGGATGCAGGAATAGAAAACCTTCTGTACTGTCTCCTGAGATCTCTCCCTTGCCTTCCAGGCCGAGAGTGGTGTTGCCACCAAGGAGGCAGAGGGGCTCAGAGCAGAGAGGCACACAGAGAGTCAGTGCAGCAGAACACGCTCTCGCTGCCATATATACCAGGAGAGCTTTCCCCAGAATCGCCCACAGCATGCTCAGCTCCACCATGATCAGATAGGGTGTGTTAGCACAGGTTTTTATACTGAGTCATTTTGTTTTATTAAAAGGGGAAGATAAAAAAAGAGAGATTACATCAATGCCAGATCTCCAGCGAGGCTGAATCCAGGTTAAATCCAGATAGGCACAGGATGGAAACAAATTCTGTGGGCCTCAGAAGAGCAGAGGAAATAAAATACAAGGAAGGAAAAGAGAGAGACAATAGCATGGGGAAAAATGGGTGCAGGTGGATAGGCTGCACTGCTGACTGGTGAAGCCCTCGCGCTGCAACTGCCTTCAGGAGCCGAGGTCCTTCCCCAGGTCCCAGCCTCCCGCAGCAGGCTGCGGTTCTTCAGTGGAAAATGCTCAGACAAAAGGTTCCCTCTATCTGCATTTATAAAGTGCTTATCGCAGTGGTGTCTGCTCCTCCAAGCCCTTTCCTAGAGAAGGGCAGAGTGTTTCTATTGTTGTTATACAAATAGCTTCCCCTGCCAGTTCCTTTCCTTCCAGGCTACTGAGTGGAGCTTGGCTCGGCTCCCTCTGGACTAATTTGATGAGAGATAATTATCTTGTTAATATCATCTTATTTTCATAAGTCCCAGCCTCTCTTTTATTAATTCTGTCAGTTCCTGGTTGTGTTGCTCTTAGGTCCATGTCTTTTCAAAACAGTATAACAGGCACTTGCAGAAGAAAGTCGTAAAAAGAACAACTTAACTTAGAGAATGTAAATATTGACATTTTTCACAATGGAGATTTTTAATCTGTTCCTCCTCACAGAGCTGGCCCCTGTGGGAACTGCTTGGACACGGTCTGTATATGGGTGGGATGCAGCTGCAGTGAGAGATGCTCAGGATCTTGTACCCCCTCATGAAGGGCAGCAGAGGAGCAAGGGCAGGAGTGCTGGGTGCTCTACAGCAGTACCAGACAGGGAGATACCTCAGCACATGCAAAACAAAGTGCACCCTGGCAAGGGTCCCTTCTGTGCCCCATCTTTGGGCTGAACCAGCTGAATGCAGCAGGCAAGGGACAGAAAATGGGAAAGGCGCGTGGATGTGGGTTGGTTTAAGTGGAAAGGCTCAGTTTCAGCTATCCAAACATCTGCCTGAGCATGAGGATGCAGCTAACATGCCTGTCTTGCCACACGGTAGCTGACCCCAAGTCAGGGGAAGCTTATGCAGGGAGACAACACGAGCGGTGGAGCACCCCACCCCAGGGTGCCCACAAAACACTTCAAAGTCTTTCAGACCTCATTATCCTTTGCAAGAACATTTACAGTTATTCTTAACGTTAACAGTGCAATTGTATTATCTCATATAATCATATGAGATACATGACTCATTATGAAGCCATAGCCTGTAACTGCAGTGGATGCCCCAGAGCACTGTCCCTCTGCCCTTGTCCTGCAGTCACCAGCAGGCATGCCAAGGAGGATCCCATCTCCCCTGGCAGCACTCTCCACTGTCCTCCAGACCTGGCATCTACCTGCAACCCTCGCCATCAAGGGAACATTTTGCGGGGCTGCTGATGCCCTGGGCAGGATGCCCTGCTGCCTGGATCCCCCCAGCACTGCTCTGGGGCAGTGTCAGGGTGCTCAGCTCTGCAGAGATAAGGAGCTTTGGGGCTTTGTTAGGGCAAAAAGAGGCATTTTAGCATCAACTGAAGTGGGTAGAGGTATCTTCGCGGTTGGGGCAACTTGAATAGGATTTTGAGAAAGACCTTATTTTGTATTAGACATGCAAGCTTTCTCCCAGTACCACTTCAGGTACGTAACACTATTTTTTTTTTTATTTGGATCTGGGCCTCAATCCCTGTAAAACAAAGCACTTGTGCAAATGCTCAACTCTAACGATAGGTTTAAAGTTAAGTATGTTCTCAAGCGATTTTCTGAATCAGGACATAAATGCAAACCTCTTCTCTTTGACTTGACTTTTCTTCAATAACATAGATATCAAACTCATTCAAGAGAGAGAGAGAGAGAGAAAATGAGTGGGTCGGGCAGACTTCCTCTCTGCTAGAAACCGAATTACATTAAGCCTGCTCATGACTGCTTGCAGGAAGAAGCTTTTTTGTTCTAGTTTGTACAAGTGCTCACACTGTGCTTGTCACTGTAGCATCCAAGAGCTTTCCAGTATTGCATTAAACAATGTGACTAATATCTGCAGCATGCTCATAAGCTGCGGATTTCAAGTCCAGAGCTTAGGCTCATTTATTCAAGGGACCAAACTCATTCACTGACAGAGTAAGGAAGTGTGTTTTCAGTAGCGGCAGATGTACTTACAGCATTTAATCATGCAGGCAAGAAGAATCCCATTCTTTAGCTGGTATGTCATACCCCAAGGTAGAGTGTCCTTTAACTGAGTCCTTTGCCGTTCCACATGGTCTGAGGTCACCCTACAGGCTCCGCTGTGCAGAGGGAAACTGATTAATAAGCCATTGGAAATAAACTCATAAAAATGATTCAATACTTCAAGTCATATTTTGAGAAGACTCAGGGCATTGAAACATTCAGATAAACAGCCTTGAGTCGATAATTTGGTCATCTCCATGGTGAAAGAAGGCAAAGAGAAAAAGAAAGATGAAAGGAGATACAGTAAGATGATGGGCAGGGCAAACCAGAAGAGTAGAAAGGGTAAGAAATAAAATAAGAAGATGGATGGTTTCTCCTATTCCCGGGTCAATGCATACATGGAGGGAATCACAGCTTGGCTGTTCATTGCTCTCTAGGCAAGTTGGTGGGACTTCATGGAAAGGCTTGCTCTGTTTGCATGCTAACTGTTGCCCTCCTGGGATACAAGGTCTGCTGCTCAGCTCCAGCAGTTCAAGAGACGCTCACATTCAAGGAGAAACAGATACTGCATCTTGCTATTGATTAGGCCTATAAAAGACCTGGTAGAAAGGATACATCTACATATTACTGCAGCATAAGATACGTTTATTGTATATACCCAGGCATTTAAAATAGTCTATGGGATGTGAGAAAAGAAAGCAGAATTTGGACTCGGGGCTAAACCCCTGTAGTTTAGGGAAGCAGTGCAGCACACCTACTTTGATCCCACACCCCTGGAGACAGTGCTTGTGCAAAGCAGGCACGGTACCTCAGCCACTGCCACTGCGCTTCAGCAGCAGCAGAGGTGACGTGACAGACTCATCTGCTCAGTCCTCATGTCAGCAGCTTATGCTTCTCCAGGCAGAGGAGCCCTGGCAGCACCTCCTGTCTAGGAAGGGGAATCTCTGGCTGAATTGCAGCAGACCAGGTGAGATGCTGAAGGCTTGCAACACTCCATATTGGCAAGCTGAAACCATTAGAGCTCAAGTTTCTCTTTTCCCCAGCAACTTTCACCCAGAACTGGAAAGTGGTTTCACGAGTTTGGCCCAAGGTTTCTCAATAACTCACAGCCCCTCTGTCCTCCACTGAGTCACCTCAAAACTCACCTTTTCTGCAAAACAAACAGGAGCCTGAGAGCATGAAGGCAGGTGATGGTGGCTCCAGACCGGCCAAGCATCCATCAGCTGGTGATCTTTGGTTACCCTACCCCGACGATCCCAGCCTCCACTCCCACCGAAGCCTCACGGGGATATGAGACTTGTCCCTGGTCTACCAGCTCTGTGGCAGGGATGTAGCATAGGACCAACTAGGATTTGGCTGCTGGCCATCAAGGCAAATAAACATCCCAAGTATGGAGCAAAACCCGCATGTAAACAGCAGTGAGGTTACCAAACCAACAGCTCAAAGCAAGGCTGCCTGCACGTGAGTGGTGCTTCCTGAGTGAGCACTTGCCTCGTATTTTGTTTTCTCCTCATTTTTCAGTATGCAGCTTACTACCTTATTTACTGCCCACTGTCCTAGTCCTGCAACAAACACAGAAATATTAATGTCCTCATCTGCTTTCCTATGGAACTCATCATTCTGGTATCCGAGTGCTTCACAGACATTCAAGAATTCATTTGCACAAGATTCTGTACTGCGAAGGGGTTTATGAAGATTAAATAGACCCATTAGTTTCAGATACCCAGGCTGAGACACCTGGTCCCCATTTTTTTTTTCTTCTTGTTGTGTTTTTTTTCTTTCTTTCTTTTTTTTTTTCATCAAAGTTATTACAAGGATGGTTTGTATGTTCAGAGCAAGGTTCCCACTGACTTCAGTTGTAGTGCAACTGCTCCGCCTTAAGCAATTCAAATAGTAGGGTCTCTAGCCAGATGCCAGGAAATGAGGAACACATTAGAAATCACCAGTGAAATATCTGGTGTACAGGACTTGCTAGCTATCAGATGGGAGCACTGTAGCAGAGGCAAGAATAATATGTGATTCTCCAGGGTGGCATCCAGTCACTTAAATCTTTCCCTTCCCACAATGACTTGCCTTCTTTCCTAACACTTTCCCAGTTTTGCAACAAGTAAAAGGTCCTACAGGTCACAGGATAAACCCTGACTTACCTCCACACCGCAGCAGCTGCATTCTTTGTGTTGGCTCTAGAGAACAAAGAAAATTATGACCATACAACAAAAACTTTGCCACAGAGCTTATCCAGAAGGCACACAAACTCAAGTGGTGCAGACCATCTTCGCTGTTGCATTCAAAATAAGGCATTGAAAATTAGTGAAATCTTCGTCTTTGTTCCTGACATTTTCTGGGGTCTTAAAAAAAGAAACTAGCAAAGGATAATTCAATCATGCCTCACCAGATTAATCCCCCCCGGCTCATCAGGGAACTTCTAGATGTGCCACACGGTGCTGGCCGGTTCTCCTTTCAGGCATCCCCTTTCTCTGGAAAGCAGATGCCCCCCAGGGCCCTGCCACATGCTTGGTCATTTCAAAGCCAGCCAACATGGATACCACACATTTTCCAGAGTCTGCTTCTTGCAAACAGGGGGGTTGAATTAATTCCAAGCAATTTATCACACAGGCAGCACAGCAGGTGGCAAGTACAACACTGTAGACCAGTGATCAAAGAGCACCCAGTGGGTCTACACGTGCTGGTATCTGAAGAGCCCAGGCATCTCTCCTAATAACATACATTGAATGTTCCAGCTCCCTGTACAGGGCATCAATCATTTTCCTGTTGGTTATCATTTTCTATCATGTGTCTCTTGTGCATTTTTAATTGGTTAATTACTTTATTCATACACTAAGCACACCCTCAAGCTCCAATTATTATCAGCATTAAGTGCTCAGTTCATCCTATACATCTTTTAAATGCTATATTTGGCTGTTTCCTGGTCCATGCTTCCTTCTCATACAATACCATAGGGGTCCTGCAGATACCTTAGCTAGTCCTTTGACAGACTATAGCCATCCTGCTCATTAGTCTATTATCTAGCTGCTTATCAGCCCCACTCCCAAGCTCCTCATTACTGCAGTTGCAATTACAATAGCTAACATTCCTCCTTTCAGGCCCACATAGTACCACTTCACTTATAACAGGCCACTGCTATTCAAGTTAACAGCTCCCCACAGCAATAGCAGGTTGACTTTCCTATATAAGCCAACACCTACACTGCGTTAATGAACAGCAGAGCTGTTCATTTTGTTTGTTCACACTTCACTGTGGGTATTGTGTGTTATATCTTTGGTTAAAGGCTCTGGCTGGGCCCCAGGGAGGAAATCCAACTCTTTCCTCATCCTTGCTGCTGCGTCTCTGCTTAGTTTGGAAAGGAATTGAAATTGCTGCTTTCTCTGGAGCAACTGAGCACCTTCACCTGGAGGAAGCATCTAGAGGTCAGGATGGGCTGACCAGGAGCAAGGACCAGCAACAGGGACCGTAACACTTAAGGGCAAACTGGGAGACTGTTGGGGCAACAGAGACTGCCTGCACAGACCCTGTGGCCCAGGGTTGATTTAGTTTTGGCTCTTGTATGCAACCTGCTTCCCCCAGCACTTCTCTCTGCTGGAAGAACTGCCTTGTTCCAGGGGAGGATGGGGGAGTTGCATTGAACATCCACTGCCATTTGACATGTTCAGTGCTGACATACCAGTGGGTGTTATCTCATTGTGCATTTATTCCAGGGCTGAGTGAGATCTGACTGAAGACACCTTTTTACTTCTACGGGATTAGTTTCACTGAGTTTATGGCTGCACAGGTGGGAGACACAGTGCAAGTGCCATGACATAAATGTGCAGTCAGAGGCAGGGGAAAAGGTACAAGGACCCTTTTGGTGCTAGATCAGAAAACAGATTGCAAAATGTACTGTCCAGCAAGAGACCCACTACAGGAGTACAGTTCAGTGCTGAGGTCAGCCCCGGTGCTCCTAATGCTATCAATACTGACTGAATTTCACAGGCAGTAGCACAGTGTCACACCAGCCCACAGAAAGCATTCAAACCCTGTCTCCAAGGTTGTCCAGGTGAGAGGCAAGGGCAGCGAAGGGCACTTTTACCTGTCAGAGGTGCCAGCACAGGAGGGAGGAACGGTCTGACAGTCAAGCAGCTTCCCTTGGGACCAGATGCCAGCAAGCCTCTGCGGGTCTGTTTCCAGTGCCACACACACATTAACTGTGACAGCAAGCACAATGCACATCCATAGCGAGGAGGAAAGGAGGACTTGGGCATTCAGACCACAGCTTGGCACAGGACCACACTGGGGAGAGAATAAGATGAGCCTGGGAGATGAACATGCTGCCAAGGGTGGTTTAGGTCATCTGGGCTCTGCCCCCAAGGACTGCGGACAGGCAGCCCACTCAGCCCAGGCAGCCCTCTGCTACTGAGGAGCAGGACCAGCTGAGTGCTGACCTTGGGCAGCTACCTGTATGCAGACCTGTACTCAGCTGGCTTGTCTCTCTTGGTGTGTGCAGCCTGGGAAGGACCGAGAGCAGAAGGAATTGGGGTGCTTGCCCCCAGCCTTGCAAGATTGTCTCCCGAAGCCCGATGTGCTTCTCCAGTGCCTGGCCCAGCCAGGCTGAGTCCGCAGACTCTAAAATGCTCTGCTGTGAGGTGCAGGAGTTGTGAACTTGCCCTTGTTCATGGATTTAGTCTGCAAGAATGGAGCAGGACTCCCACACAGACCACTGGAGGAATAACAGTTGTTGAATGGGCTCTTCAGCATGTTCCCATCCTGCCACCCACCAGTTTCCCCCCCCACTCCTAGAGATGTACTGCCAGTCTGTGAGCAAGACAAAAAAAAAAAATCAGGCTTGCTTCCATCATCTGCATATGTCCCCTCACCTGCAGCTCCTGGTTTGCAGGAAACACCCCAGAGGGTTTTGTTTGCTTTGACTTCCCACTCTTCTTCCTGCTGGCTGGGAGCTCAGGACCCACTGCACATATCAGTGCCCAGCTCCTTTCTAGCAGGCTTGATGGCTGTGTCCACCAGCCAAACCTTGTGCTAGAAATAGGGTCAGCTAGAGGACTAGATATAGGTCCTCTGACCTTTCCCATGGCTCTACTGATCCTGAAATATAGCAGTCCCCACCCAAGTGGGAAAGCAGGCTCATGCAGAGAGGCTATTTTATGTATTTAAAGTACTGTCTTCTATGCCTGCACTATAATCCTGTGTGCAATATTAATTATCCAGCTAACACTGTTGCCATGACACTCCTTAAAGCCATCAAAGCCAGAATAAGCATATCAGACCTCCACCCCACCCTTCCTATTTGCTCCTGGACTTCAGACAAAGTCCTAGTGCCAAGTGTTCGGGGCAGGGGAGGGATGGACACTGACCATCTACAGGGGTTCCCTAGCCCTCTGCACAGCACAAGGAAAGTCCAGATTTGGACTTTTGGAAGTTGTGTCTAATTCTGAAGCTGCATTCCAAGAACTGACTGAATCCAAACATGCCCATTTTTAGGTGAAGTTGCAAAATTACTTTTTCCTTATCACAACATTGTCCTATCTTTAGAAGCTAAAAGGCATGATTAGAGTTATAAGGAGAAAGGAAGAAAGAAATGAAGGGGGTGGGGTGCATAAACAGATCCAGAGCCCTGAAAAAAAACACAAATATGAGATCAAAAGAGGATGAGCCAAATTCTGAATAACCTGATGTATGCAGCATTTACATCCCTGAGTAGCTGACACTTAAGAAGCCCCACAGGCAGCAACAGAACAGATCTGGGTCCTTCCCCCTCCCACATGGAACACAGCCCAAATACTGAAGGTAACCCTCTTATACCTCCAAAACTGGGAGGAGGTCAATCATATTTAACCTGGAATGAGGGCAAGTGCAAGAGAAATGCTTACTGGTTAAGGGTTTGTGCTAGGGAAAGCTTTTTTCCAGAAAGCCAGAATGATTTTCCCCTCCATGTGAAAGCACTGGTGGAAGTTCCTGCAGTGTGTGGACCTCTCATTTGCAGCGTCTGTGATCAGCACAGGCAGGATCCCCACAAGCTTGGCCAGGCGCACAGCAGGCACCTACAGGACTGGTTTTGGCCACACTGTGCTTCCAGTTTTCAGTCCCCCATATGTACACAGCTTGAGGTTACATGCTTTGTCTGAGGGACAGGGCAAGCTTGTCCTGGAGGATCTAGGCTCTCATCTACAGACTGTTTCTATACAGCAAAGTGTTCTTTCCTACATTATGTTGAACTCCCATTGACAGCTACAGCAATGCCTGCAGATATTGCCAGAAAGCTGCAGAGAGCCCTGAAAGCAGGTGATAAAGCAAGCCCAGAAGTTTCCCTCACCCATCATGGTCACCCAGTGTCATATTCCCAGCAATCATGCTGAAGAGTTACATTCAAAGCAATAAAAACCATCAGGCAAGTGGAGGTCACAGGTATGGGCAGGAAGGATATATTCCAGGTGATGGGCTGCTGCTTTTAGGAAGTCACTGATGTTCATGCGTGAGCAGTGCTTTCTGTGGGGGCTCAGCAGCCAGAAAAGCCAGTGCGCCCATACAGCTATAGACATCCCTGTGGGTTTTTTTTTTCTTTGTTTTTTTTTTTTTTTTGTCACACACATCAGTCCTGCATGCTAGGGGCTGTGCTGCATGGCTAAACCAGCAACTAAAAGCAAGAAGTTTGGGTAAAAGACCTGCCCTGGACACACAGTTGTGCTTGCTTCTTCTGTCTCTTCAGGATACACCATGCCCTCTTCCTGAAGAAGACACTTACCAGTGCTCTGCTCCAGCTCTCTGTGATGCAGGAGCTTCCTTGATGGACTTAGAGGTGGCCCTCACTGTGAAAAAGCAGCAAAAATAGAGCTGATCCTGAGTGAGGGGATGCCAGTAGCAGAGCAGCATCCAGGGACTGGAACATCCCACAATAACTGAATGGGACTAGGGTGGTGACAAAGACAGGTCCATCAGCAGTCCTAAAGAAGATGAGGTGACAAGTCAGGTCCAGGGTTCAGCTAGGAAGGCTAGTCAGGGCTGGAAACAAAAACATCTGCTAGATAGCTGAGACCAGAACTAGAGGCTCAGGCCTGAATTTAAATGGAGCTGCTGGATGTGTGGGTGGGCAGCCCAGATGGGGCCAATTGGGCAATTAAAGCCTCTTAGTGCCCCCAGGGCCATGACACTCAGGCTATGCCAGCCCTATAAACTGCTTTTTCCCCTGCAGCACTGGTGACAGTAGGGGTACTCCTGGGTCTGGGAGAGGAGCACTGCTGGCAGAGGGGTGGCAGGGCACTGCTGATGAGCTGCACCAAGTCCCCAAGCATCCCATCCCGGTGCTGGCTCCAGCTTTTGACTCTGTGCCCAGCTGTGCGCAGTCCCTTAAGCGGGCCTAGCTGGGCTGGAGCTGTGCACTCCTTTCTCTGGGTTCTGGCACCACCAGCCCCAGGTGGTCCATGCAAGAGCACAGCAGTGTGGTTGTGCTGTAGGGTTGTCCTGTGTTGGACAGGCATCACTGCACAAGGCCAGGCCATATAATGTGTCCCGCAAAAGACCTGGCTGGAGTCAAGACCAGTTACCCACTGAGGGGGGACGGGACATTAGGTGGTCGTCCTACATTTGCTGTAAGCCTTTCCTTGCACAGATCCCTTCCAGACATCCTAGGCAGTGAGGGTAACATGGCTAAGAGACCAGCAGTGCTATACTTTCTTCCCATACTTTATTTTAAGGGTCTTTTTAGGTTCTTTCCCTGACTTAGTCCCCAGTGCCTTATAGTCTTTATTGTGCCAAGATTAGACACACATTGTCCCACTGCAGGAGGATAGCAGGTCAATACAAAAGCAAGATGCTTATTCTCTGAGAACTCTTCCGAGATACTACCCCCGAGGGGCAAGCCTTGCCTTTAGTGCCCTGAAGGTTTGTCTTGCCTCCTCTGTCTGCAACCAGCTCCACGCTCCCAGATAGGGAAGGGGAGCAAGGAGCTGTAAAGCAAGGAGCTGCTTCATTTACTGTAGAAGAAGATATGAGTGGATCTTTTACTTCTGCTTATGAAATCCCATTTATGACAATATTCACACCTACAAGCAGCTGGCACCCTTCTTCGTATGCCAGAGGCTCTACTGGTGATGAGTTTCTGGCTAGGAGCATTACCATTCACAACTGATATGTTAATGCAATTAGAGACAGTGCCAAGTGCAAAGCAGTATTTGTCCTGATATTATTGGTGATAAAGGAGCCTCCTGCGTGAGAAGCAAGTCCATTTCCAATCCATCTGTATCTATATCTAAAAAAGCTTTCATTTTCCTGAGCACTGCAGCAGATTCTCGTGATAAATTGCTGCCATATCTTAGCTCCCAACTACATTACATCCTATTCAAATCCCCTTCATTATAACAAGAAGCAATATGACACCAAAAGCTTGTCTCAGGAATTTATGACACAGTGGAGACTCTTAGATCCACTAAACCCCATTAAAACCGTCTCCCTTATAAAACATACACCTTATTATGCACTTCAGTAGCGGGCAGCAGGTTGCCTTCTGCCAGGGCTCTTATTACCTGTGCAAGGAAGGTACTGGGAGTGTGTGCAAACAATTGAGTCCCCACTGAAAGCGTGGGGCTGGCGCAGCATCTGCATCTCCTGCCTAGCTCCTGTCAGGAGCTTCAGTTGTGGGGAGGGCTTTGTACAGTTGTCTTTGATTTTAAGTTTGCTTACTAAGCCAAGACAAAAGAAAATGCACCCCATTGGCTAAAGCCAGTCTTTTTTTCAGGTCTCTTTCTGACACAAAGCCTCGAAAAATTGATTTGGGGTGGAATGAAATGTTACATTAAATCCAAAATGAAACATTGTGTTTTGTTTTGTTTAAAGCTATTTAATTAAAATAAATTTACTCTCAAAATCTCTTTAAAAATGTAACCTGGGATTTCAACAATGGAGCAGCAATGCATGCTGATTTCCTGATCTCTGCTTTCAAACATGCTTTCTGCTTGCAAACATGTTGTTTCAGCCTTTATTTCAAAGGGAAATTTCTGTTCCCAACACTGTTGCCCGGATGTGCTTGTAGCACCTTCTCAAGCCAGGGAAGCAGGAAAAGAGGGGAGAGATGTGGGGGTGCTGGTGAAGTACCTGACCAGGCTGCTTTGCAGGTTCAAGCCTCTCTGACCACCTCCATCCCCTATTCACACAGCCTCCCTGCAGCTCACACCATCGGGGCTCAGCTTCTGCTGGAGAAGCGAAGGCCACCAGGCAGTACGAAGGAGCAGTGAAGCAGCCCTCCTGCAACTGCACGGCGGTTGGGTATTCCTCATCCCGCAGTGATGGGACGTGTGAGCAGCCCAGGAGACGTTACTAGGACAGATGACCCTTTCGAGCCGGGAAGACATGGCATGCCTCATCCCTAAGAAAGTGGTTTTGCTTTTCTCCCACACTGCATCGATTCTCTTCCCCCACTTTTCACCTCCCAGCTTTCACACCAAGCGCCAGCCTGTGCCCTTCAGGAGTCCAGGTGGCAGCTCATGTCTGATCAGTGTGCTGCTCATTAAACTAGGTAAATATGTTTATGTTTTCCTCTTTTTACCCCTCGTTTAGTCTCATCTGACTGTATTGTTTACTGTACTGGATTATGCAAATCAAAATATAACCAATATTGAAAACAGGAAGGTAAGCAAAGCTTGCACCCACTCTTCTGGAGCATGCCAAGGACAGGGGTGCAGGCTCCCACCATGTCAGGACTGGGTCACCTCTGTGCAGCTGCTGAGCCTGATGCAGGGGTGGGTTTATCCCACTCCTGTCCTGGGAGCGATCCAGCCTCCTACCAGCACTGACTCTGCACCTCAGATCAGCCAAAGCAGGAGGCATAGTCCCCATCGCAAGCGTCCTGTTGCAGGGCCAGCACACTCGTCTCTGTCCTGCTGCTGCTTCCCAAGGATCTGATGTCACTCAATGGTCCTTCTGGGAGTGTGCAATGAATGCAGCTGTTCTCAGCTTCTCCTTGAAGAAGAGGGATCTGGCTGGGGAACTGGATTAACTCGCTTTGAGGTGAGTGATTTTGTGCTGGAGGTGCCAGAGAGGCAAGCAGGAAGGTGAAGTCCTGGAGAAGGGATGAACAGTGAGAAGCAGGAGATCTGTCCACATCACACAGACATGCATAGAATTGAAGAAGAACTTGATGCAGAGCTATCGCATGCAGTTGAGTAATCTGTAAATACCTCAAGGTAACTCAAGTGCAGCTAGACATGTTCATGTGGCTTTTAAAGTCATGTAGATCAAGATGAGCAAGTGTGTCGGTGACAGGATGTCATGGATTATTGATGCTGAGGCCAGAAAGGCTACTCTGTCCTCCTTCATCACCAAGGCCAGATAGTTTTACCAAGTGATTCCTGTGTCAAACCTATAATTTCTGGCTGAGTTAGGGCAGATCTTTTAGAAAGACATCCAATTTCAAGTAAAAAAACTCCAAGTGAGGAAGAATCAACCACCTCCTCTGTATGTTGTTTAATGGCTAATTCCCTTCACTGTTGGAATGTGTCTTCTTTTCAGGTCAAATTTGTCTAATTTCAGCTTCCAGCCACCAGATCTTGTTACACCTTTGATCGCTAGATTAAAGAGCTCTCTAGTCTCAAATATATTCTCTTCTGCTGGGTACTTCCAGACTTGTGTCAAGTAACTATTCAAAGTGCTTTCCATTAAACCTTTCATGATAAAACAAGGGGTTTGGCTTTTTGTTTGGGTTTTTTTTTTTTTCAGTTTCACTAACTTTTGCACCTCTTTCTTGGATTCTTTCCATGTTTTCATTATGTATGACCCTGGAACTGGACATCGAGCACAGAGGTACTCTTATTAAAGCAATGCATGGTCCCATATGAATGTGAAGCCAGTCTGTGTTGCTCTGTCATTCCCCTCTTTAGGGACTTCAAGTTTGGAAGGCTTCCACCTGACCCCCTATGGTCTTCTAATCCATGCTCTGTACAGCAGTCCCAACTTGTGTACATATCTTTTTTCATAGATGCGTGGATCTCCATTTCATTGTACCAAAATTCAGACTTCTGGAACAAATTCATCCTGCCAAGTGATTCATGCTGCCTTGGTGACATTTGTCTTCCTGCTGGGTTTTATTATCCTCTTTAATTCTTATCTCTAAAGACTATACACTCTCTTCCAGGTCATCGATAAATACTGGGCTGTTGGGTCTCTTCAGGAAGACCTAGCACTGATCTGATGATTTGCCCTGGAAAACACTGAGAGTGGTCTCCACAGTCCCCAAGGGACAGTGCATTCCCCACCATCTAGACAGTACCTTTGGACTTTGGTTCACCCATCATCAATACTTTCACCTGCCAGAACATCAAACGGCTTCTGCATGGACAAAGAAATGAGCTGGTTGATTGAATGGAAACCAGTGTTTGGACAGATGGGGGTGGATGTGCGTGCACAAGTCCTGCACTAGGAGGAATCTGAAACGTGGCTGTGGTTTGCCTTGCACCTGAAAATTGCTCCCAGGGTCTGTAGGACAGATGTAGGTTTTTAATTACAATTCAGGAAAGCAAAAGGTAGAGGCTCTAAAGAAGGACAAGAGAGGCATACAAATAAGGTCTGACAAGTTTGTCTGGAAAAGAAACAGCTCAATCTGAGTTAGCTGTTCCTAAGTTAAATATAAATGCAAATCTGCGGAAGGTGACTGTGCAGTGAGTGTACGTGTTGTGCCGGCAGGAGGAAGAGGACTGCAAGGAGTGCCAGCCCCACGCAGGGACAGGCATCCAAGGGCTCCGTCTGCAGCCAGCAGCGAGACAGGTTCCTCCAGGGGCAGGTCCAGAGGTGGGGCTGCAGTGGAAAATCCCAAGAGTGGAGAATTAAATCTGCAGAGGCAATCTCTCTCCTTTAAGGCAACCAGAAAACCTGTGTGGTTTCTGGAGGGGGCAGTCCTCCTGTCTGTTTGGTGTTACATTTGGGGATTCCTCCAGCATGGTAAAGGAAGATGGAAGATGATTTATCTGGAAAGTTTCTCTTTACTTCTGCTATTCCACAGCTAAAGCAGCAACCCCAACAGATCTTGTTGCAACTTAGGAAGCAGTAGCAGAAACAAGATGCAGTCCTACAGCATCACTGAAACCTCGAGGGGTTAGGGAGAAGATGGAAGAAGACTCTTTTGGAGATGCACACCAAATTTCAAGAGGCAACAGGCACAAGTTGCAAGGAAATCCCAGCCGAACATGAGGAAAAAGTTCTTCCTTCTGAGGCAGGTCAAACACTAGGCCAACAGCCCAAAGAAGTGAAGGGATCTTCATCCTTGCAAATCTTCAAAATTCAACAGGGCAATGCCCTGAGCAACCTGAGTTGGTTTTGAAGCTGGCTATGCTTTGAGTAGAAGATTGGACTGGACACCTCCTGAGGACTCTTTTAAGCAAAATAATTTTGTGATTCTACAAGTTTCAGGAGCAGCTTTTTCAGCAGTCTTTATAGTAGTGGCACAATGCAGGCCAACAGTGTATCGAAGTGCAAACTGGATTACTCATGCATTACTCCGGATATTCATTACACGTTCTGTTAGGCATATTAAGATCTTGTGCTGCCACAGAAAATAGACTTAATGATGGACTCAAAGCATCCTGACACTACTTGATTCTCCCGTCCTGCAGCTGTTACTCCAAACTGGGCACTCTGCAGCACAGCCAGCTTGCACAACGAAGAACTCAGTTGCATTTAAAAACGCAAACACCCACTGAATTTGATGCAGAAATTTTGTATTTCCAGATGCAAAATTCTAACAACATCTACATTTTTTATTTTGTATTAGATCAGTCTTGTTGCCATTCCAAAACTCTCAGCTAAAGGTTGCTGGATCACTTTGGCATTGCCCAAAATGGCTGGAGCAGCTCAGCTCCCCTGAGGAAGTATAGGAAGCAGTTTGCAACAAGAAAATAAAAAAAATCCAGAAGCTGATGATTTTCCTGAAATGGCTGCTAGCAGTGAAAGTTAATTTGTCATTGTTATACTTCAGAGTCTACATCCCTTTAGGTGAATATGAGCATTTCAAGGCAACCCCCCAGACAAACCTAGTTCCCAATTCTAAAATGTTCTTGCTATGTAAAGATTAAAACAATAACATTTTAAGCCTGCAAGCTTAAAATCTGAAGCAGTGGAAGGGGGAAGACTCTGCAGCAGTGCAGGAAGCCCTGCTAATGATGTCAGTAAATTGTATCAGAAGGATTCTCTCATTTTGGGAAGAGAGATGTAATAGTGCGAGCTATTCTCACTGGCACTAAACTCATTAGTTTGTTTACAGTGTGCCTTCCTGCACCGCTCTCTGATACACTGCAAATCTTATTTTGCCTTTGATATTTTGAGTCAGAAAGAGCAGGGAGAAGTCAAAGATTCCCAGTAACATTTGATCCCTTCCATATTTTTGGCTTTTTTTTACAAGGTGTTTGTTAAGGCTTGACTCCTGGTCAAGGCAGCGCTGGGGAAACTCCTAATTTCAGAGACGGACATGTGTGATGGCTAATGCTGAGTGACAGGGTGCCAGGGACAATGGTGGGAGGCCTGGGGAGACCGTGCTGATAGCCAAAAGAAGGGGCAAGGCATGTTTTGTTTGTGCAATGGCTGATGGTCGATGGTTGGAGGGAGGTGCCGAGGGCTGGGTGAGGGCTCTGTGCCTGCAGGAGGTAGTGGCTGAGCAACAGCTCTGCAGGACTCTGCTGGAGAGTGGCCCCCCCGAGGGCACCCGATGGCCCAGGTCGAGGCGTCAGATGGTCTCAGATGTGAGGCACCCGAGCTGAGAGAGGTGGGATGGAGAGCTTTGGCTCTGCAGGGACAGACTATGCCAAGCCCTGTACCAGACTTCTGCTCTCCGCACCAGCCGTGACACCTCCGAGGCAGGCAGGCAGGTCTGCCTGCACATCAGCACCTGCCACCTGCCACCGAAATGCCTTATCTGCCTCTGTCAGCCTCCGGCTTGGTGCTCTCCCAGCACATCACTGCCTTCCCCATTTCTCATTCTGCTCTGAAGCATGAGGTGGGAGCTGCCTGCCTGTGCCAGTCACAACCGCAGCAGCAGACAGGAGCTCATCTCCAGCTGCAGGGGCAGCAGGACTCACTGTCCCAGGAGCTGGCTCTGTGACACAACATTTTATTCAAACCTGGATGCCTAGGCAGGAATTTGGTGGTTTTCCAGCACTTAGAAATAGTTCTCCTGGCCCCTGCGGGTGCTCAAAACCAGCGGGAGCTCAAACCTGATGACACTGCAGTGAATGAGCATCACCCAATGGCAGTTGCTCACCCTTGAAGGAGCTCTGGTTGGGCTGTGACTCATACGACCTGCATGGAAGAAGCTCTGGGATGGACCCAGATGCCAAGTCCTCCAAGTCCTTGCCCTGGGAAGCTGACCCCCTCTCTTCATGGGCAGGAGTGGAGCAAGTGATTGAAGCAACTCTGACCATCCCATCAGCATGAAGATGACTTCTTTGTCCCTTGCCCAGAGGCCCTGGTACCTCTCTACACCAGGCAACGAAAAGCCTACTATCATCATCAAATAAATCTCTGGGCTCTGGCAGGCCTGACCCCTGCTCTGGAGCAGCTGGGGCTGCCTGGGGGGGTGCAGTTTGCACAGGGGTGTGCAGTCATTGCACAGCAGCTTTCCTCCTGCTGGGGCCTCCCAGTGCTCCCAGCTGCAGCAACCAAGTCCTACTGGCTGCTCTGTGGCTCCTTGGTGTATGAAGAGCCTTTCTGTAACAGCTCAGGGGTGCCAGTCTGCTACCAGGGAAGGCAAGAATGTTTATTGGAGTCTGGGGCACCAGCAGGAGAAGACACTCCTACCTCTTCTTCCAGTAATAAAACAGCACCTGTCAGAATGGGGACTGTGCTGCAGCTGTCTCAAGGAGGATGTGAGATTACGCAATGCTGCAGGATGGTGAATGGGATATACTGAGTGACCTGGGTGAGCTGCAGAAGAAAGGCTCTACCTCCATCCCGCTGGCAACTCCTGGCCCTTGTGAAGCTCCTGTTGGACAATGTGTGTCTGTAGCTGCTGCATGTGAGCCCCCTGAGTTATTGAATTTCATGTTTCCTTGGTCTAGGACCATGTTTCTCTTTGGCCTCCCTAACAAGCTTTCCTCAGGGTCATGCTCAGGAGGGAAGACTTGCTCCCAGCCTCCACCATGGTTATATGTGGCCATATAACACAATCAGCTTGCAAGGTTACTTACTCATCTCATTATACAAGCATAAACCCTAGGCAGACAAATATAAAGCAAAATAAGGTTTATGCCTTATGGAGAAAGCTTATTGCATCTCCTAAATTGGAATAAAATATCTACAGGTGAAATACGTCGCCACTATTACAACAGTGCTCAGGGTGGTATGGGAAGGGCTCCCACTGTAACGGTACCAGTAGGGTCAAGGACCAGCCAGCCCAGTGCTGGCATCAGAAGAGCCAGAGGCTGCAACCCTGCACCAGGGAAGCCGGGGCAGCGTGACCTACGGTGGCAGTGGGACGTGGTCATTGCAGATGGGTGATGTCTGCTTCTGTAGCCTCAGCTGCACAGTCGTGTGTCTGCCTCAGTTTCCCAACAGCTGGCTTCAAATGACAGCGTTTGCTCCCATGCCAGCAGTTAATGAGATCATGTTTGTACATGGCTTTGAACACAAATGTCTCTGCAACGTGTAAGTGCTAAGTACTATTAGCAACTAACAGCAGTTCTCCTTTGGTACAGGGCTCTGCTGACTTTGCCTGAGGCCATTGCAACCCAGTGAAGCATCACCCTCAGCAGCACTACCTGCACTGTGGCAGACCTCCACATCAGCCAGCACACCCCACGATGCTCTGGAAACCAGCTGGAGATGGAGCTGTGAGCCCAGAATCAAGTGCCTGGCTTTATCCGCGCTGAGGGGTGTCGGTGTAGGAGCTCAGACTGGCTGGGAGATGGGAGCAGGACGGTGAAGGAAGGCATCCAACCAGCAAGGTGGGACCAGCAGGGACTGGCATATGCAGACCCCAGGCTCACAGTCCACGCTACCTGGCTGCTCTGGGGAGGACATGGTCAATGCACTCTGTTGTTTCTGGGCTGGGCTGCAGTGTAGCCTGCAGACATCTGTGCCGCAAGGCTGGAGTTAGAGCCATCTCCAAAGCAGTGCCAAATCAACAGTCAGTGCCCCTAGCTGGGCTGTGCTTTCCCTGCAGTGGCAGGGCACGCTGCCTGCTTAACACCTGTCTCTGTCTTAGGAGCCTCCATGCTCACCTTTATTATCATGCTCTTCTCCGTCCTTCCTCCTCATGCTACCTGATCGTTTCTGCACTGGATCCTGCCTGGAGACAGATGATGTGCTGGGCAGGAATGGCAAAGTTTATTAAGTTGGGGTGGGAAGCTCTGGCAGGCTGGGTTCACAATTAGGCTCCCAAAGGCAAGATCATAAAGCATTCAGACACTTGGGATACAGGGCTGATTACCAGCATCTTTCATCATTAAATATTAACACCAAGGCTGCTTAAAGGCCAGTGAAAGAATTATAGAATTTAATACCTATCACGCTCTATCAATAGGCCGGGAGAAATATGGTCCTTTCGCCTATGTTTTTTTTTAATGCTTCAATGTAAACTAGAAGACTGGCAAAATTAAACAGCACAATTCTTGGTTAGGAGCCACCGGGAATTGCAAACAGGGAGCACCAGGGATCAGACTTGTTTGATATGCTAGGGGAGCGAGCTCATTAAAACATAGGCATTGGTACCAGAAGGAGAGGAAATTAAAGCATAATTTAAGAAAAGAAATCCATCTATGGAGAGTGGCTCCAGCCCCTAGCTCTCCCCTGTGTGGCTGTCTGCTCCCTGGGACCCCAGCCAGCTCCAGCCTGGTGGCCTGGGCAAAATGAACATTTGTACGCACCTCTGCAAAACTACCCTGACTGCGCTGAGACACAGAACACAGTGTGAAATCCTCCCTGGTGTCTACATACCCCTTTGCCATTCTATGCATATGGGGTGCAATGGCAAGGACACATGTCTGCGGCTCGCCACCATTGTTTGTGGCTCCTTTACCCAGAGCAGAAAGCTGGGAAAAATCCTAGCAGCCCCCCAAAATCTCATGCTCTTCTTGTGACAGGTTATTTTTTTTGCTTCCTTGTTTTGTGTTATTGTGCCAAGTTGTACTAGGGAAAGGGTGCCTGGGTCGGGTGGCCCGTTTGGGATGGGCTTGAAGCATTGGAGGGGGCAGGAGGGCTCAGCCAGCGCACACTGCCTCTGGGGCCGACCTGCTGCACAGCCGCGAGCTGCAAATCCACCGTCCCCAGAGCTGCAAAGGTCCCACGGCAGGACCACCCAGGGACTGCGGGCTCCTGAACCGCCCGTGGAGGGGGACTTGTCCACCATGCAGGGAGAGCTCAGCACAGCCCAAATAGCTCAGAAAACCTCACCAGCTGCTAAAAAGCTGTGGGCTTAAAACCACCCATACCTTGGTCACAGTCATATCATCACCACCATATTACAAACTGCTCCTGATGTAGTGCTCTGGGAAGAGATTTAAAGCATGTGCTGGTACAGACGCATGTTTTGCATGAAAAACTAGGGACTCATGGGGGTCCCATGAGCAAGGCTGGCCCACGTCTGTCCTCTGGCAGTCCACCATCCCGCTGCCTTCCCCAGCCTCACCCTTCCACTCCTCCTGCAACCCTCCTTCCCGCTGTACACAGTAATGAATTGTTGCTGCTTGCTCCCTCGTTGCGGGCAAGGCAACAGAGCCAATCAATACAGTAATCAAGCAGCCTGAGCGAAGCCAAGCGGGTGCCTTCCTACCTCTCTGTTAGCAAACGTGGAGCACACACAACTTCTGCTGCTGCCAGCGCAGGCACAGCCAGGTCTCCATCCAGGCTGAGATCTCCCCAGGCTATCCTGCCCTCTGCTTTTCCTCCACCAGCCCTGCTCATGGCTGCACAAACATTTCACATGGCCAAGTCAATCTGCAAAGCCACAGCTAAAGTTGGAGCTGGATCACTTAATATCTGTGAGCCAGCACCTCCCTAAGGCTGCCCTAGTGTCAGAGTCTGGCTTTTCCCTGTAGAAAGACAATCCTGGCTCTTTATTTTCTTGGATGTGGACAGTGCCATGCTACTGAGACTGTGATGGCTGCAGTTGAACACGTAGCATCTGTATGGTGGGATGCTCCCTCCAGCTCAGGGGTGGGATGCCACCATGCTGCTAAACTCTCTCCTGGCCCATGCCTCCCTTGCCATATGGATAAAGATGGCCCAGAAGATTTTCCTATGCAAAATCAATGTATTTTCCCCAGTTGTATTTTCTATAGAAGCACCAGGACTGATCTGACTCCTGGCCAGCAAGGTGCCCAGCCTGAAGCTGGAGAATTAAAACCATCAGCAGAGCTGCCATCCTACCAAGCGTTTTTCAGGCATTGGTTCCTTATAGCCACACTTCAATAGTAACTCAGACACCGGGGCTATTGGATCAAAATAGTCATGCTCACACTATTGTAAGCATTATGTCAGTATAAACTCAAAACGCTGTCTCACACCAGCCAGAAAGTATTGATGTGCAAACTTTGTACCACCAGGCTTTGTGCCAGATCACATATCACCTGTCCTCCCACAGGCAGCATAACCCTGCCGTAAACCCATACCTGTGTTACATGCTCCATATCACACACACCAGAAACGTGATCATGTGCCTGCATGTCTTCTGGAGTTGATTTTACAATACACAGGCATGTGTCCCACGCAAGTAAGCCGCTAGAATGAGACTCAAAAAATGCACAATTACTTCAGTTGCAAAGGAAAATCAGTGGCATGGTTGGAGTTCTGACTGTCCAGCGGTTTCTGGCTCAGGATTTCATTGCCCCGGGACATATTCCCTGCAGGGAGCTGGGGGAAAGACTCCTGGGCTGTTTTGGTCTCTGATTGTCTGCAAGTGTTGAGCCTGGCCCTTTGACACAAAGCAGAGCAGTTCAGGGCCTTGTGTAACTCATGGCCAGCTCAGTGAATACCTGAGCATAGTCAGGTTGTGATTTTCCATGCTTTCTGCATGCACACAACTGGAAATAAGAGCACGTGAGCTGCCCAAGCCCAGGGGTGACTGAGATAGGAGCACAGGCACCTGCATGGGTCACAGAGGCTGAAAAAGGGGGTGCACACAGGGTGTTAGTCTGGAGAAGCTGTAGGTGTCTGCAGCTAGGTATCCTTTATTCCTTCAAAAACCTTTCCCCTGCCCTCCTTTTCACGCTGCTGCTGTCATCTCCGTTTTTACTCATTACTCTTTCCCATTAAGGCTCTGCTGCCCTCCCATGCTGCCCTGCACCCTCCGAGTGCCGGGTGCTGCTGCAGCCCCCCGGGGCTCCCCCCACACACACCCCCCGCCAGGCACTCGCTGAACTTGCCCAGCCGACCCAAAAGCAAGGAAGAAACTGGTGGCAGAGTCAGAAAGGCAAATCCAGACATGACTGACTCCGGGGAGCCTGATTGAAATAACTAATTAGGTTCTCACAGCCATTCGCCTTGCAAGAATAAGACCATATCCCACTCCATATTTTCTAATGAATCCCGCTCAATGTTTACTAATGATTTGTTTAACCGAGTTTTCGGTGTCTCCAGGCTGCAGTGCATGCGTGGCCCTGTGCAGTCTACCCCAGATGCTGGGGGAAGAAGCTTTTGATACTCTCTCAGATTTACCTTTCCCTGCTGGTATGAGGGGGTTTTTATGTTTCCCATCATGGTACTGCAAATTCCATCTCCTGGTGCCATACAAACCAATCACCTCCCTTCCCTTGTTTACACTATTTAGATGCATACAGATGGTTATAATTTTTTCTTCTCTTTTGAGCATCTCTCAGTGAATCTAAATAGGTAAGCTCTTTTCTTCCCCAACTGGTGCAGCCCACCATGGCTCCACAAACTGATGCTGGGGCTCCAGACTCACGTTTCACATTCTGGGAGCTGCCTTCCCATTACCCACAACTACTCTGATCCCACAAACATTTATAGATGCAAACATCTTCCCAGCTGCAGAAAGTTATACTGAACTCAGGAGGACTGCCTGTAAATAATGTTATTCCTGTGTAGAAGCATTAGGCATATTTTGATCAAAATATCTATTTTAATTGTTATCTTCAAAGGCAGTCACTCTGCAGTGATTTTTCTTTTTAAATTATATTGTTTATTGCTTCGTGCTCCATTATCTTTTAGCTGTGTGGAGATACAGGTTCTTTCTATCTGTGCTGTTATTTTACTAGTGGCTAAGGTCATACTAACTTATGAGAGTTGCCAAAATCATGTTTCTTTCTCTATATACATTTTAATACCCACACTTGACTTTTTCCAGTGTTTTATTCTTCTCCATTGCACGTATCTTTCCCCGGAGAATTGCCAGTGTGGCAATAAATCACTGCTAATTCTCTTCCCTGCTACTCACACCCCTTCTTTATACAAATTTAATTTTTCACACATTCATTTGTATACTGCTTATGAAGAATGCTTTTTTTAAAGAACACAGTCTTTTCCTAGTCAACCAATTTTTTCCCTTCCCTTCCTCTCTTCCCTTCCCCCTCCTTTCCTTGGAATGAAGTACCCCAACAACTCTGAGCTGACATTGATTTCACACCCCTCCCTCTTATACTACAATGGTTTTCTTTTCTCTGAGATAGTTTTGCAGAAGGTCCCTTTTTTGTGCTGCACACCCGTGGCTGTACCGTTAGCTCACACAGCTTCTTTGCCTGTTATTTTTTCCTCCAAGTCTTAAGAAATTCCAAGTCACCTCCTGCTATTCCATTTTGTGTAGAAGTTTTGTAAACCTTGGCTCCTTGAGTGCCCGTACTGAAGTCATACTGTCTGTGTCTTTTCTTCTTGCATCTCTCATTCGCAGCAGGTCTGTAGTCTGTTGTGACTTAATTATAGTGCCTTTTAAGATTCCTCTGGGAGCTGTGGCACTAGTGGATTTTAATATCCCACCCATGACAACATTGTTATTGGTATTATTACTTCTACTACTATGATTAGTATACTATGGGCAGAACGAGTGGCTCCATACAGGTCAGGCACATCCCTGATTCAAGCAGGTTAGTTAGTCTAAGAAATCAAATGCAGGCAATAATTGAAGACAGAGATGCTATGCCTGCAACCTGGAACGGCAAGCATGTTTGTCATTAATAAATTGCAACATGGTTCGAAGCAGGGCTCCTGCTGACTCGGATGCTGCCGGGGAGGAGCCGGCCTGGGAGGGGAATGGGCAGCCGGGGCTGCTGCAGGAGGATGCTCCAGCAGGGCACGGGGCGGCTGCTGGGGAGTGATGAGTGCTTTAGGGATGAGTTTTAAAGAGTGTCTTTCAACCAGCATGACTTTCTCAATGTCAAACAGGGTATTGCCCTGCGCCCACAGACGGGTCAGCAGAAGCACCTTGCAGCAAGGCTCACCACTGGGAGCTTCGGTCATACATGCTGCGTGTAACCTGGGTGCTGCTCTTCCTAACTCAGTTTAGAGAGCAGAGGTGGCCAAATGGCTTCTGGGGAATAAAAATATTCATGACGTAGCCAGGCCACTTCTGTCTCACTCTGGCACTGCACCTCCACCAGCCCCAGTGGAAGAAAGCTGCTGTTCTGGGTAGCACTTGGGCACCTTAAAGCATTCAGAGACACCCAGCTTTTCAGCCTATGAACTCTCCAAAAAAAAAGTCAAACCCCACCTCTGTGGGCTGCATGTTAATCTCCACGCTCACCCAGGGGGATCTCAGCTGGAGGCAGAGGGATGTGTGTGTGCCCTGTGCTGCCGAAAGAGCCTGCCGGAGCTTGCTGTGCAAGGAGGGGCCAAAAAGCACCATTTCTACAGGAACATATTTTGGGTTTCCAAACCTGTGTCCACCGTTCAGCTGCTGCCCCCTCCAAGCTGTGGAACATCCAGAAATCCTGGGAAAATAGCCAAATTTCTTTTTTACTGGACAATAGTTCTGTTGAGGTGAAGATGTCCAAGGAAATCCTCATGTGGGATAATTTGAGAGCAGTGAAGCACGGCAAACTTGTATTGGCTGAGGTTGTCACCCTATAACAGAAATCACTACTGCACAAGGGGGATTTTCAGCAGCAGAAAGAAGAAACTGGGGAAAATCCTGTTCTGAACAACATGGATGGTGCTATCATATCTCCCAGCAACATTCACCAAAAATTAGGGACCAAGGTGAAAAGACGCTAAAGAATAAGAAATTCCATAAAGAGCCCTTCCATTTCTACAAGTGAAAAAAAAATATATGCCATCAAAGACTAAATGCCAGTTTGAAGAGGCATTCATACGTACTTCAAGGAACAGCTCCAATATAGAAAACAAGAAAGGAACATTTCTGAGAACTTCAATTAAGTTCAAGGTAACTTGGAATCATTCCCATCCGTTCCTTAAATTTTCCAGACTATCTTTTCTCTTTTATTTTATGTACGGCTCTCAGAAAGCCTTTGCTACATCAAAGATACTTTTTGTCTCCTTTGTTCAAATGTATAAATTTGCCTACAAAAATTAGAAATATCATCAAGAGTGAAAAATAATTTATTTGTAAAAGGAACTAACTTTTGTTTGAACTAGAGCTGGGAATTGAGATAATGTCTATGAATATGTGGAATGAATAGATGGAAGTATCTGAATTTATGGAAATACATGAATTCTCCTTCGCTGATAGAAAATTACAGTCAGGGCCCTTTGCAAGCCAAATTAATATTCAACATAATCTCATTCCCACACAGGAACCCAAAGAGACAATTGATCTTGTTTCCACTAAAATCAATGGGAAAAACTCACTGAGTAGGTCTTTCAAGAGAGGAGCGCAGCCAGCGTGACACCTGAACTAACATAGATTCACACCTTCTGCCTGTGTCCAAGAAGCTTTGTTACTTCTCGGATTAGATTTCAATTTATGATCCCACGCCAGGTCCTTATTTTTCTGCTTTAAGTCACATACATAAAGCTCCATGGGAGCATCAGTAATTATGCTTATCACCCAGAGGTCACCTTTTTAGATGTATTTTCTAGATCTTCAATCTCCCTCTAAAGTAAGATGTTTTTCTTAATCAAGGTTGCCATGAGAGGCTCAGCACTTGCAGTCTCGCATGGAGGAATATTAGTGCTACCAGACATTATTTTTTATTTCTCTTTCAAATGCATTGATTTTTTATCTATTTTATTCCAAGAAGGAGCTGTGGCATCTATTTTACATTCCAAGTCTGCCTCAGGAGTTGTAATAACTTGAAGCACTTGATGCTCAAGCCAGTGTATAGCAGGAGCTGAGTTAGATTCGCGGTTGGTCCTGCCAGCTCAATGTCTTCAGCATCTGCTGAGAAAAGGGAAAATGTGGCATCTCGCAGCCTCCTGGGACAGCTGGGTGGTTAGGCCCAGAAGTCAGTGTCACTGAGCACATATTGGGGATGATCAGCATTCCTCCCCAACAGGGCTGCTGTTGCTGATTTATTAATGTAGCAGTTAAAATCAAACCAGCACGGGAGAGTATCTAAGTCAGCTACAGCCAAGATAGGCATGCTAAAGGCAGGCAACTTTTTCCCTTGATATACGAGCAATCTCCACTTCTCGAAACAGATCCCAAACTGTGTAACACAGAGGAAAAAGAGACTTGACAAAGATTACACAATTCGACTTTTGCGTGGTAGAGAGTTACACTTGCATAAGAGGCACAGAGGAGAATGGGGCTTTTCTGAATTGGGCAGTGATGCTTACATGGGGACAAATCAATTTAGAAACTACTCGCAATGACCCAGGATTACAAAACAAACAATGACAGTCACTTGCAAACTCACAGCAGCCTCTCATCCCGGCTGCAAAACACGCTGTGCTTTGTCATAGGAAGAGCCTGCTGCTGGCAAATCTTTATTCTCATGTCTGAGGTGCTCTGTGTGGGAGCAGCAGCTGGGCAGAAATCTCAATACAGATATAATAAAATAAAACAGTGCCAGGAAAAAACAGCACTTAAAGCACCAGCCTCATTGTTTAGGGAAAATCAGGCTGGGATAAGACACTAAAATAACATTTTCTACTTTTCCCAGTCTTTCCTAGCGGGCATGGTTTGGCCACAGCTCTCTGAGTAAGCAGCACCTGCCTGGTTTCAGGACCCTCTTGCTGGAGCAGGAGGTTGTTTTGGCACGCCAAGGTGATGTGCCTCCTGCCTGGTTATCCGGTGGTGGATGGGTACCCATAGGAAGTTTCAGATGGGCCTTGTGGCCACCACAGTAAAGAGGGGGTAACTCCAGCGAAGGTATCCAAGCCTAAAAAAAAGGAAGAAAGGAGAACATGGGTTGCCCTTGAGCTTGAGAAAAAGGAAAAGAGCAGGAGTTTGGAGCAGGCAGCAGACTGAAAGCAGACCTGGAGTGAGAGTGGGGAGCTGGGACCAAAAGCAAGCTCCATTGGTCACTACCGATGCACACTTTAACTCAACATTACTTAGAGACTGGTGGCTTTGGAAAAGAAACCACAAGTAATTAACCTTGATCTGCTAATGGGTCAGCTCAGCTGAGAGCATTGGTTTTGCTGATAGGGATTATGTAAAGAGTGTAACAACCAATAGAGCCAGAAGTGGCTGAAAAAGCTGAAAAATGTTATAAGGATGATCTGAAAGTAAGTTTATGATGGGTAAATAGTGATGGAGAAGTTCATTATGGCTGGAGCCGGGGGAGCTGGCACTGCAGCTGTCAAACCTGATGTAGACGTGGTAGGGATTTGTGAAGGGGGTGCATTTAGGAGGTGCCCCCCTTCTGCCAAGATCACACCAGTGCTGCCTCCACCAGTACAGTTCCTGAGTCCAGACAGTCCTAGCCTTCCCACTTTAAAGAAGGGGTGATCAAGGTCTTCTGTGGCATGATATGTCCACTCCAGAACCTCAGGACAAATGCAGAAGCTGATTGCAAGGAGCAGGCCAGATCTCATTTACCTTGTACCAAAACCTTCAAAGTCTTACTCAAACAAGTGCTTCAAGTTGTGCACAGGGTGTATTAGAAGCCAGACCAGGATGGGTGCAGTATGCTTCAGGAACTATATTCTGCAGAATGCCTGGGGACACTGAGCAGCACAAAGGCTGATGAACATCTATGCAACCCTCCCGTTAGCTAGGTCAGAAGTCCAGAGCACTGCGTCTTAGACTAAAGATCTCTGACATTGAACAAGAGCTGTTGAGGGAGACAGGATGTTCTCCTGACACAAGTGAGATTACCAGAGTTATGACAACTACTAAAGACAGGACTTCAGACTAGAAGGACCAGTGGTCTGGACCACCATGATCATCCTTCTGCTGCGCTGTTGGGATGCTGATAATAAAAACCATAGTGGCATGTTCTGGGTAAAAAAAGAAACCTTTAAGGACCTCCTGTAGCTGCTTGGGCACAGTTCTTCATAAATCCTGTTTGGCAAGTAGTGAAACAACCACATGACCATGTGCCTGACACCTCAGCTATAGATTTTTCTTGATCAGGGCAAACGGTCAAGTTTGAGACAGGTGGTGTCAATGCACGTGTCAATGCACTTCTCTTACAGCTGTTCCCAAGCATGGATGTGGACTGGTCCCTTTAAGCTGATCAGAGTGAATCCTGTCCTTGCCCTTGCTGCATCTTGACCTGCTCAGATGAATGTAAAGGTGTAAATCTGTGTCTATGCAGGTGCTAAACTTGGGGTTTGGCAAATTGCACTGATTCACTTGCATAACCTGATTGAGGGGCTGCTGAGGTAGGTCTCATTTCTCATGAGGCCACAAGATAAAATATCACTCCATATTCCAGCTTTCCTCCACTTTCCTCTGACATGGCACTAAATGGCGTGGGAGGCAGAAAATATGACATCATTTTTCTTTAAAAAGGGCATAAGGAACTGGAGACAAGTAAGTGTACTTTCTGTGACAGGCAAATCGGAAGAAACTGTAATATACAACAGAATTAGCAGAAGCCTAGGTAGATCTGGATATATTGGGGAAGAGTCAACATGGCTTCTCCAGGGGAAGTCATATCTCATAAATCTATTAGATTTCTTTGAAGGTGTCAACACAAGTCCAGGCAAGGATTAGCTGGCTGCCATAGTTAAATTTCATTTTTCAAAAGTTAGTTCAAGGTCTCTCACAAAAGGCACTTGGAGACACTATGGAGTATGAGAGGAAGCCCCTCCACAGATTATAAGTGATTGAAAACATGTAACCAAGGGAAGGATAACTGATCAGTGTTTGTGTTGGCCAAATACCAGTCATCGGGTCCCTTGGAGGCCTGTCCTGGGATCTGTACTGTGCGACACTCATCAATGATCTGGAAAAGTGGTGAGTAATGAAGTGACAGTGTTTGCCTATGTGACAAAATTATTCAGGATCATGAAATCTAACACTGACAGTGAAAAGCTCTAGAGGATCTTCTGAGACTGAGTTACTGACAATAAAACAGAAGATGAAATTCAGTGTAAATACATGTAAGGTAGTGTCAGGGAAGGTGAAAAAAAATCAGAATGGCAACCAAGTTTAAACAGACAATGATCAGCTCTGAATTAGTTACCACCGCTCATCGAAGAATTCACAAAGCACCACAGAAGGTGCCCTGGGAAAGCTGCTCAGACCTGCCCCTGGTCAAAAAGCAAGGAGGATGTTAGGATCACTCAAGAGAGAGATAACAGTACAGGAGTTGTCATCATAACCATCATGGAGATCCATGATCCATCTTTATTTTGAATATTGCTTGTATGTCTGATCCTGCACCTCATAAAGGACACAGTGGGGGGGGGGGGGGGGGGGAGAGAGGGGGCCCGCCAGG
>NW_010973092.1:20075511-20247433 GCF_000737465.1 Haliaeetus leucocephalus | reverse complement strand
AGGGAGGGGGGGGGGGGGGCGGGGGGAAGTAAAAGGGCTGACCCAGTGATGTTCCTGATGCTGAAAGTCTGAACAGACGAAGGTTATTCAGCTTGGATAGACCATGGAAGTCTATCCGAAGTGTTTTGGAGAAAGAAAATTGGAGCTGGTGATTCCCTCTTTCTAGTATCATAATAAGAAATGAAAGTATTGGGAAGCAGATTTAAAATGATAACTCGGAAGCACTTTTTCCGCACAGGGATTCATGTATGTCAGAAGACATGTGGTATGTTCAAGGCAGGCAGGTCTGTCAGACACAGCAGTCCAGCTGCAACCAGCAGCTCACTGTGCTCCATGGACCGCCAGATGCTGCCGTGCCAGAAGCACTCGGTGCTGGACTGGTTTTCACACACTTTGCTGGAGTTCATGTTGCTGGCCACAGTTTCAGGCAGAACACCAGGCTTTGCAGATATTTGGTCTGTCCCAGTACGGTTGTTTCACTGTCCTCATGGTGATGAACCCAGGACCTTTTAATGGGTGTCCAAGGTTAAGCCACAGAAGAACCCCCTTGCTGGTCACTGTGCCTAAAATGAGGGGCTCAGAGAGTGCAGCTCAAATGCTCTTCTGTATTCATCACCCAAAGCAGAGCTGTAGCCCATCTGGCCTCAGCAGAAATGCTGTAGCAATCTGCTTCATGTTCAAATCTAAGACAATGTGGGAAAATGCAGCTGAGGAGCACAGCAAACGAAATCTTTATTTTTCTCCTGCACGTAAGGCAAAGAGAAAAAAAATATTTTTTTATAAAGACCAGAATTATTTAAACATGAATGTGCTACAGGAGCTACGTCTGTAGACAAAAACTCAGAGGAACAGATGAAAGCGTGTGCTGTAGAGCACTGAAAGGATGCACAATGAGAAGCCACCTTTGCTGCCCCATCTCTTGAGGCCAGGCAGGAGGGACCGCTGCCAGTCCTGCTCACTGCTGAATTCCAGAGTACTCATTTCTCTTTGGGATGCTGAAGTAGTACTCAGCTCCCCTATGTTTGGCTCTCCTGTATGCAGTGTTTAATTCCTGCCTTTCTTCTTTTTTCCAGAGAGACACAAATAGAAATAACCTGTCAGGGTAAAATAACCAAAACTCACACTCTGTCTAAAAGTCTATTTCAAGAAGAAAGAATATTGCATGTAAAGAAAACACTCACCAGTGAGGCTTGACATCAAAAGTCCATGTTTTGCATGGACTAAATAGAAGTATTCATTTTTCATACATGCACAGATTCACACTGACACCAGTTAGACTTTCATACGAGCATACTTTGTTTACTTAAAGCTTGAAGGAAGGGAAAATGTCACAAATGCTCATGTAAGCCTGCATGTGCACCAATCGGACACATCCAGCATGGCTGTTTGTACAAGCAAAGATCTCCCAATAGGCCAAGAAGCATTCGCATAAATCATCTGCCCAATCATTTAAGAGAATGAATAATTCATAGAAAGGCAAATGTGCTCACAAGCAATTCATATGAAGAGCTAGGAGCTACATTCAAGGAATGGATTTGCTGTTCGCTATCTCTGTGAACCTGAACGTGCTTTTCCTTGGCTTCTGACTTTCATGAACCTGGAGCAATTCTGTAGCTCCATCCCTCAAAATGTCACTGACTGTCACCCATCCCGAGCCGCTTCTCCACTCCCTGCACCCGTCCCAACAGATGAAAGAAACAGTGTCTCCCACAAGCAGTGGTGCTAGTTAGTATGACACATCTAAATTACTTAACAGAAGTAATTTCATTGCTTCTTTCTTCCTTTCTTTTTTCTTGAGGCTGGTGATGGAGGCACAGAACTGGTTTGCTTGAGCTGTACAGCTTACCAAGACTTGTGTTAGTCCACATCGAGTATGTGCATTCTCTGCCCTGTGGTTTCTCTGTTT
Source organism: Haliaeetus leucocephalus (assembly GCF_000737465.1). Taxonomy (NCBI): domain Eukaryota; kingdom Metazoa; phylum Chordata; class Aves; order Accipitriformes; family Accipitridae; genus Haliaeetus; species Haliaeetus leucocephalus. The sequence goes on along the minus strand of NW_010973092.1, from coordinate 20,245,527 downwards.
CTCCAGCTTTGAAACGGTGAGGAAAAGACTGAGCAACTGGAAAGTTGTTTGCTAGCTAGGTGGAACATGGACTTTATATCATCCAAGCTCTACTTCTCTACCCCCAGTTCTATTTGAACCTAAAGGTGGTGGGATAGTGCTGGGACAAACAGACGGGCAGATGTGCTCCCTGCAGTGCTGGCTCTACCTTCTCCTGCCCCAAGCCCTTACCTCCAGCACCACCAGCAGAGGTAAGGTGGCTCTATCAGCTTCCCCTCATCTAGAGAAACAGCCTTTAGGAGAGAGATGACAGGGAACACTAGTCAGCCAGGAACCCTTGTGCTCTCGGGTACCCTTGATACCTTTAGTCACGTCTTTTGGAGGAAACCAGTTTTTTCAGTGTCAGGTACAGCAGAACCGGTCCAGTTCTCTTTAGTCTTGCATGAGATGCAAAATATAAATAGGAGCAAAAGGTTTCCTATAGATGTATATCTGTCCTCCAAAAAATTTGCTGTGCAGCCTCAAGTAATATAGCAGGCTCAGCTATCAATTCTGTTTTCCAGAACCCACTTAGAGGATCATTCCTAAATCTTTTGAGAAATTATTGCCAGGAGAAGCATGTTCGTCCTGCAGCTGCTCAGATCCCCAGGCAACAACCATTTCTAGAAATCAAAACTGCTTTTCTGCTAAGGAAACTCTCTCGGAGAGATGTGGCTTCTCTAGAACATTTCAGACCTAGTACTATCCTTGGACTGCAGGAGAAAAATAGACGCCTTGCCCTGACCCAGGCCAATGATCTTTACCAGTGTAAAAGCTGCACTTGCCCTGCTGTCCATCTGCACTACTGGCTGCTGACACACCGTGCGCAAACCTCTCCCTCCGTGTCTAGTCCCCGGTGTTCAGAAACACTAATTACACTGAGAGCTGATGAAATATGATTACATTTTTCTCTTCATTAAACATGATATAGAATCATAATTCACACATATAAAATTGTTTTATTCCTTTTTCCTGTTTGCTTTGGAATTATTTCATGGTCTCGACAATGTAGGTTTAGCAATGTTGTCTCTTCTGCAGAGCCAGTCAGCCGCCAGTACCCTGCAATTTTAATGATCTAATCCGACAGCTAGCATGCTTTAATTTAAAGTTTTATTAACGACCACTTTCTACCCTCAAAGACTATATTAAAATTTGTTAATGGAATTGGAGATTATAAATGCCCCACTGCAAGGCCCACTTGTGCTTTTCTGCACCACCCCCTTTAGAATTCAGAGCAATCCTATTAACTCTTCTTTATGTTTTGTATAGGTCATTTTGATTGCAGTTTTTTGTGTACTTCCCTTATGAGATAGTGTTCCCCGAATCTAAGCATTTGAAAGAATATAATTTTACAAAAGATCACATATTTCAGATTCATTATCCTTCAATAGTGAGCTTAAAATTTAATTTCTTTGACTTATTGCAAATTTTTTTGAGTCTACCGGGGGAATAGAAATGAATTCTACGAGCAGCGTCAGACCGTGTGACAGAAATGACAGAATCCACCCCAACCACTGTTGAAAAAGGAGAGGAAGAAGAAGAGGGAGAAGGATGCAAGGACATGTGCCATTCATAGGCGTAAAGTTGCAGGATCAGGACAACCAGTTGTCCTCTACACGCTTGGAAGTGTGAAGCCCTTTGCACAAAACACATTGCTTTTTCATGCACCCTGTTACCATGTGAAGGCTGTCTCTGTTAGCCTGGACTTTGAATGGGCATCTTGAGAACTCTTCACTAGGTCTCCCAGACTCCACTTCTGCATTAGGGCCCCACGTTCAATGTACCATGAAAGGGATCCCCCAAACCCATTATTTATTTTATTTAAGGAGTCAGTAAAAGCATCACCAGTCTCCAAATCTCCACAGATCCCAGCACCAATGGTTATTGTTTGCAGTGTGTCTCAGGAAATGCACTATTAATCATTTGTTGTATAGAGTTAATTTCTCACAATTCTCCCCTCTTTATTTTCTGCTGCTATTGTTCCTTTCTCCTGCTTAAACATTTCAGCCACCCAGTGAAAAGGCAGAAACAACATCAGGTTCTCAAGAAACCAAACAATCAATCAGTTCACCAGCTTCACAATGGGACTCAATGGGAGCAGCAGGGCAGCTGCCTGTTGTTTGAATATCACTCACCCGAAAGCTTGGCCAGTATACAGAAAAAGCAGTTATTCACAGGAAAAAGAGGTAGGTGAAGGACACAGAGGGATTTCTAAGTGGAAATTTTTACATTAGAGAAGTTTACACTTGAGCTACTCATCTGGTCTCCTTTTACAGCTGATGAAAGGACATTGAAACATAGGGTGCAACTCATCTGATGCATTTGAAATATCAACCCTAGGACAAAATGAACCAGCTGTGCTGTGAAATGCCCATTTCTCTCCAGCCTCCCCTAAAAACAGCCTGAACAGTTGAGTAGGGTACAGCGTAGCCTTCTAAAGTTGAGGGAAACATACTCCCTTCTCTGTAGGGAGTGCCATGATCAGATCCCCATGGAAAGCATTTTTCTGGCTGGCAGGTAAACGCTACTGCCCCAATCCCTGGATGCTCCAAGCTTTGTATGCCAACTGAGTGTAATCAGTGGCAGGGAAGAGCACTGGACTACATGGAGCATCTGAGAGCCATACAACACCTTTTACAGCAGATTTATGAGATTTATTGTTTGCTTACCTCCTGCTTGGCTGTGGCAGCCCATGGTGCCAAACAAATCAGTGTTGCTGGTAGGTAGCCAGTTCCTCTCCATCTTCCCCTCCTCAACTTCATACTCACTATCCTTCATACTGTTGTTCTTCATGTAAGCCCTTTGTACTGCGGATGAGTTCCCCTACCACTGTGGCATTCACGTACTCAGTCCTTAGGTGGCTTTTCCCTGTCCCCACCTCTCCCCTAGCAAGGCTCTTGTAATGCACAACGTAGACTCTGGGCCCTGCTCATTCCTCCCTTTTCTTCTGAAATCCTTCCAAATTGTTAACACCTGTGCAGTGTGAGACCTCCAAACCCACCCGTGACATGGATGAGGTTCCCACTATTGAGGCACCCTTCACTTGGGAATACTCATGTTGCTTAGTGGGTAGGATTTCCCCATCCCTAGGTCCTGAACCTACTCCTCACAAAGTCAGGTAGACCCTCCTCTGTTTGACAGTGCTTAGCCCACTTTTGGTTTCATGCAGGCTATTTGCCATGGAAGTATGCAGCCAGTGTACACAGTGGAAGTGTAGAGAAAAATCACCTGGACCTCCCTATCTTGATGCTATGTGACCTGAAATCAATTACACTGAAACACTCAGTGGTGGGACGTACAGCAAGTTGGGTATTTTTCACTCTCAATGACCTAATGCTCCCGCATGTTGTTTCTTGCTGCCAACTCCTCCCCAGCCCTTGCAACCCCATCAGTAAGCTTCATCACTGTTGGATCCAGCCCACCTCTGCCCTGCGACCTTGCCCGCTTTGGGCTGGCAGCCTGTTACATGGTCAGGAAAGACAGAGCAGGTCACCATGTCAGGAGCACGGCTCACCAGCCTCGGCATCCCGGCTTGCACATGCCAGAACTTGTGCCATGATTTAATGGTCACATCCACACCTAATAGGCTACATTAAATCGGTATATGTGTTTTGTTTGCTGGCTCCTTATACACCACCCGACCAGGGCACGGAAACAATAGCACATGGCTGCAGAATTCAAGTCAAGCTGGCGTGAATTGTGAGCACGCAGTTCAGAATTTATCTTTTGTGAATATTTGTGTGTTAAAGTTACAGATTTGCTTTTTCACCATATTTGCAATAGCACTGCTCAAATATTTGTGGAGACTGAACACAGCCTAATTGAAATTCAGTTGAATTCAAATTAATATTCATGATTTTTTTTTCCTTGCACTCTTCATTCAGCTCTAAATGGAAGCAGTTTCCTGCTGCAGAGGGGGCAGCTGTAAGCTGGTAGACTCCTGTAAGGGTGAAAAGTTTGGCAATCCAATTTGAATTTCTTGAAGCAGCCACACACTGGATGTCACTATCTACATCGTTTGCATGTATTGACAGGCAGGTCTTGAGCTCAATCAGTTTATGCCTGTGTCGGGTGGGTGCTGATTGCTGGAGATCTGCAGCACCTCACTCCGCATCGTTGCTCACGCCACCTGCTCCTTCTTCCTTGGCACCCAGCTCCCGTCACAGTGACGGTGCCCTCTGCACCATTGATCACTCCAGCTCACAGCTCCGTGCCTTTGCAAGGCTGCCCTCCAAGCAGCAGCCAACCTCCCGCTAATTTAGCCCCCGTGAAAGGCACGAGCACGCCATCAACACAGAGCGGTTGGGACTTCTCCAGGAGAGAAGGGCAGAGATTTGTGGCTCTCTGGAAGTGGAGAGGGATTTGGAGATGTTGCTTATTTGTAGCTGTGCAGGAGCAGGGCTGAGTTCACTGAGACCCCAAGCCCATCAATTGCTTTCATGATCATAGCTCATGTGATTTCTATTGAAGGTGAGCTGATATTTTTAGCAGAATGTGATGAAACCCCACACTTCTATAAAGCATCATTTCCAGACCTTATCCACTTTCCTGTGTCTAGTCAGACTGCTGCTCTCTGTCTGCCACTAAGGAAATCTTGCCTGGGGAGATTAGAGATGCCTGGCACAGTAAAACCTTCCTCCAGTCACCCAGGAAACATAAGACATTTTTCTTCTTCGTTGGAAAAATGTGGAAATTAAATTGGAAGCACTACATGGATGCAGCTCTACCCAGATAAACTCACAGACTGTCAGGATGCAGATGTTCCTGTAGACTATTACTGCTCACATGCTTTTCAGAGCATCCCAGGTAGTCTGAAAGTGATTTTCATCAGGTATTTATGGTCCCCAGTAAAGCACTAAGATAGAAATATTATAAACTACACATTTAACAAGAAAAATACAGGAACAGCAAAAAATACCTAGAGGCACTGCAATGTTTTGAAAGATCTTGGAATCATCTCAGATGATTTTTTCCAAAGACAAGCTTTTACTACCACTGACCCTGCATATAGTCACAAATACTGTTTGTTTTCCTCTTGATTTTCAATCTTTTATATGCCTCATGGCTGCAACACCTAAAAGAAATGGAGGCAGGTGCAGCAGCAAGCCAGCTTTTCTGCTCAGGTACAGGATAGACAGCAGACCTAAGGCAGGAGTCCTTGCAGCAAAGAGACTTTATGACTCCCAAGCGCCATACCCCTTCCCTGTCTTAGCAAGGAGAAAAGCATAAGACAAATTTATCACGCCTCTAAATACCAGTGTAGCTGAATGTGGATTTTAAAAAGTCACCGTAGTGCTCCAGCCCCAGTCATGCCTCTATGGCATATCATCACCACAAATCACAGTTAGGGTTTCCCAAGCACCATGTTTGCATTTCCATACCTTAGCACATTGCTAGAGATAACTGTAATCCCCTCGGGCTGTAAAACTCAACATTAAATGCCACAGTAGTGCAAAGGACAGCTGAGGGGAAGGGATGTCCAGGATTTAAAAAATATCCTTTTTTTCAGTGCTGGGATTTTATAACAAGGTTTCCTGTTTGGTGGAGAGTTTCCACTCTGGTTGTGTCTCATGAAAGTCATTGTCTAAACTGGAGCACAGGCACCACTGGGCTGCATCAGGTGAGGGATCTCTCTAAGCCAGAAAACTCTCTCTGGCATCAAATGCTTCAGGGAAATGTGCAGGACCTCTAAAGTAAGTTGTTTAGAGATGGCTTATCACCAAAGAAACTTTCTTTTAACTCCTCAAACATCTGTACCCCTAGATTCAGGGTTAGGATGGTGGCAGCACTGCTGTGGTAAATTGCCACAAGCTGGAAAGAGGCAACGGTCCCAGGGAAAGCAATCATCTGGAACATGTTTGTAATCATCTCACTAGCCGGCTGTGTGTCTGGACATCTGGGGTTTCTCTACAGTCAGAGACCTTTGGAGGAAGACTCCCATGGTCATGGGGTAATTCAGGCTAGAAAGGACCTCTGGGTGTCACCTAGCCTGACCCCATCCCACCTTTCTTAGATGCCTGTCTTAGGGTGGAAGGAAATGTTATCTGAAGGCAGAGCAAGCTATCTTTTAGGAAGCAAACTTGAGGAGAATTGAATCATACCATCTACTGTGCCATAATATATGTGCACAAAGGGTTGAATAGGCAGCCTTAAATCTGAATAATTTTTCTGCCTCAGTATGTTTTCTATATTTCCACTTTAGCTAGTCTTCCTTCTTCTCCGGGGAAATTTCTAAAGGAGTGCCAGGCAGAAGGTGCAAGACCGAGACATCTCCTAAGCCGCTGCCACCTGATCATCATGATCCTGCAGTCCTGCAAATGGAAAGGGACAGAGATAGGGTAAAAGGAGTCAGTGAAGAGCAATCCAAGGTGAGATGGATCCCCCCATGTCCATGTACCCTCAGCATCATGAGGATGGATTGCAGCCAGTGGGAGCTTTACCATCCTGCGTGCACTGACCACTTCACCCATGTCTCTGGTACCGACACAAGGCTCACCAGGCAGCAGTTTCTGGATTTCTCAGTGTTTCTTTACAAAATACAGGCACAGCAATTGCTGCTGCCCTCCAGCCCTTTGATCCCACACTTGCTTTGGCAGCGAGATGAATACTGTTGCAGCTCACCCAGCAGCTCAGCCACTGTATTATTAGGTTTCTTCAAAACCCCTGAATGTCCCATCTAGACCCAGTGACTTAATATTTTTTAAATTACCTATTTGCACCAGCGCCTCTTCATTTGATACCTTAATCCTTAATAGCAACTCACCTTTATTACCAGAAAAGAGCAAGTCAAGAGCAGATTTCTCCCAACATCCCCTGAGGTAAGAACTTATGAAATGAAATCATTTCACTTCTCAGCTGTGTCCTCATCTTCCTTAATTGTTCCCTTTAACTCCTGGGGAGCCAGCAGACCTGTCTCGTTCCTTTGCAGGCTTTCCTGTTCCTGGCAGACTTGAATTATCTATTGTTTGTTTTCATTCCTACCAAGACTTGCTATTTCTTGCTGGCTTCCTGTTTCCCCTCTTTCATGCTGTATTTTCTGCCCCTGTTTATTGACCTCATGAAGGTTGGATTTCCATTTTTTGAAGGACCATTGTGTGGCCCAAACACCTTCCTGAACCCTGCCATTTACCTGCTTTCTCCCGCGCTCGCTGATCAGACCGACACAGGCAGTTTGAGCCCCTTTGGTATTGTCAGGTCCTGGTATAGCTAAGCATATGCTGAAATCTCATTAATGGCAATTAAAGTTGAGCATGTGGTTAAGTACCTTGCAGAAGGTAGCTGTTCTGCTATGTCACTCCTTAAAGAGCATCCATGCCAAATTTTAGAATTTTAATCTCTTTACTTCTGACTCTTGATGCTGTCGGCCGGCTTCTTCATTTTGTTGAAATCTCTCTGTCTAAAGGTTAGCATCACTGTGATAGGATTTGATCCTCTTCTTTCCCAAGGATGATGAACATAATTACATTCTTAACAAGTGAATTAAATTACAGCACGATTTCTCTAACAATGAGCGCTCTCCCCGCAATGAGCTGGAAGTGTTGCTGAGCTGATCGTGCGCAGGAGCCTGCCCATGCTTCAGAATGACTGAATTTTCTAAATTCTATTCCATGTGTTATTGGGACTTTAAAAATTATGTCTTATTCATCTATTGATGACAGTGGCCTCTTGGGTGTAAATTGAAGCAATTATGAAGGATCATGCAAATTAATCAATTATTTTCAGATTATTACATTCAAGCAGTAGTCTTGCTCTTCGATTTAGTTAAACTCTGCCTCTGAGTCAATTTTCAAACCTCCAAATTAAGCTATTTATTAGCTAAAAAGATCTGGAAAAAAACCCTTACGCTCATGAATTGAATGGCAGTAGGGGTCATTTTAAAAAGGATTTAACACATAAACTGCGATATTTAAGAACGTACAGAAGCGCCAGTCCTGACCCCAGCATGAGTGGGATGTTTGGGATCATGTAAAACACAGCCACCTAATCCTGGCTCCATGCACAAATCTCTGTGCAGCTGCAACACTGAAGTTGCAGTGCTTTAACGGAGAGTCCCAGTGCTGCTGGGAGATGAGGGACAGAGGGGGCATCAGGGGCCAAGGGGACATGCCACACTGGGATTGCGGTGGGACAGATGCCCTCTGCTCCTGCTTGCCTTGGGTGGATGCTTCGGGAAATGGCCCCATCGTCAGCTCTGGGGTTTCCTTTGGCAAAAGCCTATGGAGAAGGTGGTTCCAACCCTGCAACCCCAGGCAGCCCCGGGCTGGGGACGGGACCCCCCCAAAGTGCCACAGATGCTCCTGTCCCAGCTCCTAACTCCCCCTCTGTGGCTTTAATTGTCCATCCATAATGGATTACCACGGCTCTTCCAGACTAGCCCAATTAATGCAAATACTGATGATAGCTAGCAGGAAATAAAATGAGAATTAGAAGGCGAGCTGAGGGGCTCCTCACCCATGATCTCAGCCCTGTGGATGCTGTGCAGGCAGGGGCGGGCAGCGCTGCATCCCGCTGGTGCCAACCAGGGAATCTGCCCAGGAGGCTCTGCCTGTGGAGGGGCAAAGCCCATCGCTTACGCACGCTCCTGTCCTCTGCCCACCATTCAGGCAGAGGGGTTACAGGGTGGCTGAAGGCTTTTGAGTTTTAATTTAAGTGATTCTAAACCAGCTTTGGGTTTATAGCTAATAAGACATTAGTATGCTAATTAAATTATCCATGGAGTGGTATAAAGAGGCCTTCCTGAAGTTTAATGGCTGTGTAAAAGGTAACTCTACTTGCGATGTAATTAATTCATGGAACAATAAATGTAAAATTAGATTCTTATTAATATCGTAGAGGCTTTTCCTGCATTAGGAATGAGGTGGGGGGACTGGTCATTTTTGTTTTCAACGTGGGAGAAAGGAGATGGCAGCTCCTGACTGCAAAGCACCTCCAGCCTTGGCAGCATCCCTGCGTCCACAACTTCTCCATCCTGGCCACCAGAGTCAGGCAAAGATTCGCTCCCTACAGAAAGCTCCCACAGCCCACAGGCTTCCTCCTAGCATCACACGGGGCAAAAGGAAGCACCCACACAACGAGCTTTCCCATGCATGCTCTCCCCAGACTGCTCAGATGAGGGGTGTTTCATTTTTTAAGAGCAGTAAGAGAGCTTCCTCAGAAAAAAACCAACCCTACCCTGGACTCAAGCGACCAGGAAAAAAAAACCAGTGGCCCCTTTTGAAAAAGCAGGTGCTCCAGCTAATCCTGCTCTTCCCCAGGGCCGTGAAGTCTTCCAAGTACAGAGAGGAATGCAAACCTGTGTTTCTTTGCTGGAAAGTGAGAGGTATGACCTCACAGCTCCATGAAGCCTCAGAGGAGCTGCTGTGTCTGTCAGCAGAGCAGCTCTCCCAGCATACATGCTGCGATCTGCTCCGCGACGTCCTTGATGGTTCACCCCACCAGCTGCTCCACTGCCCGGCCAGCTCCACGGCATTTGCAGAAATCTGCCATACCTGAGGGATTTCTAAACTCAAAAGCTGAGTTTCAATTGCATATCAAGGGGGAAGCTTCAGTTTTCAAGCCGAGTGCCCCAGAATTCACAGAGCCTGGCAGCAGGGAAAAAAAAGGCCTTCATTCTGCCTTCACCTTCCCTGTCCTCCTGTCCTGGGCTGCTCACAGACAACATGGGGGCTCTCCCAGGCATTGGGTTCCCACCCCAGCCCTCCCTGCAATCCCTGGGACCTGCAGGCTTTGGGGGCCTCCCCAGGCATCCCCCCACCACGCTGGACCACCCTGTAGAGGTGGGGTAGCCCCAGAGGAAACAGCCACCCACCTTGCACAGGCTTCTTCGTGCCCAGAGGGACACAACAAATGCTCTGAGAGGAAAAGAGATCAAACCTTACCCTCTGGCTCAGTCCCAGCTGCAGGGAAAAGCATCCTTATGTGAGAGGACACCATTTCTGGCAGGCTGAGCTCTCTTTCTGCTCCTGCTCAGCATCTCTCCTGGCCGTGGGTACCACCTCTCATTCCAGGGAGAGTTCCTCCACCTGCACACAGACATGTCTCCTCACCCACCGCCTGCCAATGGTCCAAGCAATGCCAGGACAACAGCTGTCACCATGCTCAAAGCAGACTGGCCAAAGCCCACAGCGCCAGCCATCCTACCTCCAGCAGAAAAGATGACATGTGGGTGTGCATTACCTCCACCAGAGAGATTTTTGCACAGAGCCGGAGTAAGGGTGAGCCGCAGACCTCCTTCTCTCTGAAGCTGAACCCCAGGGTTTCTGTGATAACCGTGACTTGCATCAGGTCTGGTCTGGGACATACCTTTCTGGAAAGAGGGATGAGGGTTAGCAAATTCCAGCTGAGCAGAAAGCTCTTCAAAACCAGTTTGCTGGGGATCTCACGAGAGGAGAGGCAGAAAGCCCAGGGCAAATGCCACAGGTGAAAGCCAATTCTGGTATTTATAAGGGAAATGAAACTGCTGAGGCTGCCTCCGGGGAAGAGGAACGGCACCCGTGGGCGGCAGGGAGCTCCTGGGATGACAGGCATCATGGGAGCATCCAGGGGTTTGCCATGATCCGGCCGCTCCAGGAGTGAGTCAGCATCCCTGGAAATCCTGCTGCTAGCCAGGAGATGAGTAACAGCGTCTCATCAAACACAGCTGGTGAGTTTATCCAACAAGGATGCAGGATGGGAAACAGTGCAGTATCTTCCTCATGGACCACATAGCCGCTTGTAGTTCCCTCTGGTTGATGCTCCTTCCCCAAAATGCCTCTACTGACCTGACATGGCAGTGTTGCAGAAGAGGGCTGAGTATGTTCCCAGACAATCGCATGCCATCAGGGGCTGTTTTGTCAGTACCGGGGCCCCAAGCCCTCGCTGGGCTCCTGTAGAAATACCTTGGGGGAAGTGAGAGGATTCCAGTGAGACCAGCAACCTGCAGAGCCGTTCCTCAGCTTCCTGCCTGCAACCCTGCTGTTGGGCAGTCAAGGCTGGTTGTTAGCAATTAATTGCCTTTGTGGCTTGTTCATTACAGCATCTTACCAGACCAGTGACACAGAAGCTGAAAGTTACCCCCTTGCAGGTGGCTGAGCCAGCCTCACAGCTCGCTGCTCCAGAAAGGGGAAATCTCGTGCTCCTTCCAGCCCTGCTCCTCCCTTATGCCTCTCAGCATGCTCAGGAGAGCCAGGCAGACAACATTTGCATGGGTAACAGGCAAAGTAAGGTTTGTCTTTTCACCAGGTTGGCAGTGACAGCACCTTATCGCAGGGCCAGAGCAGTGTCCAAGGCAGCTCATGGGGGAGGAGGTCAGCAGGACATCTTCCTATGGTTGCAGCTCGGTGAAGCTCATGCGAGTGTCCTTTGAATTGTAACCTGCAACCTGTTCCCAACTCAGCAAATAGAAAATCAAAACAGGACACAGGTGACAGCCATCGGAAATGTCCATTCTGAGGACATCGATCACACCAAACTTTGCAGAGTCCTGCAGTGATGGGGAGGCAACAGACAGGCTGAGTTTTTCTCCCCAGTGCAGGCAGTGCAGTGCCTGCTCTCCTCCCTGCTCCACACCTCCCGCTTCAGCAGCCTCCCCCAGTGACTTCTCTGATCCCTGCTCCAGGCAGGTGTAATTTCTGGAAGATACCCCCGCCCCGGTGCTGGGTCCCAGCATGTTGGCAGGGCAGCTTTTGGGGTAGTTGTTTGCCCCGGGAGTCAGGCTGCTGTCTGCAATCAGTTATGGCTCCCAGCCCTGGGTAAGAAGAAATAAGCCAAGGGAAGAGAGGCATACAGGACCCTCAATCGTCATCAAAACTAGAGAGGTTTGCAGTGAAGGGGGTGGCACCCTGGTTTTTGTGACCCTGAACTCAGCTGGATCTAAAGCTCACTCAGACTGCAAGAAAATCAACTGTATTGCAGGGCACAGAGTGTGACAACGGGAAGCAAATTTGGCTCCCAAGACCCACAGTGCCATCAGCATCCTGGCAAAAGCCCAGGGCTTATCCCAGGAAGGTTTGGAGCAGGTGGACTTGCATAAATGTTTACAGAGTACGTATCAGAGACAGGCTTTCATTCAGGATGGTATAAGCAGAGGGCTCAGTTCCCAGGTTTCTTCAATGCTGCCCCAGGACTTGTCCTGCAGAGATACAAGGGATACTGGTGTGGGATAAATTCCTGCCCTGATAGCTATGGCCCCACAATGGCAAGAGCAGTTCCCAGCTGCCAGGGAATCTTGTTTTTCCTTTTCCCTTTTTTAAATTTTTCTGTCCCTACTAATAAATTATCCTATTAGGACATAACCATATTTTCTGCGTTCAAAATCTTTCTCTTTTCTCTCCACAGAAAGCCTATTCAGGCAGATTTTAAAAAAAAACTATTACAAATCCCTGGCAAATCATTCCCCCATCTCAGACTTGAGAGGAGAAGCAGCATTCATTTCCTTTCCATTTCTGCACACATAAAACACTTCCCAGCTCTGGTCCAGCCCCAGCTGACTCAGTGAGCTGGAGAAATGTGCATTCAGACGCAAGTATGAGCAAAGAGTGCCTGGGGCTGAGGCAGCCTGGGGATGGCACGGGGCAGGCAGCTTGTGGGCAGGGATGGGGCTTGTGCCTGACATTCCCTGCCTTGCTGCAGGGAAGTGGGACCAGGTGCTGCTCTCCTTTCCAGGCACTTTCTTTGCCCCTTGAAAGTGACTTTCACGGCATTTCTTGGCTGGTCTCTATGGGCTTCCTTGAAGAAAAAGGACGGAGCAGTAGCTGGTTTGCTGCCTGTTGCTGTGCACCTCCTCCACCCCATCAGCACACACTCTTGGGGACGCAGGAGCAGGAGAAACACCGGCAGGGGCTCTGGCCCCAGAGAGACACTCCTGCTCCTAACCTGAGCTGGCAGAGAGCAGGGGCACGGCCGATGGAAAGTGCCTTTCCCCTGTCTGCCTCCCCCATCCCATCAGCTGGGGCTCTGCCACACCAAAGGACGAGGGATGGCACCTCTGTGGCTATCTTTCCCAGAATTGCCCACAACAGCAATAGAACTATTCCTCTAATTTTTGGTTTCTTTTTGCTGCGCTGAATCCACACTCACGGTCAAACTGTGGAGCAGGGGAGCCGGGATTGGTAACTGCCTAGCACACCTTCCTGGGTTCTTTTTCACCTGACCAAGCCCATCTTCTCCAGGGGCACAAGAAAACTTTCATACAGTGCCATGTCAAGTGCTGTGCTGAAATTCAGGTAGATGAAAACTATCGCGTTTTCCTTCCATTAAAAAAAAAATCAGTTATCTTCCCAAAAAGAGACAGCAGGTTTATCTCACTTGATCTTCTTCTGGTAAAGCCACATTACATTTTATTCCATTTCATATCTACCTTCATGTACCTTCCTTCCTTTCCCGTTACTGTTTCTTCTGTCCTAAATCCTACATATTATTTTAGGCCAGCACAAAGGCTAGCAGGACTCTGGGGTTAAACTTTTCTTTTTCCTTAGCAGTGGGGCATTTGTTCTTCAGTCAGATGCCACTAATTAGATTATATCAGATTTATTAAAAATATTTCCCTCCTCATCCATGCACCTGTGACCCCATTCTCCCCATCGCTGCTCCTCTGCAACACTTCTGTGTCCCTGCACTGACTGCAGAGAGAAAGCTCAAACATCCTCAGGGCTTCCAGTCCTCTGTAACTAACTTTAAAAGCCATCTACCAGTGTCTCTCTTTCAATTTCTTGTTGTGACTTTCCTGCCTGCTGGCTTGTCTGCAGATCCAGGCGAGACGCGCTCCCTTTCTGTGTGGTGCACAGGGGAGATATTGTCACTGTGTTTCATAACAGCCACCATGAGCCGGACTCTGATTTGGAAGAGACTTTCTTCCTTGTTCCTGCAGGGAAATTAATTTCTCTTAAATGTGCTGATGTTTGGATAATTTGCCCGTGGACCCAGCAGATCTGCAGTCAGCAGGCTGCCCCGGTCAGCGCCAGAGAGCAGAGTGTCATGCCAGACGATGTCTAATGTTTTCTGAGTGATGGGGCTTTGGGCCTGGAAAGGCACCCGGTGCTATCAATCCTTCACGAACTCCTCTGGAGACAGTCCATGGGAGAGGCAAGGAGTGGCCAGCAGACCCCCATCGCATCCACCCTGGCAGCGGGGAGAGTCGCAAGCAGAAGCCCTCCCCTCTGCCAAGCAGTTTTGGTCCCAGTTTGGTACTCGACCCCCTCTCCAGCAAAGGGCTTTTTCCTCCCAGCCAGTTTCTAACACATCTCGCATGAATAACCCACCATGGCAGCCCTTGCACAGCTCTTGCAGACCGCTGGCTCTGCAAGATGGGCTTGAACATCACAGCTCGGAGAGAGAAAGCTGCGCTGACCCTAAGTAGGACGAGGTCCCTGGGGAGATTGGCCAAGTGGCTGTCAGTAACAGCTCTGCAAATATCCTTGCCAAAGCAAACCAGCATTTAGAGGTCCTCTGGAAACAGCAGCTGACTCTCAGTCAGAAAGCCAGCTCAGCAAAGCCCTCAACATTGCCATTTTCGGACTCCGCAAAGTGCCTCTGTCTCTACAGATTTCCACTCACCCAGATGTTTTTTGTCTTTAGGATCATCACATCTGGTAGATGCTGTTTCCAACATCTCTGGAAGGTGACTCTCCCAGGCATATTGGGGTTCCATGTTCCCAGCAAGCCACTTCATCCAGGGAAAAACCAGCACAGGCGCAGACCCAGCCAAGATCACCTATTCCTCTACCTAGAAACACCACCCTAAGAAAAGTTGAGAAACAGAGGTGTTTGGAGTAAATATAACTAGGTTATGAATTACTCCCTGATTTTCTAGCACCTTCACCACTCTGCTTTTGCTCAAACTGAGCCCATTGGGAAAAATGAAGATTTACCTAAATATCATGCCCTCTACCTTGGCAGCATGGAGGCATGTCAAGACACACTTCTGTTCATGTTTGCATTTGGGTTGCTTTTAACTTCTGATCCCAGCTGTAACTTCCAACTAGCCTGAGGAGGAATGTTTGTTAGGTGATCTTCAATTAAGAGATGTTAATTGGCAGGTTACCCCCTGACTCCTGCTCTCAGGATGCCCTGGCACACAGACTTACAGGCGGCACTGAAGGTGCAGAGAGTTGCAGGGTGAACTGGAAGGCAGTGGGAGAGGACCATCACCCCAGAGGGTGATTCCTATGGAGAAGGGTCATACCAAAGGCAGAAGAAGCTACAGGTATGTGGGAAGGGAGCACATCCCACTGTGACCAGTTGAAGGGAGAGGGATGCTGACAGAGCAGTCCCAGCCACAGCTGACCAACAGCCATCTAAAAAAAAGACCAGAGTAGAAATCCACATACATACTCTTTTGTTATTTAGGTGCACTTATCCCTGTGAAGCCCATAGTCCATACAGCAGTGTGGTGCTGCTTTGTGCTCACTGGCCTTGAGAACTTGCTGAGTGTCTTGAAGTCAGTGTTGAAAGAAGTCACAAAGGTAAGCAGAAGGTATGGAGGAAGTAGCTGCAAGCTATGGTAGATAGATCAGATCTTGTCCCTGGACACCAGAACTGTGTAAGTCAGTCATACATGGAAATACTAATGTTTTATTACCGAAAGGTGGGAATCCTCTACTTCTCTGCTTACTCTTAGGTATCCGTGAGAAGGATGGTGTACAACCAGTGACATAAAGGATTGTCCCAGCTACATAGCCTAAGACCTAGGAATTGCTCTATCAACAATAAGGTGTCCCTGCTTGACATGACGAACAATGAAGGGAATTTCAAGAACAAGGTAATACAGAACCTGTCAGGGAAAGAGCTGGGGTTTTTTTTTTTCAGTAATTGGACAAAAGATGTTTGTTCTACTATGAGACCTCACAGCACCAGTCAAAGCAGGTGAAACCGAGTTTAATGTTCTCATTAAAGCATTGAGATATTTTTATTCACCTGAGAAAAATGTCTTTTCTAATAGATTTTCAGAGTCTGCGTGGGGTGAAAAGTTCTATGAATAAAGAGCCAGCTAAAAGGTTTCCCTTTCAAGTGCTGGTGTGCTCATGCCCCTCTCCAGGTCACTTGTCACTGGAGGCATGCAGGTAGGTAGCCAGCAGAGGGGGAAGCCCTGGAGCACAAAATTGTGAAGAATACTCAAAAGCAGTGCAAACAGCAGCACAGATTTCTGGGTGGTGGCCACTGCGGATCTACAGCACTGTCACAGAGCCCATTTTAAGTTGTCACATGAAAATGCTTTGAATAGACAGGCTGCCTCTCTAGGAAAGATCAGCTTTGATCCTGTTGGGGAATCAAGCAGCTATTGCGAAGATGCAAATTTATGAAATTCCAGCACCTGGTGTGTTCATGTGTAGGGAGTATATTAAGAAATCATAACATCTAAGAGCACTCCCAGCAGTGGGGGACCCGACCAAATTGTTACTGTGTACTCCCTTCCCCAGAATCAGCAAGATCTGAAGATTTTGCTGAGCTCCCTGCCTCTCAGCTCCCGGCACAGGCACTGAGAGACCACAACAGCTCAGAGAGCTGCTTTGCAGTGGGTCTCCCTAGACAACTTCCATACACCCCCTGCTTTGCCCTTTCTGAGGGATTTATAAACTCAAAAGCTGGGTTTTATTTGAATATCAAGAGGAAGGCTTCACTTTGTAAGCAGAGAGCCCCCAAAGTTGCAGAGTCTAGCAGCAGAGAAATAAATAGGCTTCCAGCTCAGCTCTCCCCTCGGCCACTGCGTCCTCAGAGATTGGTCCTCCTGTCCTGCTCCACTCACAGCCAACACGGGGACATTGGGCTCCTACTCCAAATGTCGAGGGAGCTGCCTGTGCCCTGCTCCTCCTTGTGGTCCCCAGGGACTACAGGCTTGGGGGTCTCCCTGGGCATCCCCCCCATCCATCTGCCCCCACCACAGAGAGGACCACCGCCTTCTTGAGCACAGCATGCACCAAAAGCTGTGCAACACAAGGGGTGCATGACAGATTACTTTCTGCCAGGTCCTCCTGGGAGATCCCAATGCACAAAGGTGTGGGACCCCAAGGCTGGTCATGCCTGACCAGCTTCCCTAAAACACAGTTAGAAAACATAACTGTGAAACAAGCTATGCAGGGGTACTGGCACCAGCCAGAAGAGCAGCTAGGGAACAGCAGGCATGAAATATCTGGATCTTGTGATATGTCTCGTACCTCATGTTCTCTTCTCAAGGGAAGAAACCATCCAGAAGAAGGAAATGTAGGTTTTCTGTTGACTACCTCAATACAGACGTTATCAGCCCATGATGGGGCTGGCTTGGTGCCTCTTTCAGATAGGGAACAAATCTGCCCAAGGGCTTTAGGGATGCCCCCTTGCAGCTGAGCCACCCAGAAGACCCAAGCAGGGCACACATGCCCCATTGCAGGCACTCTGGAGCTGCCTGTCTCCCAAGAGGCTGTTCAGAGCCTCCCCAAAAGCCAGTCCACTCGGGGAGGGTGGGACACAAAGGGCAAATCCACTCCTGCTCCCCTCTGTGGGGGGCAGTGGTTGGAGACCGACTACTCTCCAGGACAGATGGATGGAAACAGACTTTGCTGGAGAAGTGACCCTACAGAACACACTCTTGGTCTTGTGCTATGGGTGTGAAGGGCAGCTGTCTTCTCCCACCCAGCTTCCAGGCTGACCAAACAGCTCTACCGCACTGAGGCAGCCGCCCTGGTTCTGATCCCAGCTGCCTTTTTGGGGGCAGCATCTTCCTACCAGCATGCATTAACACCCATGCCTTCTGAAGGCACGGTGGGACTGATTAGCTTTTGCTCTGCAGAAAGCAAAGTGGACCCTCTGTAACCTCGTGCTGTTTCCCAGGAATGGACTTGGTCCACATTTTGTAAGCAGAGAGAGCAAGCACACTGGGAAGCACTTGCTGCTGAACCCGTGCTGATATTATTTGACCTTGGAACAAGGTCAGCCTGTGTTGCCCCTGCACATAGCTAGGAAAGGCAAATCCACGGTGTTCAGCAAATCTCTTTGTATAACAGGCTCATTTCTTCTCAAGAATTCATTTCAGAGGGATTCAGTGGCATTGACAGAGGTGGCACTGGTAATTTCACTGCTCATATTCAGGATGTAGCACTTCATCCTTTGCCCTACAAGTGGGTTACCCTGTGAATTGCTCTGTGCTTCAAGTTGCAGAGCCTGAATTATTTTGGCTGCGGGACATGGGCCGTTCACCAGAGCTCAGATAGCTTTGAGATTGCATGGGGGTTCACCAGGAGCACAGGGAGCTTATTACTCCAGCACTCGTTTCAAGCTACTGTGGCTGGACAAAATCCTCAGAAAGCTTCATGTGGGTGCTAGAGCTCCTGACATGAGCTCTGAAGAAAACTGGGACCTCCTCCAACACAGCACAGCAGATGCAGGGTATGTCACTGAATCCCAGCAGGTTAAAAAAAGAGGCAAAAGGAGATGAAAGAGTACTCATTTTCGCTGACATGAGGAGCTGCTTGGTGAAAGAAGGGGTCCTGTTTGAGGCACGAGTCTCTCACACATGGGATGTCCCAAGGCTCGTGCAGGTGCATGTAGCCCTTGCACCCAGCACAGTGCAAAGTCCCTGGGGACAAAGCCCAGTTGTTTCATGCTCCAAGCCAGGCAAGAGCTGTCCTCAAATACACAGCTCTTCACATGCTAAGCAGAGAGACCTGGCACAGGAGCAAAAAAGGTGGAGAGGGAAACGCCACGTGGACTAGGTTGGCAGGTCGCAGGGACCTCTGTGTACAGCTGGAGCTCACCAAGGGCTAGAGGTGGCTGCAGCTGGTTGCAAATCCTTCATAGCAAGCAGGCTTCTGGGGTAGAAAGGGACCCACCCTCATCACTTGTGCCCCAGTGTGCAGATGTTTGGAGCTAGCAGCACTTTTTGCACTGATGGACACCCTGAACATGCTGCCTTGGGGGAGCTTGGGGTCCCCCAGTAACCACTGGACAGAAAACAGGAGACCTGCAGGGCAGCATCTCTCCAGGCCCACCCATCTGTCTGGTCCATGCCTGCCACTTCTTTCTTGCTGTGTCCTTATTGCTGCTAATCCCTTTCTAAATACGTTGGCTTACATGTGGTAGCAATCTTGTAACCTGTCATTAAACGTTATCTGCCCACCCCTCTCTCTCCAGCCAGTTTGTCTAGCTTTGGTAGGACTGGTACAGCATTTCTCTGCTGCATTCAGAGTCCACACGCTGCTCCTGCATTGCACAGTGCCCAGGCTGCCTGGGGCAGGCCTGAAGGAGCTCTTCCCAGTGTAGGCATGGGAGACTTCTCCACCTATTGTCCTAGTCTGCTTGGGACAGCTCATGACCTGGAGGGCTTTGCCATGAGAAGCCCCTTGGGACCCCATTTATTTCTGCAGCAAGACTTGAACTATGATTGCTGTTAACTCCAGCCGACCAAGGATTCAAGTAATGGCAGGCTAAAGTACATGGTGCAGCCTCAGGAGGGGAGCGGTTTCAGCAAGCACATTACTGCATGTTAAGCCCTTGCTATCCCTGCAGCTTCATTCCAGGAAGACTGCTGGCAAACGGATTTCACAATTATAGGAGCAGAAGAGGGAGCTGAGGGCTCCTGAAACACAGACTTGTGCTTCTGCTATAATAAGCTGACAGACAGCACACCTCTCTTCCTTAGCCATTTACCCCGTATAAATAGGAAATCTGCTCCTCCAGCGCTGCACAAGATCCGATGCCCCAGCTCCATACATATGCCCTGTCACACCCGGACTGAGGATCCATCCATTCCCACTGTGACGGGGCTACAGCGGGAAAGGGAAGCGGCTGAACTCGTGCCACATGCCAGCAAGGTCAGAGCTGCAGAGCATCCTGATGCTCACCAGATTCTTCACCAAGAAATGCGATACACGGAGAGTCTGTCTCTGGTCCCTTTGGAAGGACAAGGTGTTAAGGCAACACGTCAGAGCAGTGGGGACAGAGTCCCAAGAGTACAAGTTTGGGTAGACCAGGCCAAAGGCACTTCTGAAGAGTGGTCCGCTCGTGGCACAAGCTCAGCGGGAAGCAGAAGGCAATACAGGATTTTCACAGGGTGGGTCTAAAACATGAAAAACACATGAGCCTAGAAAACAGCTTGAGAGCGGGCCAGTCACCTGCCCTCACATCGCAGGCAGCAGTGAAGGCGGTGGCCCCTCTCCAAGCTGACACAGCCCATGCCAGGTGATGGGCTGGAGGTTATGGCTTTGACAGAGCACGAGTTAACAAAATCAGGCTGTCCCCTATGCCATCAAGCCGGTGCCCCCTTCTTCTGCTGTAAGCTGTGTCCCTTGTACCCTGGCCATGTCCCTTAGCAAGGTCCCACTGTCACAAGGAGCGGGGAGGCCTGAGACTGAGAAAGCATTGGATTTGCATGCCAGGGGCCCCTGCTCCATGCTGGGCTCCCACTCTCCCTGTCCCTTGGCAGAATCACGGCAGGAGCAGGCACCGAGGGCTGCTCCCAAACCCCCCCCACTTCTTCGGGTGACCACTGCACGGTGCACTGTGGCTGCAAGGATCACCTAAAAATAGCAAAGCACAGTATCTGCTGTGAGGCATTTCCTCTTCTCTCCCTCCCTCCAGTCTCCCGGTCTGTCACCCCTGCCGTCCTGCTTACTCCCTCCAGCTCTTCCCTTTTCTTTCTTGGTTCCCACCCCCCACCCCTCCATGCCCAGCACTGGGCAGTCCCTGCACAAGTCCTGTCCTCGCCTCTCTGCTGGACCCGTTGCTTTCCACTGTGTTTTTCAAGGTCTCTGTGACCCAGCACTGCACATGCCATCTGAACCGCATCCTTCTTGGGATTTAGGCAAGAAACAGAGGCCTCTTCCTGCCCGTGCCATGCAATTCCTCTGGGTCTGCAACACACAATAGCAGGGACTACAGACTCCTACCTGGTAGGATGAGTGCTTTCTGCCCAAGGCTATTGCTCTCCAGGTGTTTCACTCCCATTGAATTTCGTTTCGGGGTTATTTTCCCCACAATACAGGAACCATATTCATCAAGGCTGGTTTGCATTGTTGCTTCCTACCCACAGCTCCAGTCTCTCAGGTTCCTTTGTGTTTCACTTCACACTGGAGTTTGCTGCTTCTCCCAGTTAGGATTTATCTGCAAATGTAATTAGTGAGCTGCTAACTCCCCTCCTTTACATCATTACTGTTCCACCAGTTTGAATTTAGCATCTCTTCCCACCCCCCATGACTCCTGACTATCAAGAGACATCAAAAGCCTGTTGAGATCTGTACACGGATGAGAAGGTTAACCCATAAACCAAGCCACAGAAATGATTTATTTCCATTCTTCCTATTTTGGGCAATTTTCTTTATCAAAGATGTGCCTGCTGGTTGCCAGGCTGCAGACTGTGTGTCAGTCACACCTTGAGCACGGCTGAAACACGGCTGTTCAGCATCCAACACCACCAGCTTTAGTCTCCTGCATCTTTGCACCAGGCTGAGTCCAATTTGCCAAGGCATCCCACTCGCCTTTCCTGCTGAGATTTGCCCTCGACTCCAAGCATTACCTAGCATTAATTTGACCCACTAGACTCTGTTGGGGTGAAAGGGTCAGTTACTAAAACTGTGAAAGGCAAGCAGGCAGCAAAGAGTTAAAATTCTGCACTCCCAACAGGCCCCATAGCACAGCACATGATAAGCAAGGCTGGAGTCTGGAAGAGTTTGTACCAGGATTTTCGGAGCAGCTATTATTTCCAAAAATACGAAGTCATTCCTTTGAAGAAAAAAAAAAAAGAAAAAAAAAGAAAAACACAAGAGCTCTAATCTCTTCGCTGCAGAGTTTCACCTTCTGCTTCTCAGTCCTCCCAACACACTGCCAGCACCGAGCAAGCAGGCAGGAGAGGGAGCAGGGTGCTGGCCTGCCCAGCACAGGTCTCCCTCAGCACTGCCAGCACAGCCAACCACACCATCAGCAGGACAGAGGGACGGGGCTGGCGTCACAGGAAGGTCCCTGTGCCAGGACAAAGCCCATTACAGCGAAGGCTAAACGAAGATGTGGTGCAAATCCTGTACACCAAAGCACATGGCACTTGGGCTCAGTGAGGACCGCTGCCCAGCGATTCCCACGCTTTGGCCGCTCCGGACTGCCTTCAAGGAGCTCTGCAAAGAGGATCTGAGCCGTGTGAGAGCCCTCCACGCAGAGGGCTGCACACTGGCTCGTCTGCCCACACAGCTCCTCTCAGAGTTGTACAGCACAGCCTTTTATTTTCTTAATGCTTGGAGTTTATAAGGAGGGGCGAGAACTGACTCGGGCTGTGAGCACCCCTGAGCTGCGACATCCCCAGGTCGCTGCAGGCATGCCTCCCTCTGCCCTCCCCACGGCTCCCTTGGAGCTTGTCCCTGCAGCCAGGAATCACTGCCCACGGCTAATTTGGGTGTGGAAGAGCCAAACTGCTGGATGGAGGCGAGAGAGGCAGAGATGCCCCCAGCTCCAGTCCCAGCTTTGTCTCTGTGGTTACCTGGCCGTGGGCAGCACCAAGCCCTTTCTCATAAGGACATCTAGTGGCACCGTGACAGACGGCACGCTTAACCTTGGCTGAAGCTTGGCCACTCTGCATCTTTTTTCCCCAGACCCTCCTAACCTCTCCCATTAGCTCTTGCTGCCCAGCCGCACTCTGCTTAGTTCAGGGCAGGGGCACAGCTGGGGCAGGTGGAAGTCAGAATCCCACCAATCGATGCCCCAGGACACCCTTGGGACATTGCTGGTCACTGAGATGGGGACATCTCCAGGAGCAAGACATGCCCACTGCTAGGTTGAGCTGCTGCAAAAGGGTGCAAAGTCACATGAGAGAGCTCGGGAGGCTCCTGTCCCCTTGCAGAGATGTGTGCATGCAAACCCTAGGTCTTTTGGGGAAAAAGTACATCCCAGGCAGCCAGAGAGCAGGGTGGAATGGTAATGGTGTAGGGTGTCCTGCTGGGACCGACAGTGGCAGCACACACCAGGACAGCCTCATGGTGCTGTGGGCCAGAGTAGCCCAGTTCTCCTTTGCGCCAGCTCCTGTGCAGCCAGAGAGCTGGAGGAAGGATGAAGGGAGAGGTGGGGAAGCCCTTGACCCCTGCACAAAGGGGAAGGAAGAACTTGCAGAGACCTACTAGAGACAACCATGAGTTTCAGTAGCAACACCTCAGGTGCTCCTGTGTTAGGTGTGCAGGGAGCTGGGACAAGAGAGGCGACCACAGCAATGCTGTTACCTGTTATCCCAAGTGCAGCCTTTCCTCTAGTCAGAGTTTTAGTTTCTCTTGAGCTTTTTAAGTGCTTAAAAACACTTCCAGAACATCTGGCAATTAGGACTGAAGGGGCACCCTGCTCAGACCACACTGCTGAACTGTTGGACAAGCAGGCAAAGGTGTGAGACACTCCAGAGCAGAACAACATACCCATAAACACAGATATTTATGGAAAAGCAGGACCCATCCACATCCAGCCCCACACACTTAGGTAAAACACATCCAGCCATGGACTGAGCAGCACTGTGCCCCAGGCGTGCATCTGACTCCACATAGCTATTTCCTAAGCTATCCTCTTCAGATTGTAATGACCATGGATAGTTTGGACTTGAAGAGCATTTCCATTACAGAAAGGGCACATCATCTTCTGCCTTTATTCAAATGAAAGCAGTAATGAAATCACTGCTGCCTAATACAGACCCACTTGGTTAGATGTGTACTTGCTTTTTGTTTTGTTTTTTTCTTTTCCTTTTCATGGTCAACATTTATGCATTGCTGTCAGAAAAATTGCTTTAATTTTCCATTCTCTTTCAACACCCTTTGCTAAAAACAAAAAGTATTATCCACTGAAGAACTGTGAATTGACTCCATCTAATATCTTAGGAGCAGAGCTAACACCAAATGGCATTCACTTGCATTTTTAATGTACAGATGAAGTCATAGAAATCACTAACTTAGAGGCTAGCTCATCAAATTTTTCTTGCTAAAACATATCCCATATCTACTGCTCTGACTCCTTCTCCTCTAGAGAACCTAGCTGCCATTTCTTTAATAATTTTCATTGGCTAGTATGAACATTTTAAGGCTTAACATGAGTGATGTGGATGAATGAATTTCTAGACTTTATTTGGCTTTTCATTTATAGTGTCAGAATGAGTCTGATCTGCTGGTGGTTTGTTTTTTGATTTTTTTTTTTCCTTTTCACTGGTTCCTAACACTCAGATCCTTACTAGTGCATGTATGACTTTAATAATTTTATGGGCTACACGCAGCCTCCTGGACCAATGCATCCACCCTTCCCCGAAGCACAAACAGGCCAAGGCTCTTGTGTTGTCCTAGAAGCAGCAGCAACTACCCTGAAAGACATAATTTTTACAGGTTTCTTCGTTGTACTTCCCAGCACAATCCTCTACATACCCAGTAGTTATTCAGCATACAGTCAGGTTTACATCTGTTACACCAAACCTCTATTGCAGGTTCAGTAGATTATTCTGTGCAAGCATGTGATCCCTCCAGACAGCGCTACAGTAATATATTCTATTGGCTAAAACAGTTGGGCACCCCTCGCTCTGGAGGAAATTTGTTCTTGTTTTTGCCTTGGGGAGTAACTCACTGGAGTAAGAGCTGTCTGAAACCCCCTTCCTACCAGAGGCAGCTGAGGATTTGCTCTGAGCAGAGCCTGTGGGGCTGGTGGGCGGGCAAACAATTCAGCTGGGGAGCTTTCATTTCATTCAACAAAAAAAAATGAATTTGTCTCAAAACAGACTTTTCCTTGTTTCACTCAAAATATTCCATTTTTTGCACTAAAACGCAAGAAAAGATATCTGCCTGAAAAGCTGTCAGGCACCTCAAATGTTCATCTTTAACCACAACTGGCTCCCACATGAGTGGTCCCACACATTGCATTCCTGCTGGCC
Organism: Haliaeetus leucocephalus; assembly: GCF_000737465.1. Lineage (NCBI taxonomy): Eukaryota > Metazoa > Chordata > Aves > Accipitriformes > Accipitridae > Haliaeetus > Haliaeetus leucocephalus. The sequence goes on along the minus strand of NW_010973092.1, from coordinate 20,220,692 downwards.
TGGCAGGCAATGGTCCCCAGGGTCTGGTTCCACCAGCAAGAAACATAAAGGACAATAGCCAGGGCATAAGGAGACAGGAGCAAATTCAGTATTTTTCCCTGCTTTGAAATGTTCTGGTTTGAAGCATGGGGACAAGCATCTCTTCGGTGCTGGGTCACACTCCTGCCCTCCCAGGGCAGCAGACAGAGGAGCAAGCAGAGCAGTCCTGGTCGCCCTTGGCACTGTGGCAGGAGAGAAATTAAGGAGCTGGTGACTCGCTCAATAACCAAGCAGCTCCTCATGGTGCCCTGTAGCACTGCTTGTGAAGCTGTAGATGGGGGATAGGGCATGACCAAAAAGATCAACACAAGCATTGCCCAGTGAGGGTGGAGGAACACAGCTCTGAACCGTATGAAACTGCTTGTGCAATCAGCTTTGAGGGCCTAAATACAACATAGATATCACACCCAAGACCTGAGTGTTTCCAATTGGTGACATGGGTTAGTGGAAGGTCCCTAGGGACAGATTATATGGGCACTCTGCTTGCATTTGCCAGACCTCTTTCAGGCATCCCAGAAAGCTCTTCTCATTTCTGCTGACATGTTCACCAATCATACCATGACAGCAGTGTCACAAGCAGAGGCATTCTCAGTTTTACAGCCAGCAAGCTTCCAGAAGTCTCCTGCTAAAGGAGTTTTTTCTCTTCAGGTATGTTATTCAGTGATAACCAGCCATTAAATTGGGATTTGCAGTCTAGCAGGAGGCACTGCACCCACTGTTCAACACCTCACAACACGCATTGACCACTGACAATCTTTGGGGATTAATTTACAAATGCAACAGGAATAGCACTGCTGTGCAGGTATACCTGCAAGACTAAGCAACCTACTCTTGGAAAATAAATTTTCCTGCCTCAGTCTTGCTTACTAGGGGGGTTCCTACTGTCAGAGATCAGCAAGAGCCAGCTGCTCCCTAAGGGAAGGGGAGCCAGGAGCTGAGGGTAACCCCACCAGAGGCAGTATTCTCACCAACAAGTATAGTCCCACAGCATCTGAAGAGAGCAGGTAGAGTCAGCTGCTGGCAACAGGGTTCAAAAGCAGTCCCAGACATACTCAGCAATGAACTGAGTCCAGGGTCCATCCACGGGTGCAGAAGGAGATGGCACCAGCCAGGACTGAAGTCCAGCAAAGGTCCAAAGTCCAGCCAGAAGGTAGGGCCAGAAGATGCTACAGAGAAGCACACCTACAACACAGCTCAGAGAAAGAAAAAAGACCCAGGGCTGCTTCTAAATAGGACTCCTGAGCCACAGACAAGGTGTGGGTGAGGGTCCAGGTGAGGCTGATCAGGGCCATTAAGGTCTATTGGTACAGTCAGGGTCCTGACACCTGCCCGACCAATGGCTCTTTGTGATTTTATTGCCAATGCTATTGGAGATTCTCCGAGATTAGTTTTTTCTTAAGAGTTTTCTTCTTAATGACAAGCATCTGAGCCAATTTCAGTTTGAAGATGCACCTTTGGCAGCAGGAGACAATATCATGATGAGTTCAGTGATTGATCCAGAGGAGAGGTCAAACAACCCTGATGCCAAAACCAACATTATCTAAACCCAAGGTGAGCTGGAGAGCTGAAGTAAAGAACATTGCAACAAAAATCAGGGGTATAAACTGCTCATGGATGCATGTAGTCTGGCAACTCAAGTTTCCAGACTAGAGGCCCTGGAGAAACTGTACGATGGACACCTGACTCTGAAAGGAAACCCACAAGCACCCTCTGAATGTCTCCAGGGAAGGAAGTCCCCATCCTCACACCCGCTCACGCAGTGCCCCCCAGGAGGTGAAGGACGTGTGCCCCAAGCTCAAGGCACGTCCTGACCGTGAGATCAGGCAACTGACCAGGTCTGAGCAAGCATGTGTAAACATGGCAGAGGGTATTTCCCTCCACTTCCACATGGATGAATGCTGTTGAGCCTATAACTTGTGTTTAGATGAGAGCAAATCTCTTCAATTATCATTTAAGGATGGATTCAGCACATCCCTAGGTGAGCAGTTTCAGAAGTTAATTACCTTTCCTGTGAAACATTTGTGTCTTAATTCCAATTTGAATTTTTCTTACTTCAGCTCCACCTGTCAGCCACTGAGTCTTGTCTTTGTCTGCTGGATTAAAGGACCCTCTGCTATCAGAAATCTCCTCCCTGGAAGTACTTAGAGACCATGATCAAGTCACCTCTCAACTTGCTCTCTGATGAGCTAAATAGATTGAAGTCCTTAAGCCTATCATCACACAGCAGGTTTTTCAGACCTTTTCTCATTCTTGCAGCTCTTCTCTGAGCTCTCTCTAATTTTTTTTTAATCCATGATAAAAGCGTGGATGCCAGAATTTGATACAATATTCACTAATGCTCTCCCTACACTTTATATCACTTTTCCATCCTACCTAACAGCCCCTCAAAAATTATAACTGTCACATTAATTATAAATTGGGCTGGTGTCCTGCTTATCTGGCTTCCTAAGCCCCCTTCTGTGCCACTGGTTTTGCTGAAACACTCCCAAATCTCTGCATACGGATGATATTCTTTGTTGCAAGAACTACAGCACTGTCTTGCATTCCTAAAAGGCACATGGCTTATTTGTATCCCACCTAACAAACTAGTTCACAACTTCACTTGTGTAAACAGTGATTTTCTCCCACTGTTACTGCTTCACATCTGGATGTAGATATAAATTGTGGATTAAAAACTCTCCTACTGTACTGAGTTGGTCCTCAGGGTCAGTGCGTCTCCCCCTCAGCCCTCATAAGTTTATGACCTATGTGTGGAAATGCAACATGAAAACACAGCCAGCACTACTACAGGCTTGTCAGCTGCTGAAGGAGATACTCTTCACTGGGAAATGCTGCAACTGTTAATTTGTTTATCCCAGTGCTGTGATTCAGCCCCAGTTAAACAAGAGGGCATGACAACAGCCATGCCTGTGGTCCCAGCACAGCACAAACCCATGCAACCTTGCACTGCAACCCTAACAAAAAATTAAAAGGAAAACAAGCAGTTTTCAAGACTTTTCCAGCTGCTTTCTTCCTCCTCAGCTCCCCTCCCAGCAAACTGCTATCTAGGACACACAACCAGTGCATGAAATCACTTCTTCCGTCTCCTTTCCAAGGCCACCGTTGCTGGTCCGACCCAACGCAGAGGAGACGGCAGCTTTGTGGAAGGTAATTAGCAGTGCTGCCTTTGGTCCTGTCACGCCACACACGTGTACACTCTGGCTCCAGGTGTCCTGGGGAACCGGGAGCGAGAGGCAGCTGTGGCAGGTCCATCTGGGCTGGAGTGCCTGAGGATGAGCTGGGCTGTGAGGATGCACAACTAAAGAATTAACAGGAATACGTCATTAGATGGATTCCCAACAGGGACGCCAGAAAGTATGTTCGGTCTGTGCATCTCAGTGACCCACTTCCAAACCTTCCTATTCCCTAAATGTAATCTCTTTCAATTTATAACCACTCTGCCTCTTCTCTGGCATTCAGAAGCCATTATCACCGTGTCTACCCCAAGCCCTCACAGCTGACTTTAGATGCCACTTCTTTTTATTGTAACAGTAATAACCTGTGTACGTGGCAGGTCGGCCAGCCAACCAGCTGTGCCTGCCTGCAGAAATACAGCAGGAAAAACAAAAAAAGTTCTGGATCACTTGGATGACCAGGGTTATCCAAGACCCCAGGCTCCTCAGTCCCTTGTGTCTGTTCCCTAGTCTCTCCTGTCACCTAGTGATAAAGCCCTGGGAAATCCCATGGGACTGATGGGCATCCCACCAGAAACATGTACCAAGATGTAAAGATCTTAGTAGAAAATGTGGAGACTGGCATGGGTGGTGTTTGAGTGGGAATGCTGGGTTGTGGAAGGACCAGAGGAAACAGCAGAAGAGGGATACAGGAATGGCAGAGGCAACGGTCCCCATATGAGCAGGTCACCAAGACCGCAGCACATCTCCATGCACTGCACTGGAAAAAAGGGCCAGCCTTAGACAAAAGCCACATTAAAACAAGGGCCAAGCAGAAGCCATTGAAGAAGCAACAGCAGGAAAATAAAGACAAGGACTGGAGCCATAAGATACCCAGGCAGGCAGCAAAAGGCATGGAATAAATCAGCACTGATGTCCAGTGACTCACAGAGGTGGCACACGATGGAAGCTCAGGAGATCGACATCACTGTTAGCACAAAAAGCATACCAAAGGCTCACCCAAACATCAGCAGATGTCCCATCCTAAGAAGAAGCCAGAAGGCAGGAAGGGGATTTCACAGCCAGCATCTCTAATGTCTCTTGTGTCACAACAAGTACTGTGGTTAGATTACGCAGATACACGCGTCCTGGAACTTGTGCATATGTGGGCATAAGAGAATGCATGTGAGAGAAATTAGTTCCATTTTAAAATAAAATCTTCATCTCCTATATGGACTTCCGCTGAGTTTCATGACATTAGCAGAGCTGTGTTGCTCCGATGTTGCAGCAGAGATACTTTACATTCCAGATGTTTTGAATTTTCTGTCTATTTGTAATAATAATGATAACAATAATACATAACAAAATAATTCTTACAGGTTTTTTTACCAAAATTGAAATGTCTCCCAAATGTTTCGTGAATGTATTCTAGTTATCATTATGTACACTGAAGTAGCGGATATGTACTGTCCTGGCTTATTCCTGTGGGGCACCCACTCCTCTGGAAAATTATCTTCCCTGTCTAAAAGAGTTTCCAATTGCAAAAATGATGATGGTGTTGATGATTATGATAACTGTTTCTCCGAGGAAAAAGAAATATGATACAGAAAGATGCTGAAGTACAGTCAGAACTGAGAGTGCATTTCAGTAATAATTTAAATTAAAAATATTAGGGACACCAAGCACTCACAAATTGCAGCCATACCATGCAATAATCAATTATAAAATTCAATTGGAATATAATTAAATTCAATTGAAATATAATTAATTGATTATTTATTCTCTGGTTTCAGATTAGGATACAATTGTTTTAACAGATGTGCCAGCTCTTTTGAGATTTTTTTTACTTGTGGTGATACTTTACCCTTTAAGCAGCAAGAACTGGCTGGCCAAAGCCTCCCAGGCAGCCTCAGAAGATACTGGGTTTATAGACAGTCCCAAGAGCAGGGCAGTAGGAGGTGAATGCAAGACCTCACCATTTCAAATCATTTGTCTTCCCTACCCAAGACCCTCTCCAAGCCCACTCCCAGCACGTGAAAACTTGGGAGCTCTCCTGGCTCCACCGCTTTAACTGTACCTGTTGAGCAGACTATTTTGACAAGATGGCTTTACTTCCAACAGTCCATGGCTTCAGTCCCCTTAATACCGTCAACATCAGTCATTTTCTGAAAGTGCAGCTCTTTATGGATGTGGCCCAATAAAAACAGATTCCTCGGTTTCAGCCGAAGAAAAAATGTTCAGTAATGAAGACCAGCCAAAGAAAATGACTATTACTTATTTTATTTCATTTCTAACTTAAATTCAAGCATGCTTTTAGAGAGTTCATATTACAGTAACTTTGAAGGATCTGTATTATTCTCCGGTGAGGGCATGAGACACATGAAATAACCCATACATAATGCTAGATTTGTTAGTGGATGTGCCATTAACTAACATTAATCATAAGCCACTTTCATTGTACAAGGTCAGAAGCCTGTTCTTCAAAAAGTAAGTGTTGTACATTCGGGTAGGATGAAATCTGTTCTTCACAGGTATGTGTCCAACTGAGGACAATAGAAATTTGCTGCTGCCCAGAGCTGCAGAAAGAGCCTCCCTATATATCCTTTCAGACATCGCCGTGACAAAACCCCATGTGATCACACGACTAAAGTAATAAGAGGCTAAAAGTTACAACAGAGCAATTACGCCGCTATGTAGCCACTTTCTGCAGCCGCTAGGTACAACACAAAGGCAATCTGGTACAGAGGCAAGGGCTATTTCACTCATATTATTTTTTTTTATCATTAGCTCTAAAGAGTCAGATGTGTCCCTCGTACATACTCTAGCATACAGCAGTATTTTCCATTACAGCCATGCCATTAACCCATTGTTAGATTGTCTGCCTCTAAAAACTCCTTCCCAAACCAAAAAAGCCCCAAAGTGGACCTGAAGACCAGTTTTCTTAGCTGCTGTTTGTGAGACCACCTTGGTTTTTTGACTGACAATGGCAGAAGCCAGAGAAATACAAGGTTTGCATGAAGAGGTTTGCCATCCCGAGTATTTCATCTGCTTTATCATCAAGGATTATAGGTCAGGAACTGGGCTCCAAATGTGTTACCTACTGCTTGGCATGCATTAGTCATCCTTCCCCTCTCGAAATCACTGTGAAAGGCAACCTATGAGAGGGCATGAATAGCAAATAGTGTGCGCTTGAAGAAGGGAGCAGGCAGCAAACGCTGGGGCCAGGGGAGGGAGGAGGGAGCTGGGGGGGAGCTGAAATTTGTTCATTCAAAGTATCAGGCAAACACATTCATGCACCAAAGAAATCAGGGTGTATTCACAAATCGAACAAAAGGTGGAAATGCAGGATAAATTAGTTCCCTTGAGGGCACGTGATCAGAGCCGCCCTCAATCTACCTTTCCTCTCCTTGCTGGGCTTGAGGGCTGGGCTGCTGGTGGCCAGCAGCTGTCTGTCTGTCTGTCCCAGAGGACTGCTCCTTCCTTCTCCGACAGACGCTGCTTGCCTAGGTGTCATCCACCTCCGCAGAGATGCTCCCGCATGGCCACTCACCTTTCCCCATCTCGGGACAAATATTTGCCCATGCTGGTGCTCTCTTTCAATGCACACTGGTGCTCTGCTGTTGTGTCCAGCATGCTCCCCCCAGACCATCAGATAAAGATGCCACCTTGGACCCAGGTTGGGGGTGAAGCATCCTCCAGGCCAGAGCAGGAGCTCAGCCAGATTTCGGTGTGGTCAGCAGCTGCAGGAGGATGGGCATTCCTGCTCGTCCGCAGGCTTTGCAGAGCTGATCTCCCGTCTGTGCCGATGTGAGGGAGTGAAAATCGGTTTGTTTGAATGCAAAAGCCCAGCGGAGCTGCTACAAAGCCTCACTGCACCCAGGGCACTGCTCTTTGCAAGCACCCTCCAAGGCCCTGCCGCCTACCTGCCAGCGCTGAACAAAATGCCAAGAGCTCGTTATTCGGCTGAGAGCGTCGGTGAAGCTTCCCCATACTCTCTCACAGAGGCTGAATCACAAATGAGAGGAATAAATGAACACAGGCCCCCAGTGAGTGCTTTCACATCAGCCAGGAGGGAAGGGAGCAGGGCGAGGGGTGGAAAAGCCGGCACCGTCTGCTGCTTCAGCACAAGCACCAACGAGCCAGCAGCCCCCCCGACGGGGTGCCGGGGGTGAACCAGCCCAGACAAACCAGCTTGGCCCCACGCTGCTGCACACGGGGCTCTGCCCAGTGGGTGCAAAGCTGCGGATGGAGCCCCTGGGGTGGGCAGAAATAGCTCTGTCGTGTCCCCGCAGTGGGGAGCGGGACCCCCCGGGTGCTGCCAAGCCCTTGCCCGTGATGCCACGAGCCGAGCCGCGGTGTGCCGGCAGCAGCTGAGCCGGGAGGTCCTCCCCGCCGCTCAGCACGGCCCCCAGCCTTTTGCACCTGGCCAGATGTGGTACCATGGGATGAGGCTGCTCCCCACCCAAAAGGCAGCGTTTAGCAGCACACCAGACCCCTGGATCCCGCTGACGAACGCGGGTGAGAGCAGCTGGGCTCAGCTCTGCCGCGCACGGAGCAGCAGGGGAAAACAACCCCCTGACCCTGCTCGCCAGCAGCAGGGCAGCAGCTCTGGCTGGGACCCTGGGAAGCGGAGGGTCTCGTGGAGAGCCATGGCTACTGTGTCCATGCACAACCGCTGCTGAGCAAAGAGGTGTTAACAAGCACCGTGTTGTAGTTTTTCATCAGCTCAGAGATGCCGAGGGCAGAGGGATCACTGTCTTCCCCCCGCCTGCCTGCAGGGCATGGGCCAGGCAGCTTAACCAAAGCGCTTTGCATCCAGCCCATGTCTCACAGGTCAGCTAGCACAGGGTTTTTTTCAGATGCAGTAGGGTCCTAATTTACAATCCTTACAGGCATGGGAACCTGACATTTCTCGAAATGCCTCTTTCCAATAGGTAATTCTGCACTTCATGAAAATTTGTTTGCCCTTCCTAATCTTCATCGCCGGCACAGCCTTTTGTGCGGCTCTGCCCTGGCTGCAATCAGAGGACTTCTCTCCATGTCTGATCTCGACAACTTTAACATTTGTCAGGGCTCTGGTACCTGCCTTTATAATCTTGCCTAGGAGTCCTCGAGTGGCCTGTGCATACGGATGAGTCTCCTTTGACTCAGAAGAGAGGGCCACAGCTGTGTTCATTTCCACAGCGTAGCACAGCGACCTAAATCAACTCGGAACGAGGACTCATCCTTTCAAGGCATCCTGCAGTCAGACACCGGGCAATGAATCCCAGCCAGCCTGACAAGGCAGCTTTTCAAAACCAGTGTCTGTTGGTCATCTGGATTGCAGGAGGGAAAAGTGCAGGTCACCCTCTGTGAGCACATCACACTTGAAGTATCTGTCTTCAGTGTGTCCTATCTCCTTAGCAAATTATAATTTTCCTCCTTCTACCTTCCGCTCCTTTTTTAAACAAAGTCTCTCTCCAGGTTTCTTTTCACTCCTTGCTACTGAAAGTGGAGATTCGGAGACCAAGGCCTCCAGCAAGATGCATCTCCTCAAGCACGGGAGCAGCAATTTCCCCATCAACCCTCGCCCAGCTGCTTGCAGCTGCTTTTCTTGTCTCCTCAAGAGCTGCAGGCGTAAGAGCAGAGGTAACTTAGTGGTGCAGGGATGGCACGGGAGCTGCCGGCCATCACACCGGTGCCCCCAGATGAGCATCCATGATTGTGCTGGTGCCTTGGCCATCAGGACGTCTCCATCTCCTGCAGCAGAGTGCTGCAGCAGAATAAGTGTGCATATAAATAAATCATCAGGGCCCCGATCAGAGGGCTTAATCCCAGAAAAGTTATCAAATATTTATTTTAAAGCAGAGAAATAAATAGATTAAAACACCGATAGAGGACATTCTGCCCTCACTTCAGTCCCTTTGCTGGGCACTGCTCAGTGGCTGGGGATGCACACTCAGCCAATGTGGCCAACAGCACTGGTGGCCCAGCAGGACAGCAGCCAGGAGCCACCAGCCCTCTGCAAAGAGGAGAAATCCTCCTCCTGCCTCCTGACAGCCTGCCAGACAGCCTCTGCCCTGTGCCTGACTCACCCTGCATCACTGCTCCCTCCTGGAGTCCTCCAGGCTTTGCTAATATTGAGTTGCCCAGGTCTGACAATCCCATCATCATTAGGATCAGGCTATTACTCGTCTGATATTTTAATTGAACTCCAGTCATTTAAAATGCATACTTGCTGGAGAACCCCTTAGTCAGAAGAGTGGGAATACATCACTCATGGTGGTGGTACCCAGGGAGACCCATACCTTATGCTACCAGAAAAACCCAACTGTACCTCAACCTTGCTGAGGTCACATATTTAACATAGTAAATGGGTGGTTTCTACTTCATGACTCTTGAGGGTCTGTATGCGATGTGATCTGAGCCAGTGTACACAATTCAGTCACACTTCAGCGTGTCAGGAAAATAAATCTCAAAGCATCTCTGTGCAGCTTGCAGTGCCTATGGTTATTCAAGAGATCAATCAGGGCTATGAAATGCTGTCTCTCCCAAATCAATGAACTCAACTAAAAGGTACCTATTCATTATTTGAGCTCAAGCTTGGCCTCATTGCACTGGCAGAACAAAAACCTGTCTGATAATGATAACTACAAGACAGTGGTTGGGGAAAAGAATTGTCCACCCCACGCAGGGTGTCATGATGGGAGACATCAGCTGCGCCGCGGGTCCCAAGGCCTGAGTGCTTCTCAATCACAGCCTCATGCTGCTGGAGACAATATTTCACACCTAAATATCAGCATCTTTTTCTTTAGTACCTCCAAAATTGTGTTAAATATGGACACATTGTATTTGTTTCATTTAGGCATAAGGAATTACAACACAAAATGCAACAAACAACCAGGAGCTGCCTTTCCCTGTTTATTGCTTGTGTGGGAGTAAGACAGCTAACACCATTCTTACTACCTTTTCAAATTTCCTAAAAAACAAAGATTTGGGGGGGATAGTTTAGTTCTGCAAAGTTGGTACAGGCTTAACAGTAACAAATTTCCTATGGGTAGATTCAGCTCCATCCCTTCTCCAGGCAAAAACTTCTTCCAGATTTTGATGAAACACCACTTATGTCAGCTCTCATGAATTTTTGGTGAGGCATTTGCTGCTCTTCCTCCCTGCATCCTGGTGACAAAGTCAGTGTGTAAAAATCTCATTTTGATTTTTTTTTTTTTTTTATTTGTAATTACATTTCTGGCTGTCACAGTTGCAGAAAAAATCGTTTAAGTGCAGCCAGAATATCTTGACAGTCTCCTGCAGATGCCTTGATTTGAAATCTTCTGCCTCAATTTCTCCTGACAGTAGCTATCCCAGTGACAGTGTTGGCTGTACAGAGCATTTCATGGGTTGGGTCAGAGAGGCAAGAACCAGGACTCACTGGTCCCTTATGGAGAGCTTTCCATGCAGCATGTGATTTTATTGCGGTCTGCAGCACCTTTTGAAGTCTTCTTTCTCTTTACACCTGCGATGTCCTGTCCTCTTATGCAGACACTGCTGGTCTCCTGTCCCCAGTTAGTCTGTTCTCTCTGGTCAAACCCTACATGTCTGCAAGCCCAGTGTCTCCAGAGAAAACAAAACAAAGCAAAACAAAGCAAAAAACAGCTTCCCAAATTTTTTGCAACCACCCATATCCCAGCAGGCTCCCTCCCTGCCACAGCCTGCCCATATGCCTTGGACACTGAGGGTGCAGGTGAGATGGGAGATGGCCTTGCACCAGTCCAGGGGTGACCATCAGTGAAGGCATTCATGCAGACCACTAGATAATATTGCCCTAGATCCACATGCTTTGGTGGATGCAGTAGAGGTGTTGACCCTTCACAAGGTGCTCACCGAGGTTACAAACACAGTGCCACAAAGCTACTTGGACCACACTGGGAGTAATGTCCTGTTTTTGTCAATTTATGTGAAGGCAGATATTTTTGTGTTGGAGGGAGCGCAGTGTAAAGTCATTTAGACAATAAAGGAGTGACAGGATTTCCACAGGAGAAGAGATTAACCAAAGTGGGATTATTTTATTCTGAGAGAAGATGATTAAGAGGTGGCATGATTGAAGTATTTAAACTGGCTCAGGGTTATTATCAAATTAAGCTGTATTGGAGATTGCTGGGCAGCCGTCACTCAAGGGCAGAGCAGAGAGCTTTGCAGCAGCCTCTCTAATGGCAGAGAGCATGGTTTTGGCTGATCCAAAAAGTCATGGATGGAAAAAGTAGATACGTGCTGCTGTGTGGCACCAGACAGAAGTTTGGATGGGCCGGAGAGCTGTCTATTGCTTACAGATAACCTTAGCCTTGGCACCATCCTTGTTTGAGCATCAGGATCCAACGTACACATATTTATTATCCTCTGTGCTTTCAGATGGAAGGTCTCATCTTCTGCAGCAGCACTGTCCTTCACTCCTACAAATTACTGTGAACTCACGTACTTGAATATGAATGGATGAGGCCCTCCATTCATGAACATGAACAGATGAGGCCCTCTATAAACAGATAGGAGCAGCCTCACGTTCACAAGCCCTCGTCCTCATGGGGGACTTCAGCCACCCCAGTATCTGTTGGAGGGACAACACAGCAGGGCATAAGCAATCCAGGAGGTTCCTGGAATGCATTGATGACAACTTCCTTCTCCAAGTGATAGGGAAGCCAAGAAGATGTGCTATGCTGGACCTTGTTCTCACCAACAAGGAGGGGCTGGTGGGGAATGTGAAGCTCAAGGGAAGCCTTGGCTGCAGTGAGCATGAAATGGTGGAGTTCCAGATCCTTAGGGCAGCGAGGAGGGTTCACAGCAAGGTCGCTACCCTGGACTTCAGGAGAGCAGACTTTGGCCTCTTCAGCCTACGTGCTTGGTAGAGTACCATGAGATAAAGCCCTGGAGGGAAGGGGGGGGCCAAGAAAGCTGGTTAATATTCAAGGATCACCTCCTCCAAGCTAGGAGCGATGCATCCCAACAAAGAGGAAGTCAGGCAAAAATGCCAGGAGGCCTGCGTGGATGAACAAGGAGCTCCTGGACAAAAAAGTCAAACACAAAAAGGAAGCCTACAGAGGGTGGAAGCAAGGACAGGTAGCCTGGGAGGAATACAGAGAAATTGTCCAAGCAGCCAAGGATCAGGTTAGAAAAACTAAAGCCCTGATAGAATTAAATCCGGCCAGGGACATCAAGGGCAACAAGAAAAGCTTCTACAGGTAAGTTGGTGATAAAAGGAAGACTAGGGAAAATGTGGACCCTCTGCAGAAGGAAATGGGAGATCTGGTTACCAGGGACATGGAGAAGGCTGAGGTATTCAATGATTTTTTCCCTCAGTCTTCAAAGGCAAGTGCTCCAGCCACACCGCCCAAGATGCAGAAGGCAAAGGCAGGGACTGGGAGAATGAAGAACTGCCCACAGTAGGAGAATATCAGGTTTGAGACCATCTAAGGAACCTGAAGGTGCACAAGTCCATGGGACCTGATGAGATGCATCCACGGATCCTGAGGGAACCTGTGGATCAAGTGGCTAAGCCACTATCCATCCTATTTGAGAAGTTAGGGCAGTCCTGGGAAGTTCCCACTGACTGGAAAAGGGAAAAAACATAATGCCTATTTTAAAAAGGGAAAAAAGGAAGACCCAGGAAACTACAGTCCAGTCAGTCTCACCTCTGTGCCTGGCAAGATCGTGAAGCGTACCCTCCTGGAAACTATATTAGGGCACATGGAAAATAAGGAGGTGATTGGCGACAGCCAACATGGCTTCACTAAGGGCAAATCATGCCTGACAAATTTGGCGTCCTTCTACAAAGGGGTTACAGCATTGGTGGATAAGGGAAGAGCAACTGACATCATCTACCTGGACTTGTGCAAAGCATTTGACACTGTTCCACACAACATCCTTGTCTCTAAATTGGAGAGACATGGATTTGACAGATGGACCACTTGGTGGGTAAGGAATTGGCTGGATAAGTGCAGTAAGTGGACTGAGAGTAGCCCTGAGGAGTAGGACTTGGGGGTGTTGGTTGATGAGAAGCTCAACGTGACCCAGCAATGTGTGTTTGCAGCCCAGAAAGCCAACCATATCCTGGGCTACAGCCAAAGAAACGTAACCAGCAGATCAAGGGAGGTGATTCTCCCCCTCTACTCTGCTCTCGTGAGACCCCACCTGCAGTACTGCGTTCAGCTCTGGGGTCCCTAATGTAAGAAAGACATGGACCTGCTCCAGCAAGTCCAGAGGAGGCCCCCGAAAATTATCAGAGGGCTGGAGCACCGCCCCTATGAGGGTAGTCTGAGAGAGTTGGGGATGTTCAGCCTGGAGAAGGCTCTGGGGAGACATTATAGCAGCCTTCCAGTATTTAAAGGGGGCCTACAGGAAAGATGGGGAGGGACTTTTTATCAGGGAGCGTTAGTGGTAGGATGAGGGGTAACGATTTTAAACTGAAAGAGGGTAGATTTAGATTAGATGTAAGGAAGTTCTTTGCTGTGAAGGTGGTGAGGCACTGGAACAGGTTGCCCAGAGAAACTGTGGATGCCCCATCCCTGGAAGTGTTCAAGGCCAGGTTGGATGGGGCTTTGAGCAACTGGGTCTAGCGGAAGGTGTCCCTGCCCATGGCAGGGGGTCTGGAACTAGATGATCTTTAAAGTCCCTTCCAACCCAAACCATTCTATGATTCTATGATTCTGTCACCTCTTCTCTCTAGGCTGACAGGGCTAGGTGCTGTCTCCTGGTGCAAGCAAACATTTGCCAAGCAAGGAGATGTACTGAGGTCTTGTACTTTTTCTGTATTCTAGGCACAGCCCTGGCTTGTGCTTTGTTGCATGGTGTTTCTGCTGGTCTCCAGCACAAGCTCTGCATGTGCTTCTGTCTCACCATTCCTCTTGTGCCACTTTGGATTCTCTGCCATGCCCACCATGCCAAAGCCATGCCAGTCCTCTATAGTCTTCAGACCAGACTGAGTGGTTTTCTTGGATTAGCAAGCTCTTGCTTTGCGGAGGCTTAACTGAGGGCCTTCCTGTCATGTCTATCTAAAATTTTTGCTCCAGATCACAATCAGATTTCAGTCTCTTACTGAAGCTTCAGCACCCATAATTGCAAAATTGGCTCTTCAGACCTTGATGAGCTGCAAATTCCTCTATGGTTTCAGCTTGTTTCATATGCTCCAGTTAAGAAGCTCTCTCTCATATGCATTATTTTCATGTCGAGTGTAGCACTTCTCAGATTTCTTCAATAGGACCTCAAAATTATTCTCCTCTTCCCAAGTTAACTAAAGAGTGTTAAACCATCAAGTACTTCAAGCCCCACTATTGTCAGTGCAGCGGCTACTTTTTAGCTTCTTTTGACTGACCCCTGTTTTCAGTCTTCTCCAGCTGTTTATCACGTTTCCAGGGAATTTCAACTCTGGCTGCTGAGGGGGCTTCATACTGCTCCTTCCCATCTTCCAAGTTACTCTTTGCTTCTGGACCCATTTGGCATACAATAATCATGCACCACTAAAGCTGTTCCCAAGCTGTCTTCTGTGTCCAAATCCCACAGACCATGCATAGCAGGGGACTTGCACACTGCTGTCCTGTGTTTCTGTATGGAGAGTTCAGGCCTTAGAGGCTGAACCTCCAATATGCTGGCTACAAAACAGCTCACATAAATTCACACTTCTTCCTCAGGGTGTCTGAAGGAAAACCCATTTCACTCTGCTATCCATACAGAGATAATTTTGAATTTATGCTGGCCTTATTTGCACAGAGAGATCTGCTCCTCCAGGCCAGGTTGCCACTGGACTCACTCTGTACCTCCGATCCTTTCTCCCCCTCCATCACTCAGAAAGGAGATGCTGCTGCAGCAGACTGCAAACCAGCTCTCTCATACCTGGACCATGCTGCATGTCACCAAAGCAACTGTTGGCTGCTGATGGATGAGGGATGAAGGCAGGGAGCAGAGGAGATGCAATGCTGTGAGTGCTTCCCTGGAGCAGACCTCAGTCCTTCTTTGGTGAGGAACACCAAGGCTGGCCCACAAGCCAGGCATATCTGAGCATCCCACATGGGCCAGAGCATTTTGTCTCTTGCTGTAGTAGCGTCCAGGGTAGGTCAGAAGAATCCCACCCCAGAGGTGGTTTTGTCCCCCATTAATTCACAGGCTGTCTAGACAACTAGTCTGCAGGTGATAGCCACGTTGCCAGCATCAGCAGTGTCATACCAGCTTCATCGGTGGGCTCAGACTGCAGCAGGTTCATCCCGTCTTTCCACACACATGCCGCCCCTGCCCGAGATCACAGGTTCTAAAACACCTTTGGGCTTTGTCTGAGGATGGAAGCAGCCTAAAATAAGCTTTCTTCTTGATTGACAGAAGGGTTTTCTTCATGAGAGCATGAGCAAAGGGTATAAACTCAAACAGACTCACCGCCTTGCACAGGAGCGTTCTCCAAGCTGCCTTCGGCTGCTTGTGGAGAGATCAGGCCTGGTGCCTAGGAGGATGGGTAAACAGCTCATCAGAGCTCATCAACATCTGCACAGCCTATCTGGGAAACACAGTGTGAATGCTTAAAAAGGGCACCGGAGCACAAAAACCGGTTCTGCCCCATTGGGCTGGTAACAAAAGCAATTAGCTGGCGGAGGTGGGAACAGGGACTTTGGGCTCTGCTTATACAGCTGATTAGGGGATCATCTGTCAGTCTTGGCCTCTCCTCGAAGCAATCCCCCAGCTGTGGCTATGAGCCAGAGAAAAGAACAGCTATGAAAGGCCAAGTCTTGGCATCCTTCTGCAAGACCGGAGAGTTCACACTGGCTCTCTGGCTCCATGTGAGGGACCGGCCAGCACATTTGCATGCTTGGAGCTGCCAGGAAGGAGCTACCAAGGGTGGGGTTTTTTGCATTTCTTTCCACAAAATTATCTTCTTTCCTGCCAGGATACTCATTCCAGTTCTTTCCAATCTCACTTTTACCATTATCCTGCTGGAGCACCACCTTCCTGGGGACAACAGCTCCAGGACCCCTTCTTGCAGAGCAGGGTAGGAAAATCCATTCCCGTTGCACGCAGTCATTACTGTCTGATGAGCACACACCACCCACATCCAGCTTGCTCCTTGGCCCCATGCCCCAGCACAGGCTCTGTCTTGCTTCTTCTCACCAGGACCCCACCAGAGGAACACCAAGTCCCTCAGTGCTTGTAATGTGTCTCTGCCCTTCCCCTGCATCAGGCAGAATCTGCTGTCAGGGCAGCTGCTCATAATGGATATGCATTGAAGCCATCCCCGTAGAGGCCACTAATAATTGTGCATTAGCGTCCTTCTGTCACTGCCCTGTCTGCCATTGATGAGCTTGGACACTCATGCATGCCAGCGTGATGTCTGAGTCACCCAGGTCTGGCTTCCTCAAGGATGAGGGGCTGGCAAGGAGAGGAGCGGGGGGGATGAAGAGCCACTGCACAATGTCTGGCACAGGGCTGTGCCAGTAGATGCTTTGGGAGTGTGTGGGCATGCAGGTGGACAGACAGAGGTGTGTGTTGCAGCTGCAGGGCCAGCACACCATGGCTCCTTCCCAGACTCTGCAGGCAGGCGGGAGAGTGGGCAAAGCCCAGCCGTTTTCCAAAGTGCTGGGGGCTGTGCTTGGGCTTATGCACTCAGTGCTGGTGCTATCATCCTTAGGAAAGTCAGCATCATCACCTTGGAGGTGTGCAGCACTGCCACCTCCCTGCACTCTGCCCTGTGCACGCAAACCCTGTCCCCATCCACCACCCAGAGAAAGCACAGCCTGCCTTCTCCTGATTGATTGAATCCCCAGCACCCCAGGCTAGCAACACCTTTAGGGAAAGGGTCCCAACTCAGTCTCCCTGCCCTGCTGGGATCTCCTATGCGTGTTGTCCCTCTTCATGGCAATCCCAGTTCTGGGGTCACTCAAAGGTAGAGGGAGCTGGATATCCTCTTGCATTGGGGTTCTCCATGCATCTTGGGCATGGTCTTGCCCTCTTTCCATGGTGGATGGGAGAGCTGCTTGCCAAGAAGATGCTGACCTGAAGGCTTACTTGAGTGAGGGTGTTTTACCATCCTCTACTGGAACTTGGTCTGGATGGCCTCTAGGATCCATTTTTAGCCCCAAACCAACCTGTCTCACCACCTCCAGGGTGAAAATATCTGCAGCTTACTGGTGGTCCACTCCACCAGTCACTCTCAGTTGTCATGGGTAAGTGGAAAGATAGCCTGGCTCTTTCTGAAATCCCAGAGGACATGGGCAATGCTGAAACCCTCTCACACCATGTCCTTTTTCTGCACAAGAGAAGCTTTCTGAGAGCCAGAGCAAATTATTTCCAAAGCAAGAAGCCTAGCAGATAGCCCAAGCACTAGCAGCACCCAGTGTCTGGGGGGCTGCCTGCCTGGGCAGGGCTGACGACAACTTCCGAGAGACCTGGCAAGTAAAAAGCTTCGCTCCTTGGATTGTCAGGCCAGTATCACTTCTAGCATCATCTTGGTGTTTCCTGGGAGCTGGATTAATATTGAGTTCTATGAGTTTGGCAGCCCACAGTTTCAGGCAAACACAGAGCCTTGGTCTGGAGCAGTGGGAAGATCTCAACCCCAAGGTCTATCAGCAAGGGGACATCCTCTACAAACCTCAAAACACCACTGCCTGCTGTGGTGTCATGAGCACATGGCTAGGCTGGTGGGATGGGAAAGTAGTGTCTTCACCCAGAGAAAATGGAGACAGGACTAAACCACAGAGAAGAAATGGGGAGAGAGTGAGAAAGAAAGAAGCTATGAGATGGGCACAGGGATACTGTGACCAAGGGAAACCAAAGGAAGAACTGGGGTAAAGAAACCGCTGCAGAGGTCACTGCACTACGGGGTATCAGGGAAGGCATAATCCATACAAGAAGGACCTGCTTTTTGTCTAGGACATGGGGAAGGGGACAGTCCCAGCCCCGGAGTAATTCCAGAGCATCCTGCTGAGAGGAAGAGACTCTGGCAGAGGCATTGGCACAACCATCAGTGTGCTTGTGCATGAGGAGACCTGGGCTCTCAGGGATGCTACCAAGCAGCAGGGAGCTCAGGGATAAGGCTCATCAGGACCAGGGGGGTACTGTAGCAAGGAACGGAGGGAAGGACCCCAGGGCCTATGGGGGTGAGGGCTGGTGGGAAAGAGCTGAAGGAAAAGGACAACAGTTCACTCAAACCCTCCTGGAGGATGGAGAAGGAAGGACTGCCCTTGCAGCAGACCTTTCTTCTCCCCCTTCCCCCACTTGACATTTGGAGTGTGAATGTTTCCGCATTTGGTGCTCACGGAGATCATTTCTCCTGGAAGGAGAAGGAGGTGCCGACAGCAGCAGCCGCAGGGACGCAGCTTTCCTCTAATGAACTAGAAAATAGTTTCCCTTTAATACTGATTATCCTGGAAGCCAGCTGAAGTGAATGTGATTTACATAAAGATGAACCCACTCGGCACAGTCTTCCTCGGCAGCGCCGGGTGGCTCAGCAGCAGCAGCGGCAGCACAGGCTGGGCCTCAGCTGGGATGCTCTGCAGCATCCCGGGGTTGGCAGCACTGCCAGGTGCCTCTGCTTCCCAACAGGCAGGCGAGAGCTGTGCCCCGCTCCAGTGGCTCTGTCTGCCTCTGCAGGCACTTGCAGCCCACAAGGAGGGATTGCTGCAGCCCCCCAGATGGCTAACCCATCCCGCCTCTCCCACCTCAGCCTGGTTCCTCCTTGTGATGAACTACTGGGTGCTGCTGCCACCCATCTGCCATGCCCAGCAGGGCCCTCTGACTGCAGCAGGCAGCTTTGTGGCCATGCAAGAAACCAGGCTGGGAAGTTGATCTGGCTGGAAAAAAAAGCAAAAAACCATGACCCAACTCCCTGCATGAACACCAGTGCCAGCACAGGGGAGGGAGTGGGAACAAGAAGTTCAGCAGCAGCCTGGCTTATACCATAAGCTGAGAGTCCATTTCAAGCCACTTGCTGGGGACCAAGATTTGAAAAGGGCAGAGTTCCTCAGATATTTTCTTTCCAGCCTCTCCTGTGTTACATTCATGGCCAGACTTCCATCATCGCCTTAGATTTTCCACAACTGCTACCTGTTTGCACTGGAAATCACCTCCCTTGGACCCTAGGCACACAGAAGAGATGGCTCAGCTTCCTCTCTGTCAGCCCTTCCCCATGCATTGCTGTTGCATCTCCCTGGCCTTGTGCAGCTCCACAGTACCAGCACATGCAGTAAACGCGTGTGCAGCTTCTGTGCCATCCTACCGGTCCAGACTCTACTTTCCCAGGCTGCTTGCACAATGAGTGTCTGCACAGCACTGCCCTTACACATTGCTGAGCTCTGCAATCTTTCGCATCTGAAGACATTTCTTCAGGTGCAACGAGTATTGAATCTTACACCCTGCAAAATGCAGGCCAGCAATCCTCCGCTGTATATGTGAGTGCTTGCTTGCAGCTGGGGTGCAGATGGCTGCAGGCTCTCAGAACTTGAACCGGTTGCACGTGAAGGAGAGGCCTTGGTGCACAGTTTCTGCATGCTCACATTTGTGTTTGTACTTACTGGTATAGGCATTGCACTTGCGTGCTTCACCGGCATATTTGTGGCTAATGTGTTACTAATCACGGTACTGCTTTGTACAGAGCATATGCCCCTGCGTCAAGACACATGGACATACCATGCCTACACCATATGTGACAAATTAGGGGGGGGAAAGGGATATATACACAAGCCCTTCAAAGAAGGAGGCATTCAGTCTGGCTGCCTGTGAGTACAGCATGTGCCCACACTTGGCCATGGGCGTGCAGCACACGCGAGGGCAAGCCACCAGTCCACACCAGCGGGTAGTGCCCACACTGCACCGGGCGATGCTGCGAGGATGGGGCAGGGCGCTGCGGGAGTCAGCATTCCCCGCTGCTGTGCCATATGCCTTGGTCAGCAGTTCTGCCTTCCCCTCAGATAGATTATGTTGTCGACTAATAACCACATAAAATATTCAGGAGCTTACCGCTCTGCCAGAGGCACTGCGGAGATGAGCGTGCCAGGAGATGGATGGGTTGTGGGCCTGGGAAGCTCGCTCTGCGCTGAGAGCTTGTGGGGGTGGCTTGGGTGCATATGGCCAGACTCAGCTTTTAGGAGGGGGATTTATTCTCCAAGCAGCAGCCCAGTCCTGCACGGGGAGGTATTTCTGCCTCGTCCCACCGGAGGGAGAGCCATTAGCAGGGCCCTGCTTCTGGAGGGGACTAAGCAGGGAGCGCAGCTGCCCACAATTCCATCCCTGCTCCCTGGGTCCTTGTCGATGTTAAATGCATACATAGCTTTGGTGCAGGGACAGAAAGCCTGGGAAGACTCTCACCACTAGTGCGGGACCAGCCTTGGGAGGTGGTCCGCGGTCTCCAAAATGCTCCGTGCTGGATGCCAGCACCACAACTTCCTCTGCCGAAGCCCAGGCTTAGGACCCTTTCACCACCTGAGGAATCACAGGGACCATGCATGGTCTCCAGTGACTTTTTCTTCTGCCAGGAGCACAGATGTCTTGAGGGGCTGGAGCCAGGGACAAGATGCTACAGAGACAGATACTGCAACAGCCATGGCACAGCGCTCCAGAGCAAGGGGTGCAGGCAGGAGCTCAGCGTGGCACTGGGAGCCACGTGCTCTGCACCAGAGTGCTGGAAATCACTGCTTAGCTCAGGCAGGAGAAGTCCCTCAGGGTGTTAGGGCTGGTCATGCTCGTGCTGCTTCTCCGTAGGCTCCTTCAGAGCTGCATCCCATCTTACTGTCTGCAGGTCACTTATTACAAGTGCCATAAACTCTCCTGTCATCTGGGACCAATAGCAGCTGTCACATCTTTCGGCACAGCTGGGCTCCCTGCCCTGAGCTCCGAGTCCCCCACAGCCCAGGACCGTGGCTTCTGACGGCAGCCGCTGCCCAGTGAGCGCCCACAGGACTCCCGACGGGTGGCTGGGGAGGCAGGACAAGAGCCAGCATGCTGTCTGGCATGGGCTGACATGCTCAGCAGATGCTGTCAGCTGCTTTTTGGAGCAGGGTTCCCTGCATCTGAGCGGCACAAGGCACCTGAGGGTGGCCAAAGGGAACGAGCGCCAAGTGAGAGAGCCTCCGCTGCAGATTAGTGACGGGACAGAGGTAAGGGAGGGAGATTTAAAACTGGTCCCCTGCCTCTCTGCCTCCTGCAAGGAAGAGCTAAATGGACAACCTTTTTCCCACTTATGTTAGTTATCCTGGAAGGTTTTGGGTTGGGGCAGTTCTTTGAGCTTTTCTTGGGCATAGAAGGAAAGACGCATTAGTTTTCACATTGCAAAAGGCCACAGGGGATGTGCAGGACACAAGCACCCCTCGGCATGACTGGAGGTGGGAATGTGTGGCTGATGTTCCCATAGCATTTCACCCATTGTGCCCAGGTGCATTACTAGTCCCTGGGATTGGTGTTTAGGCAATGCCTCTTTGCCTAGCCCCAGGATCCCCAAGGAGAACTGTGGGAAGCTCTCAGCATTTCCCACACTCTGTCTGCATGTCTCAACTCACTTTTGAGCCAGTCTAGCTGGGGCTTTGCAGAGTCACAGTCATGTGTGGGGCACTTAATGGGAGGAGGGTTGGGGGTCAAGTGTCTTTTGCGTGGTGGAGAATGCTTAACCCTTTTCTTCTCACCTCCCCTCATGCCAGAAGCTCCAAGGGACACTTAGCTGCACCACCCAGGTCCTTTATGCTGGCTCTCAGCCTTGTCAGTGCATTGGCATAAACTGCAGCAGATGCAGCCAAGGAGTGAAGTTGATCAGGATCAGCCTTTACTTGTACGTTGCTCTACACGTGGCTTTGCATCTCTCTCCCACAGCTCTTCCTCCAAGCAATGGATGCTCTGCAACCCCCCAGAAAACCATCCCACCTCCCTCCCTTGCCTTGGGAGTTGAGGTGTACCCCCAAGCATTGCTCCTGGGGAAAGGGGTTTTCTCCGTGTGGCTTTAGAGCTCCCTGGGCTGCCCTTTGCAGCCGTCGGTCTGTGAGGATCGAGGCTGGTCAAGGAGAGAGCAGCAATGCTGCTGCCTGCACACACCTGTAACCAAACCTGTGGGGACCAGCAGGTAAGATGCAGGAAAGCCTCCCAGTGTCGGTGTGTGCCACATTCCTGCCTGGACTTGGTTTGTCAGCACAGGTTGGCATTGGTGTAAAGGCTGCAGTTCCAGCCAAGGACATCTTCCTCTGAGCGGGCTTAACTGGAGAAACTCTGGATGTCTACAAAGGCCACATGGCATCTGACAGCAAGCACAGCTTCACGGCTAACGTCTCCCCTCTCAGGAGGAAGGGGGTTTGTAATCGCCCATGCAAGGGTGAGCAGTCTGACCCACCATGGAGCTCGCTGGTCTGCTGGCAGCAAGAGGGCACCGGTGGCACCAGGCATCCCGGGGTGTGCGGAGAGCCAGGAGAAGGGGCATCCCATGGACTGGGGGACAGCTGAGGGGATGTGGCAGCTTGCTTTTGGCTCCGGGCACGCACAAGCACCTCTCACCTGGAAAAGTGCAGGAGAAGGGGCATTGGGATTTAGTAAAACATACCACCCAGCTGTGGCACTGCAGGGGGATTTCGTTTTGTAAAAGGATTTATTCATAAAGCCACAACAGCAAACCAATCCTTGTCCTGCGGGCCCTGCAATGTGTGTATAAAGTAAATTAGAATGAGGTCTGTATGTGAAGGTTATAAATGAACATAATACTGGTTAGGAATGGGGAGGCAGAGAAAGAGTTGGAGGGAAAGAGAAAAAGGCAGAGGAAGGTGGGGGGGAGAGCCCTTTCATAATTCACAGTTCCTGAAATAAAAATAAGGCTGGAATCATGTTTTGGGTAGAAGGGAAAGTGCGTAGGAAGTGTATACTTGCCAATCTGCCAAAAAAAGTTGCTTTTTATTTTCTTAAGAAGGCAATTATGTATTTTTGTCATCCACTTCCTACTTTGAAGCAGTTGAACCTGCTTTGCTCAAACTTTCCAGAACAATTTGCCCTCAGGCTACTGCCAGAACTGCAACACTTACACCCCAAAGATGAAAGCGGAAGAGTGCCACAGGACTGGATCCACATATGCAGAGCAGAGTCACCTGCAAACTGGTCATGTCTGCGCCTCCATCTCATGGGGCTGGGAGACACCAGCTCCTCTCACCCCTCCAACTGTGTTTTGCAAAAGAAGGGGAATTTTGAAGCTTCAATTTGTCTTGGCTCGGGTCAGAAGCTCATCTACAGGCACGCAACATGCTAAAATGTCAATGTGGCTCCAGAGGAATATCTCCTGCTGCTTCTTCTCCTGGAAGCTCCCACCTTGGGAGATAAGGGACCAGTGGGGTTTAGATGGAGGACAAAGCCCAGCTGAACTTGGATCCAAGGACAGGGAAATTACATGGGTTTCTCAAGGTCCAATGCTGAACTCATCATTTACAGAGGGAAAATTGAGGCTGCTCAACCCCTTTCAGCCCCATCTCAGTGCCTACTCCTCTCCACCCCAAGTCCCTGACCCTCTCCTGAGCTCCCTGCCTCTTTAGGAATCATTGCAGCACTTGGGTATATGCTGAGTGGCTTTGGTTTTGGTTAACTGTTTCACTTGCTGGATGGCACGGGGTTGAACTGCACGGGTTGTACCTGAGCTACATGGCAACTCGCAGCCCTGCTAGGATGGGCAGTGTCTCAACAAGATTTGCTTACTGCTGGACTCCGTGCCTCCAACTCTGCTGCATCAGTGGCCTTCGCTCCTGCTTGAGATGTCTTCTATTTCAAAGAAGCCATCTGCTCTCTCACCTACAAGTGAGAAAGACATTTGAGGCAGCAGGTTGCCTGGATTTAAGGGTGCCGTTTCACAGCTGGCCTTCAACAGAAAATGACGTGGGGTTTTGGTGATGTTGGTTAGCTGTTTGAGCAGCGGGTTGTTTTGACTCTGCCGAATTGCTATAGCCAATGCAAGAAAGATAAGGCTGCACACAAGAGGAAAGGTATCATTTTGGTCCTATACGGTATGAGTTGACCAGGTAACAGCACCCTAAGGCCCCCCAGTTACATATACATGTTACCATGCTGACAGCAATTCCTGCCACTGCTCCTTGCCCCACCCTGTCTGCAATATCAAATGCTGCCTATAAATTACTAATAACAAGGATATGTACCTTGGAAAACAAGCTAGTGCCTGTGGGTGGGATGGGATCAATTTTCTAACGCAATGTAAACACCGCAGTAACTTTGATATTCATGATATTCATATCCACAAGGCAGCAGCTGGGCATTAAGGTCAATAGATAGTAGCATTACAAGTAGCACATTACAAAGACGCATGGGCTTGAAACCCCCAAATGCAGATAGGAGTGACCCAGCTATGCCCATACGCATTTCTGCTTGGTGTGATAACTCTATCTTCCTCTTCCTTGTCCCACACATAGGCTTAACACTGTCTTGTACTTACAAATATGACAAATATGGCCATGTCTGGGTTGGCGAGCAGAGAAGACGTCCTGGACGCAGAAAGACAGCAGTGCCACGGTGGATGGCACCTGTGAGCCACTTGGGTGCGTGTCCTGGGTGGGTGCGCTGGGTCAGGGCCAGGGAAGGTTCACAAGTGCTGGTGATGGACGACGATAGAGGAAAAAGCAAATGCGAGACAGTTCCCCAGTACTTCGCAGCTGCATCATGAGAGGATCCACCTGTCCCTCTGTGTATCTGAAAGACAAACTGGCAAAGACATACCTTGGTAATTAAGAACTGCACCAATTAGAGCTGTGCTACAAATTTGATGTCACTTGCAGAACACATGCAATGCAAACCAGTCCTTTATTTCACAGTCCATATTCTTTTTTTTTTCTATAAGACCTCTTTTTCTGGTGCACCTATTCTTAGAAAAATTAAGGCTGCAGAAGGAGCAAAACTGATGAGAGGAAGGGTGTGACCATGAGTGTCATGATGAGGAAAAGGCAGTTGTGAATGAACTTAGTGTTTGCAGTAATTAAGTAACTGTCTAAATTCCTAAATCCTGATTTCGAAATCGTTTGGTTGACTTGATGCATCCAAGTCCCAGAGCTTTTAATTCAAATATAAAGCTTGATTGGCAAATTAATAAAAGGTTATGAATGAAATTAATGAAAGATTAAAGACCAACAGCTCATGCTGATACAAAAATTGCCCCTCTAAAATAGGTTATGCAATAATTAGAATAAGTTACCACTATGTTAATATTAAATTCTGATATAACATTTATTCATCGATTAGATTTACTGATTCACAATGAAGTTCTAAAACCTTATATACATTTGTTGAATCTTTGCAGGCACTGTTAATCATCTTTATTTTCCATTCCATAATTTTTAAAATTACTATAAAGTGAATTTTCATTAATAAATTGTATAGTTGAGCACTTGAGTTCGCAGTTTCGCTAAGCGAAATGAGATCTAAAGAGCTATTAGGACCATGGAATGGGTAATTGATTAACTAAAATGACTTGGTCAATGCGCTCTGAATCCTCTAACTAGCACATTGTTTCGACGTCAGCCTCCACATCTTATATCAGCTGGGAAAATTGATAAAAGAGACAATCTGAGAGAGTTTTCGTCTGGCTTTTGTTAACAAAGCGCTAAGCCAAGCAGCCTATAGAGTTTTGCATTTAGGCTTTGAGAATTTGTGTCTCCAGCATATAGTCACAGGTTCATAGCCTGTGTCAGGAAAAAAGAAGGAACTTAGTACCTGGTATGCTGGTGTTGTGGAGAAGGGCAGCGGCAGGCAGTCTATTTGCAGAGATTTAGTGTGTCATTTTAATTGGGCCGGATGAGGTGTCAGCTGCGTATTCAGAGGGTATGGTAAAAATGCAGAGCAATTTGATGGAAAAGAAAGGCCTTGGTACTCCCGCTTCCTAAACATGACCTGGGTAGTAGGATTTGTTGCCAAATTCAGGCTTGTTTCTGCTTTTCCTCACCTTAATGTGGATATTATTTCATCCAGCCAACTAAACTATAGATCAGCAATGTTTCTCAACTGAGAATATCCCAGTATTTTAAAATAAATTTTTTCTTTCGTAATTATGTTCAGCTTTATCATTACCCGTTGTCTGCTCTGCAGCACTTTTGTTAATACGCTGGAATTTTTTATGGACTGTGCAATTTATTGCAATGCCTCTCTCTCTGTCTTGTTTTTGGCAGATGATAACTAAATTCTTTTGTTTCTGATCACTTATTCTTGTTTTATAGTTCAATAAAAAATAAAAACATCCTAGTAAAATTGTGTAAATAGAGTGTGTGCAGCTGCATATACGTTTTTGCTTGCTGAATGAATGCATGCACACATCCCTGCATCCTCAGCCCACTCTGCGTTTCCTCCCAGTTTCACTGCTGCAAAGAGCCCTACTTCTGATGCAGCGGGGGAAGAAAACCATCAGCTACGCACTGGTCCTTGAACATCAGCTCCATCTTGGCTGACCCTGACTGCTTAAATCCACTTTGGCTGGCTGAGGTCTTCAAAGGCCTGTCCACAAAAAACAACTTGTCCTGGTTGTGCATCTCTTCCCAAGTCTTTGACACCCTATGTGCATGATGTGGGATACATGATGAGCAACATATCCTGGACCCATCCAGCCCCTGGGTCCTGCCCCTGGGATGCTATCCAGTTGCTTCCCAACTCCAAAGTCATGTTAAAACATCTGGTCCCCAGTCTCAAGACACAGCCAAGCTCTAAACCCAAGAACATGGAGCACTCTCATGCTCTATTTTGGGGGGGGACAGAAATTGGTGACGATGAAGACCTGAAAGCCCTCCCACCTGCTACACCTGCTCAAGCAAGCCCTGGCTCTGAGCTCTCCACCTCCTGCGTCAGGACCTGCCTGTTTACACTCATGGGGGAAGAGCAGAAACCTGTTGCGTAAGATGGCACAATCGTCTCCCTGCAGCTTACTGCTGCAAATCACATTTCAGCAGATGATTTTCACCTTCCTTGTAACTAATGAAAAACCCTTTAATTCAATGTGTTGACATTAAAGCTCAGGCTGCAGATCTCTTCCCTGGAATACAAATAGAAATGGGACCCGTGCTTTTCCAGATAAAGACAGTTTGAAAGGACTGGTTGATTTTTTCTGTGGATTTATCCTGTATTGGTTTCCTTAATAATAAAATAGCAGAGGGTGCAATTTCTCTGACTAAAATCAGATGTCTCTATTTAGGTCAGATCTGTCCCAAACATTGTCTTGACAATACAGATGACTATAACCCAGCCTACCAAGATGCCAGAGGCTTGGCTGGCACAGTGCAGCTCTCCAAGACTTTACCAGGACACCTACATGCCTTTCTGCTGAAACATGCTCCTTGGGCAGGCACAGAGCAGTACATTTAATCCTGCTAACCATCTCCCTTTCCCTGCTCTTGCATACACATTTCAGCTGCAAAAGACTCTGCCTACCAAGACCCCATCCAACTTTTATTTTCAGCATCTGATCTGCCAGTGGATCTTCTCTTGGAAGGATCTCTTTATCATCTGCTGGAGAGGGGAGGATGGGAGGAGGCCAGGCCACCTCTACCCGTGTGAAGAAGTGAATGATGACATTACCCTGCACTCCTCAATCTCATGTGCACACCAGGGAAATGGGGGGAGTGCATGGTCCTGAAGAAGGTCCCACAGGCACTTCACTGCTTCTATGCTGAGGCAATAACCTGCAACATGGGACATGTTGGTGATTCCAAGGAAGCTGGTGGTGCCTGGGCAGCCTTCTCCTGTTTCTCCACTCCTCCAAGCACCACACGTGATGTGGAAGGGAATACAATGGTCTTTCCTCCACCTCCAAGCAGACTACATAATCTCACCTGCCCCCTTTCACTCTATCCCTGCTCCGTAGCCTATGCACTAACTCATCTCCCACCCATTCCCCATCTACCCACTCCCACTGACTGTAGTCTGAATCTGAAGTTCCCAGACCTAAACTGCACACTAGTCCCTCTCTAGAGGATCTCATTTTATCCTATGTTCATCCAGCCTCAGGTTCCCACAAACTCTGAGCATCTCTCCTGCTTTCTTCCAAGGTGCTGCCACCAGCACCGAGATGAAGACCTGCATGTACGCGGTCAGCGCATGTGAAGAAGCTTTGCTGCTCTCCTGAGGTCTCACTCCAGAGGTGCCTCCCAGAGAAGTTTCCTGGAGATTCTTCTGGTCCAGCTATGTATGAAGTCTGCAGTGATGCTGAAGTTGGAAGGTAGTCACTCAGACGCAAATAGGAGATCCATCACAGAGCTCTGTGGCACACACATGTACAGTGGGGCAATGTGTTCATATTTTGCTATCTGAGTGCAGATATTAAATGCAGATTTGTCTGAATCCTCTTGTCTTCAGGTGAGGCACATGTTTATCTGGCAAGTGCTTGACTGCTTCCTCCTTACCTTGTGTGAACAACTCTCACAATCACAGAGGAGCGAAGAAACTTGCACTTTTGGAAAGGTGCTTGGGAGCAGTTGATGTGAATCACTGCCAAGCATAAAGACATTTAAAATGGCTGTAGGTACCTGCTAGATTAGTAAGATGAATCACAGTCATTGTGACCTCTACATGTGTCTGGCAAGTCGTTCTCTTGTTACCTAGTGAACAATCTGTTTTTCATGAACCCAAAATAACAATGTTTAGGAATACTTTTTTTTTTCCTTCTCAAGCTCTGTGTGAGTCACTAGCATTGAAGCAAAAGAAGGAGGAATCCTCTATATAGACATGCACATGGCTCAGGAGCAGGGACTCCTGAGTAGGAAACAGTCCAGACTCTGGGTCAAGACCAGTGTCCCAGTGACATCCCCTCCTTTACTGGGGTGACCGACTTGGCACAAGGTAAGTGTTGTGAACCTGGAGTCCCCGCTGCCAGCCCTGCGTTGTGTGCACCTCTTCATCCCCAGATTATCTCCTGTGCTTCCTCCTGTCATCTCATTTGCCTCCCTAAGAAGTGTCTGGCTTGGATCCCATGGTAAACTCGCTGGCTGCTGCCAGCCCTCTGCCAAAGCTTTCCTCTTAAATCTGAAACAAGAGCAGGTTGTAAGCTTGACATTTTTCAGCAACTAAGCCAAAGTATATGGGAAATGATATTTTTACCTTTTTCTCTGTGCCCTTTTCTTTCCTCATGTCTGTTTGCTTCTGTGTTCATTTGCCTCACCACAAAAAAAAAAACACAAAAAACAAACAAAAAAAACCAAAATCAAAATCAAGTGTCACCAATTCAATAATTGCCCTTTCAGTATGCACCTGTCCAAAATGGGTTGGAGCAACAGGGCTGCAGGGTCAAAGACTTGCCCTTAGAGACTCTTTAAACTAAAAGGAGCAAGTTGCAGTGATATTTTTCATGTTGAAAGCTGTGTTTTTCTCCCTTCTTTTCATAGGCATTTCATAGGCATTTACTGACAGTTCAGATCTTCCACGGATGTTTGTTTGCAGTGGATGTATGCCAGCTGTAACTTAGATACAGTTAAATATTTCATGTAAAACCAGGATTGCTTCCCTTCTGTGACCACCCCACAACAGCCAGGGGCAGGGTGACTTACAGATGAGATTCAACTCTCCAACTGCCGGTGCGAGTGCCGGCAGGAGCCCCTTGGGCAGCACAGAGGCAGGAGCTCACATTTCTGGGAAGACTTACATCTTTTTTTTTTTTTTTTTTTACTTTTTCACTGCAAGAACCAAAAATAATCTGAAGCAACCGTAAAGCTGAATTTCTCTCTTTAAAGAAGCATTTGATAGCAGCAGATGTACAAGAAAAGAGGGAGCAGCACTGAAATGGGACAAACAGAGCAAAGCAACTGCGTGAGGTCCAGAACTACACTTGTGTATCTGGATCTAAAGGGATGGCTGGGTCTTTGGTGGAGCTTTGACCTCCAGCCACTCTCCCTGAAGGGTCCAGCCCAGCAGCCCAGAGCCCAGACAAGATGCTCAGGGACCCCAACCCCTGCCCAGTCCCATAGTACTGGTGTACCCCGCACATGCAGGCAGTGCACAGCATCCTGGGCTATGCACCGCCCTGTGCAGCAGCAGAGTTCCGTGGTGAAACTCGAAAGCCTGACCAGATCCCGTGTGCATCCTCACTTTCCCCTGCGAAGTGGAGCTGGCTTATCACCCCGAGACCTTCTTTACCCATCCCAATGAGGGAGGGGCCAGATTCTGACCTGCCACCGTTCCCTGCCCCGGGGCTGGTCTGTGCCTCTGCTCCCTGTGAGAGGACAGAGGGTCTTTTCATCAGGACATCTCTGGCAAGCACAGTGCAGGTTTGCCAGCTATGTGGCACCAAAGGAGCCTGGCAGCATTGCCTGTCAGGTACCCCGTGCACACCGGGCCAGGGGACCCCTGTGCCGGCAGAGCTCACGCCATGATGGGCAGCCGTGGAGAGGACCAGAAATGCTCCTTATTAATACAGAAATTTATGCTGCCTATAAAATACATTCGCAGTGACATATTTAGTAACCCAATTAATACTCCGCGACAGACATTTTAGTGTAACTAATTCTAGTCTGTATGCTCCCTTTATAGTGATATAAATGGCTTTATGTTGTGCTATTGATCTCTGGCCACAGGATTTTGCAGCACACCCCTCCAGCCATCCCAGCTACCCCAGGAAGGTCCACAGGCTTCGAATCCCCCTGCAAGTCACTTGCCCCTGGGGTGCATGGTGGGGAAAGTGGAGCCTCAGAAAAAAAGAGCAGCATCCCACCCTGCGGGAGGGTGGGGGCTGTGGGTTTGGCAGCTGGAATGGGATGGGATGCTCCAGCCGCATGTCCCCTCCTCTGAAGAGCCAGCTCCAGCCAACAGGTCTCCAGCCCCTCATCCGGTGCCATGCAATGATGGGGACATCATTTTGCCTAGAAACTATCACCCAGGCAGAGTCTTCCACATGTCTGCAGTGATGGGGGCCATGGCGCTCACTTCCAGCTCCATGGCAGGGTTGCCACGGAAACCGATACTGTTGATTTTTTCTGATCTCCAAACCCAGCCTGTGGCATCAGTGCTCTCATCCACAGTGCCCGGGGGGAGATTTCCCCCGACAGCAGCCGATGGGGGGGCAGTTACTCCCCCTGCTTACCCTACAGCCTCGCGTCTGCCCACAGCAGAGCCTACCCTAGCCCTGAGTGTGAGCACAGCCACACTGCTCTCAAGTGCTTGCAGCTTTCCAAGGCTTCCCAGCAATCCACACAGGATACCTCGGCACATCACATCTCCACTCCTTGCCCTCAAAAACACCACCTTGGCAAACATCACCTCCAGCAGCCCAGAAAGCAATGCCCTCACCCAGCTTCATGTCCTCAATGCAACATCAGGTGCATGGGCAGGAAGGTCAGCAGAGGAGGCCGAATGCCCATGAGCACCTTTCTGGAAGAGGTGCTGGTAGCAGGGTGTGGAGGCAGAAGAAGGGACACCAGAGCTCACTAAAGGGATGGCAAGAGAAGGGCAGGCATGATGTGCTGGCATTTCGTGGAAGGAGGGGAGGGTGGATGTGGTGCTGGCTCTGGGCTGGGACGTGTCAGCAGCAAGTGCTGGGGAGAGCGGTGTGTGGGAAGGGGACATGCACTGCAGCGAGGTGACTTTAGGCAGAGCAGTTACTCTCTGCCTCCCTGCTTTCCTACATCCAAAGGCTGCATTTTCATTATTCATCCCCCTTCAGGGGAACTATCTCATAATAATAAAAATGTCAGAAGGAATACACAAATACATACATACACTAGATGAGGAGTTGCCACAATGCACAGAGAGACGTGGTGATTTATGGGCCCCTGGGCTGCCACCCTGGTTCCCCCCATGGTGTGTGGCAGTGGTCCCCTGCCCCAGACATGGGAGGTTGTGTGCAGGGAGGTCAGGGGAGATGACCCCCGTTGCCCTCAGCCTTGAGGCAGGCTCTTGGGAAACTGGAACCTGGGTACCACGGCTCCCTGCATCTGTTATCTGAAACTCCTGCTTGACTGCAGGCTCTGCTGCACCCCGATGCCTTTGGTGTCCCTTTCTCCATCACTCTGTTCCTGGCCCACACCTGGGTTGAGTACCCCAAACTGCCCAGGCTGCAGCAAAGCTCTGCTCTGCAAACCCAGTGGTGATTCATGGAAGTGTCCCTATCAGTGATGGCAGCTCAGGGTGAGCACAGCTTTGGGACCGCCAAAGCTTGCTTCAGCATTGGCCCACCAGGAGCCCTCTTGCTCTGCATGAGCATGTGTCCCAAGTCACCACGTCCTCACACGGAGAAGCAGAGAAGCTATAGGCCAGTGCTTGCTCCCTCTCCTTAGCTTTGCTCCCAGCTGCAAGGGATTGGGTTTTCCCATTTTGCAAGGCTTGGCATGCAGCTGTGACTGAAAAAAGCTGGTTGACAGTCAGTCCTACAAGCTGGGTGCAGGCAGATAGATAGGTTGGAAACCAAGAAGGGCTATACACACTGGCCACCCCACCTTGCAGAAGAAAATCATGCCCACCACTCCCAGGGATGGTGGGATGAAGAAGGCACCAAGCACACACATGCGTATGCATCTCTGTTGGGGCTGCTGAGCACTTGCTGCCCTCTCTCAGTCCGCTGCTTGGGGGCCTGGCAAGTAACACAGCAGCACTGAGGACCACGCAATTAGAAAGGCAGCTGGGACTTGCCCCTTGCCCAGGCATCACTGTGTGTATCTGCATGGATGCATGGGGTGCCTGGTCATACACGAAGCCCACGTGGGTGAGCCTCTTCTGTGTACACAGGTGTGCGCGGGCACACGCAGGTTACGCTGTATGTACATGTTGGTGTTGTCATAGGGCCAGGCACACATGTGAGTGCAGGTGCATGGGCCAAGGCAGGGACATGGCAGCTCCTCAGAGGGATTTGCTGAGGATCACCCCATTGCAGGCTGTCTCTTTCCTTGTGAATAATAATCTCTTCACCCAGAGCTGGGCACATGTAGAGTTAATGCTGAGTGCACATGTTTATGATAAAACAGTTGATTTATCAGAACTGTCACCCACTAATCGCTGGGGGAATTGGAGCACTCGCACTTCCCAAAGAGCTGCAGCGCTAATGCCATGCTCCTAATGCAGATTTGCAATGCAGCACCATGCCAAGAAAACCCTGGGATGTACAGGGGCAGGCATGAACTGCAGAGAAACAGCACACACCTGCACATCTGGCCAGCTGCAGCAGCCCACTCACCCCAGGGAAGGCAGCTGTTCCCATGGGAAAGGGAAGAGAAAAGCAAGGAGCTCTCACAAGCAGAGGTCATGAGTTTCCTAAGACAAGGCAGTAGCTATTGCAAAGTTGTTTGGGATAAGGATCTTGAGAGCTCAAATGCTAGGTTTCCAAGTGGCTTTGGCTGCAAATCTGGTCCTCCCCATCAGGCAGAGATCACCTTTTCTCTGCTCCAATAGAGATGGAGACACCTGGGCACTTGGGAAGACATCACAGGGTCCTTCATCCCAAGGCGGCACTGGCTACACTCCCTGTACGAAGCAGCACGCTCCCTCCAACGTGGCTGGCACCTCTGTGCAGACTGAACCAAGGAGGGATGTCACCACCCCTGGATCCAGCTCTTCCTGGTCTGCAGTGGCCGCAGGAGGTCTCCTCACTCCTTGTGCCATGGGGCACCTTGCTGGATTCAGCCCCACCAACACTCCCCTGTTCAGCCCTGGGCTGAGTCGTGGAGTGAGGGTCCCTTGTTCAGAGCAAGACCTATATAAACAAAGGTACGCATGTTCTTGCAGTCTCTCACATCCTGGTGGGACTCACCACGACCACAAAGGACCCACCACCCACTGTGCAGTGGGGTGCAGCTGCTCCTTCAATGAACTTCCATACCCAGCAGCCCTGGGGAAGAAGGAAACCTTATGTGGCATTTATGATGGGATTTAGCCTTCATACAATGCTGTGGGCAGATGGAGATCCCGTGGGTATTGCAGAACAGCATCTGTTTTCACCTACAAGCCATCAGCTCCAGTTACCAGCAGATACTTGCAAAAATCAGCTTTTGCCGGTGTAGGAGTGGAGGGAAGCTGCTAGACCTCTACCTAATGCAGATTGCTTGTACTTGAGTGCATATTACGTCAAAATCAGAGGAAAAAAGTCTTTGCCAAGCAAACCCTCAAGTACATCTGAGGTCCTTCCTGCTAAATCAATATTGGCAATGCCTGCTGCTCTCCACCTGGGATGGCAAGAGAAAAAATCAGCAGAGGGTCCCATTTTCCTCTAATATTGCTTTGGAAGTCATCTGTTTCTCAAAACAAATATTTCATAATTTGAGGTTTCTGGGAGATCTTCAGTTATATCATGACCAAAACTGCCAGAAAGGGCATTTGGTATGTCCTTTGCTAGGCTAACATTTATTTCTTGAGTAATATTTCACTGTATTTTCAGGCCCTTCAAAAGTATAAGGCTTGTTTTTATCACTGTCTTCAACTTGAGTTTCAAATGTCCCTTTGCTGGAGAGTGCTCTTGTACCAGATTGACCACGCATCTACCTGATGCCTGCTTTCCAGGCAAAACGTATGGGTTGACACTTTCTGCTGAGGAAGTGCAGTTGCTTGGTCTGAGCATTTTTTGCCAGACTTGGGCAGCTCATTTCAGTAGATGCCATGAAGAAGTTTCTTGGCAGCTGCATCAGCCTCCCAGCTCAGTATTTGTGTAGAGACCTGGCCAAAGAATAACTCTTGATCAAATATGTTTTCTTACACAGCTGCTAGTGCAATTCTGCTCATTCTGTTGGTTTTGTCACGCTGCTTTTTGGGGTGAGCAAATGCCCACTGATCTGCTCAGTCTGCAGGTAGCAAAGTGTTTAGCTTTATGCAAGAAGCAGTGCTTGTGTGGAGACTTCAAACCACACCTTCAGGTGCCATTGGAAGGACTCCAGGCAAAAGTCTGTTCCCAGCTGATTTATTTTCTCCTGGCATGTCTCTACTTTCAGCAATGTAAACAGCACAAAGACCTCTGAAAATGGCAGAGAGGATATAATCTGGAATTTGACGGACTCTTTACAATTATTCAGTCTTTGAGTGACAGTGCAGAGCCACATGGTCATGGGAATATGCTTTGTGAGATCTTGTCTAGACTACAAGGGGATTAATGGCAGGGGGAGATTTTCTTTGTCTTAGTGATTTTTGGACAACTTCAGTCAATTGCAGTAAGCCTGGATAATTGCTCTGTGTGGCTCTTCCCCAGATCCTATTAATAGCAGTAATTTTAGCAATTTCTATAAACAAACAAGGTGAAGATGACCGGTTCTGCTTCTTCTGATGCAGCCACTGGAGCATCAGCAGGTGTTCGGGGACATCGTGTCTGCAGGCAGGAGGTGGGCTGCATTTGCAGTGGGTGTGCATCGATACCCTCCCTGCATGCTGACGGTGGCTGCTTCTCCCTCCTGACCAATGCGGACTCTGCAGAAAATTCTTTGCAGCAAACTCATGCCCACTAAAATGCACATGTATCTTTGCTGCTAGCGACTACAGGGCTTGTAATAAACTGTCTTCCCGACGTGGCTTTTTGTCCTGGTTTTTTTGTTCAAAGCTTCCTGCTCACAGGCTTTTAGGTACAAAAAAGCAAGTATAAATGATTAACAGAAGTTTTAATAAATCCTGATGGGGTCTTTTAGACTGATAGATCACCAGAGGTTGTTTATTACTATGTCTTGTAACTCATATAACATGCTTTATTACTGTGCTTACAGTTATGTATAAAATGTCTACAATACACTTCACCATAGACTAAATCTTCAGGGACTCACTAGGACGTGAAACCAAAAGCTTCACCCTTAATTTTTAGTCTTCAATCTTCTGTCCATCTGCGTGTCTGTTGGTCTCAGCATTGACCCTCGGTGTGCCTCGGTGCTGCTGCTCCACACAGCCCTGTAGGCAATGCTGTGCCCTTGCCATGGGACTGCCATCACTCCCTTTTTTCAGTGGTGCAAGCAGAGCATCAGAAAGTGGAGCCCCACACCCACTGAGCAGGAAAGTGGCTTTTTTTACAGCGGACACCCTGGTCCATGTTGGCTGTGCTGTGGTCAGACCCCTGCTACATCCAGCACAAGGCAGGGAGCACCCTCCTGGGGATGCTGGGTCAACTCTGGGTGCTGAGCACCCTGCTAGATTTTAGAGTGAGGTGAGAGGTAGCTTTTCCTTTTTAGTGTGACTAATGTCAGCATTTGGCAAAAATAGCAGCAGCGCCATTCCGGCTCCCCAGCCCGACGTCTGGAAGCTGCTACACACGTTGCGCTCAGACCGTATCTTGCAGAGAAAGGGAATTGTACGGCGGGACTAAGACATGAATTTAACTTCTATTTTTTATGCTGTGGCTCCAGCAAGAGACTGCAGCTAAAAAGCGACCAAGGCAATTAATTACCAATGTCTGTCGCCTGGTGCAGAACCAGAACGAGAGAGAAAACAAGGCAGAGAGCACTGCATTCCCCACAGATAGGAAAAAATGGACTGGTGTATACTTCTGCTGACACGCTCCGGCATCAGAGAGTCTTTGTTCACATGGGCTTAAGAGACAGCTAGGCTTGGCTAGACAAAGGGAAAAGGAAGGAAGACTTATAAAGGCTCTACAGGCTGCTCGGCTCCCAGGCTCCCTGGGGTACTGATACCGATGCTTCCCAGGGACTGGGGGCTCCAGTGCTGCGAGCATCCGTGCAATGCTGGTGCTCTGCAATGCCACTCATCCCAGGTCACAGCAATCACACTCCTCACTGAGTAAGGATCGGGTGATTGCAATCTCCGGGTGGTGCTGCTGGCTGGAGGGATTTGGAGGAAAGACCGTCAAAACCTGTAAAACATGGAGCCAGAGCCTCCAGGTACGACAGAGAAGATGTTTTTTCATTTTGCAAATTTGTTTCATAAACTTTGCAGGCTGCTCCATTAAAGCACTGAGCAAGCCTGCAATAGTTTGTATAAATTTTGCATATTTTTCTGACTATAAACGTGGTTTCTGGTGAGCTGGCAATATAAGCCATCCATTTCCTTCAGGAGTAGTGCACACCTCTCATGGGCAGGCTGGCTTACTTCCAGGGTGGCTATGAACTTAGCAGGAGTTAAAGCAGGCAACGTGTTTAAGGAAAAAAAAAACAGCAGAGAAGTAAAAATAGTTTAAAACTCCCTGAATCATGTTTGTCTTACTGCAGTAAAGAAAGCACCTTTGAGTGACTGAAACCAAAGCCCCAGACACCTCCTTCGAAGGCAGCTTGTCCACACGGTGAGTTGAACCAGAGTTTTTCCCCTTCCCAAGCTAGTGCCTGGATTGCTGCTGGGCTGGCCCGATCCTCACAGGGCAAGGGAAGAAAGAAAGGAGAAGGAAAGATTAAAGCGTGTGATGCAGCCCATACTGACTATGAGACATCTGACAGCTGTTTCTCGATTCCTCAGCGGTTTCCCGGCCATCCACCCTCGCCAGGGTGGTGTGAGCCTGCGAACCCAGCTGCTCACAACATTCGCTGATGACACGTCGAAGGACATATTTTCCCCGAGTTTATTCACTGCGTCAACTTTGGAATGGAAAGTCTTGTCAAATTTTTAAATAATAGCAATTTTGTATGCATTTGACTATTTCTGCCCTGTATGAGCCAATATAAACTCCATCTCATTTATCAATTAGCATTTATAAAATCCTTATCACCATGGAATCAAAACACTGTAAATGGATTAAAAAATAAGCAGGCTGCCTGGGGGAGTCAGTAACTTCATCTACTCCAAATTTTGTGAAACAATGTGATCTCATCGGGGTGACAGGGACATGCACAATTTTTAAATACTTGACAAAATCTGAGAAAGGAGTCATTGAAAATAATTAGAGTAATTATTCCAGAATTAAGCAGCTCTTTATTCTGGACCTAAATGTTCATGTGGGGAGCTATTCTGGAAGACTTCATTCTCCAGTAGCTCTGCTTACTAGCTTACACTAAATAACTTTAACAGCCTCGCCTACATATCAGTTCACCATTGTGGAGCCATTCATATCAATGCAAAGTACCTGTAAAGCAATGCCAGCGCAGGATGCTGATGTTTCCAGCCACTTTGAAGTGGGGTAACTGATTGCAGCAAAATGAAGGTCATCAGTTGGAGCAGGAGATGTCCCCAGGTGCTTACTAACTTTGCGTTAAGGCAAGCCATTTGCTCCAAAGCTGACCAACCGTGAGCTTCATTGCCACTTCAACAGTGGGAAGCAGAAATGGGCATCAGGAAGCCTTGCTGCCAGGATTAGCAAATGAAACTGGTAAGGTCTGTCTTAACCCCAAGGTGGGAGTACACCAAGACCATTTTAGGGTTGC
The DNA here is from genome assembly GCF_000737465.1 of Haliaeetus leucocephalus. Lineage (NCBI taxonomy): Eukaryota > Metazoa > Chordata > Aves > Accipitriformes > Accipitridae > Haliaeetus > Haliaeetus leucocephalus. The sequence continues at coordinate 20,182,309 of NW_010973092.1, read as the reverse complement.
AGCTCAAGGAGCAAAGTTTGGAAACCAGGATGCTGTTTTCCCATCTTGTCCCCTAGGGAGCTCCTGGCTTGTCCCACTTCAGCAGGAAAAGTGGGACTCACACACCATGGTCACATGGGACCATAGCTCCTTGGCAAGGGGTGCACAGGCAGCAAGCAGTCACAGGGCTCCTGGAGCTGAGGAAGATGTCATGGGCTGAGCAACAAGCAGCCGTCCTGGCTAATGGAAGAGTGTACTTTTGGGAGTAGTCCAGGTGCTAATCACCTGCAGCATCTGGGCTGTGGCCACCAGTATTATCAGGCATTAGATTAATGATCTAGCAGTCAAAGTAATGCATGGACAGGATTGTGCTGGATGCTTGTCCCCTCCTTCATGCAAAAGTAGTAATTCTGATTTTTTTTTTTATTGCTCAGGTTCAAGCAGAGAACAAGAATTTTATGGCTGAACTCTGCCCTGGACAAGTGACCCTCCACAATGGGACACTCCTTTTCTGTGCTAACGAAGTGCCACACAATGTCACCTCAAACTGTCAACAGAAGAAAAAGCATAATGAGAATATATACAGGACATATTATTATTCTAGGGCTGTGTTAAAAATAAGAATATTCATGAGAAATCATTTGTTTATCCAAGTAGCCTTGAGCATTCATCAGTGAAGGAACGGACTCGTAGTAGCCATGAGTCAATATTTGCCCAATATTAGCAGAGTGGAAGCAGTCATTTTGGGCACCAAAACAGTCATCATGCTTTGATTTCAGAGAAATCTGCATGGTTCCCTGCTGTGGTGTAAAAAACCCCAACCTTTGTAAATATTGAATGTCACATCAAGGACAGAGGGCCCAGGAGCTAAGAGGCTATTCTCATTGTGTTTACACACTGAGCATTTTCATGCTAAATTGGCTTTGGGATGCAGGTGCCAGATGAAAATCACCATGGCCATGTGATGCTAATTGCTTACTCAGAGTAGAAACACACTGCTGGTTTAAATTTGCTTTAAAGATGTGGATGGGTTAACTGCATGCTGGGCCAAGCACTGTGTCCACACCAGAGTGCTCTTTAATCTCCCAGGTATCTCGTAAACTTCTCCCCTAGCCTGTTCTTGCCTGCTGGGTACACCATGCCTGATGTCTCCGTCCTCCGCTAGACCAGAGGCTGGGCACCCTGTGCTTGGGCTTTCTCCTCGGATGCTCACAGGGTGTCAGGTTTTTTCCTCTTTGCAGTGGGCTTGCATCAGATCTCTGAGCGCGATGACTTTGTCTTGGATGTTCACGCTGGGATTAACATTTTCTGCCTTGCATCACGCCATCACCAGACCCCATCTTTCGCCATCCAAAGCAGCAGCAAGGCACCGGCAGCAGAGCCAGGCTTTCTCAGAGCAGTTTTTCTTGCCTGAAAAGCATCACCAGCTATGAGCAAATCCACACAGCTGAGGAGATGGGCACACATCACCACCGAGAGAGCTATTTTGCAGTGGCAAAGTGGCAGGGGCAGGGAGAGGAGCACAGCAGTGATGAGCAGGTCTTAGGCAAACAGCTGTAAAGGGGTTGTACCACAGCTGCTGTGCATCAGAGCCAGGTGGCAAGAGCACAGAAGGGCACCGGGAAATAGCTGAGTGCTGCAAAATCCAGTACTCCTGTCAGGAAGCCTCTCCAGCTGCCAGCATTGCTGCCTCTGCCCCACATCTACACCGCATCCCCCCTGCACACACTGCCCATTCTTCCAGGCTCCTGGTCCACCTCAGTCAGGGTGCTGACCATCCCCCTGCATCCCACACTCCCTCCATCCTCAGCTGATGGGATCACGGGGATCCCAGGACCTTGCACAGCAGCGCAGGTCCTCACCCAGCTGTCCCCCCCCCCACCTTCTCCTGCAGCCTCAGGCTTGCAGTTCACATTTTCTGGTTCTGCATTTCATGCTCAAGCAGGACTTTGCTTTCAGGAAACTTTTGCATTAGAAAGCATCACCAGAGAAGGGGCTTCAGGTCAACCTTCTGAGGAGGAAATGCACAGAATACCTTTATTGTGTCTCCCTCTTAAAGCACAATGAGAATTTGTACCTAGGTGAAGGATGAAGCAAAAGAATGCTAGAGCTTCCCTAATACTTTCTTTCCTTTTTTTTTTTTTTTTGTGTGAGTGTATGATCTTTGCTTAAACCTCAGGTCACTCAGCTCTTCTTTGAGGTACCTTACAATCCCTCCGCTTCTCCTGCCCACAGAGAGGAGACGATAAGGCAAAAAAACAGGGTGCTGCTGCAAAACACCTCCACCCACAGTGGGAAGCAGCCCGCTCCACTCCCCCTGCCATGTGACAGTAATACTTGGGTGCACAGCATTGCACCCAAGGGTGCTCACTGGGTGCAGATGCTTTCAGGAGCCAAAGCAGTTAGGCAGGGTTGTCTGGTGGGGAGCACAGATGGAGTCATGGGCTGCATCGAGCCATGCTGCCATAACACCAGCCAGCACTGAAGGCAGAGACATGAAGACACAGCATGGAGCACATGCTGAGTGAGTCACATCTAGTTAGGGAAGGGCAGGGGATGGGATGCACACCCCTGCTCCCTGCTGAGGAGGATCTGCACACAGAGCCTCTGATACGTGCTGGGTATCAAGGAAGCAATTTTGAAGCAAATCATCATAATTTACCAATTAGCACAAATGGGCTGCTGTGCCAGGCTACAAAGCAGCAAAGAAAGGGGTTGCCCGAGTCCAAAACCTGGCACAGCTACTGCCTGGTGCTCAGCTGGGCACCTGCTGCACAATGCGAAAAGGCCACAGGAGCACATCCTTCCCTTTAGCCCAGACAAAAAGCAGCAGATCCACACATTTGTGAAGTTTTACCACAATAACTGGCCCAAGAGACAGCATCACTGCAGTGATGGCACAGCAATCTGTATCTGGCAACAAATGCTGGGAAAAGAAAAAACCCCAGTGACATACTGCTGCTTTCTGCACTTCCACTGTGACCCTATAACCACAGCTTATGTTGACACAAATCCTTTGCAAAAGGTGACCCAGCAATAGCCACCCAGCTGAGGCAGCTCTGTGCAGCAAAGCATAGCTCTGGCAGATTGATGGAGAAACTATTAGAGGCACAAAGACCTGCTCAGTCACACTGGGAGCTATAGGTAATATTTTTTCCTCCCCTTTCACATTCCTGATGGTTTTCATGCTGTTTCTGAGCTCTCGCTATGGAGTCCATGTTCCAGCCAGCTCTCATTTTCTCCCTCTCTGTCCTGTCATTGGAAAGCAAGAGCTGTCAGCTGAGGTATGTGTGTGGCTGGTGTATGGAAAGAGCCTCCCTGATTTAGGCTGGGCATGCTGGTTCTTGCTTTCCAGGCTGGCTGCGCGCCACATATCCCAGCACCGTACGCTAGCCTCTCTTTCCTCAGCAGTCTTCTCTCTCTCAGACTGGGCTGGAGGCTTCAATTCTCTCTTATCTGCCACAATTATCCCGGCAGACCTGATTCATCTCCGCTGCCTGCAGTTCTGGTTCCTCAGGGAGCAGCATCAGGCATACCCAGTGACAAAGAGCTTTCTTAAGGCAAAGTATGGTTTTAAACAAAAAATAGAGTAGCACTTAGAAAAAAAATTATTAGAAAACCAACCATCTTCTACCCCCCAAAACCTAAACGACACCATTCTGCACATATGCTGCTCTCCTTCCTAAGCCACTGCTGGAGCTAGTGTTTCTGAAGCTCCGTATCTATGTAGAGAGGGTCCCTCCAGCAGCAAACGTGGGCTCTGATGGGCGCAGGACCACGGGAAGGACTCCGCTCTGCAAGCAGGGGAGATGTACGCAGCACCAATAAACATTGTCACCACCCCAGGAGAAACACCGAGAAGGTGGCACAAGCTGATATCGAAATGAAAGGCTGCATCTTGAAGTATGAATCCACAAACTTGTCTCCCTCCTGACAGTGCCTCCCTGGCAATGACCAGGGGCAATCACATGCATCCAGCATCAGCAGGTTTGGAGGCTGACTCCAAACATTTTGTACCCTGATGAAAAGCAAGACCTTCTTCTGATGAGTCAATCAGGCTGCTACTTTGCTATGTATGGAGAAAAGTGCGCGTGAATCCACCAGGCTCTTCCTCGGCAGCAAGCCTGAGGGCCAAATGCACTCTGAAGTCAACAGAAACTGCATTTACTTTGCAAACCCTAGATTGGGCCCTGGGGCTTACACCATTTAATGCTCGAGAAACTATCCTTTGCAGGGTCAGTAGTTTCCTTGCTAGAATTTCACTCTGTGGTTCCTCTGAGTCTGTGCTACCTCCTGCTTCTCCACCCCAGTATTAGTATTAGAGAAGCTCTCTGGACCCAGCTGAAAGATAATAATTGAATAATATGCAACATTACACTCTTAGGTTTCATTCATTTTCACACTTATAGGATCTGTAAAATCTAAAATGAGGTATCATCTTCAAACTGTCATCCTGCCCAGCAACAACAAATTTAAACAAAAAGGTAAAATATTTCAAATCAAAACCTGTGAATTACCTCAAACAATCTTATTCAGAATTTCATTCACATTTCAGGGTACAGCTCCCACAGTAAATTAATAAGACATCAGCTTGCAATATTTTCAGTAGGTTGATATGGCAGCATTTTCCTTTTCAATTAGGAAGAACAGTGCAATTAAATTCCTCAGCCTAGGCTGGAAAGGAAATTCTTAATTTCCTCGGGGTGAAGATCTTACCAGTACTCATGAGCATTCACATCTTTGGGATCTGCTGCCAGGTTAGCCCTTAAGCAAACTTGTTGCCAGTGGAAGCTGCTGGCACCAGGGAAAGGATTTATTAATCTATTCTCCAAATAATCCCCTCTGCCCCAGAAGGGAATCAGACCTGTCTCAGCAACATTATTCTTCCTTTCCCAGCTTGCCAAGTTTCCTCATTACAGGTCTGGTCCAGGCCTGAGGAAGGTGGAAGTACCAGATTCCTCCAAAAGTTTGAATGAGCATGCGTCCTCTGGGACCAGGGCAATTTTGGCATCCAAGTATCACAGGCCAACCAGTGGTACAGTGCCTTCAAGGGCAAAAATCAAGGTTAAGAAAATGTTGAGGGGTTTTTTTTTTCTTTTAAAAATTGTTTTCCTCAACCCTTGCCTGAGGACCTATCCCGAACCCCACTTTGGTTCTCATGTTCTTCTCCCACCCTGCAGCACATGCAACTGAATCCCAGCTCTGCACCTGATCTGGATTTGGAGAGCAGCAGGGATATTGACTGGCCTGTCCCCATTTTCTCCCCAGTTATTTAGAGTATATGAAGTCCCCATGGCAAGCACACTATTAGAAACATATTATGGGATAGTAGGAGCATGGGGAGGAATCAGACACAGGTTTCTAAAGCAGGACAGCCATGGGCATAAAACGAAGTGCAGGTCAGAGCTGCTTTCCCAAGCAAGGGGAGCAGCAGTGGGGAGCAAGGCAAGGGAAGCAGACAACCGGCTACAGCCAGAGCTGCAGATAAGAAAGCTTTCCAATTAAATTATTGTTTTTCTCTAAAATGTCATAGTCTGTCTTTACTTGTAGTGCAACTGCATCTTGTAGGACACTTTCAAGCTGGACCCTTTGAACTTTGCTAATCTCAAGAAGCATTTGCTCAAGAGAACTCAGACATCTCAAGTCTTAGCTCAGCCAGTTTTGTAATGGTGTCATGGTTTATGCCCAGCCAGCAGCTAGGCACCCTGCAGCTGCTGGCTTACTCCCCCCACACCCAGTGGTATGGGGAGGAGAATCAGAAAAAAAATAAAACTTGTGGGTTGAGATAAGAAAAATTTAATAACTAAGCTAAAATGTAATACTAACAATAATAATAAAATATAATAATAATAGTAACGAAAAGGAATATAATAAAATAATCTTTAAAAGGAAGAAAAACAACTGATGCACAATGCAGTTGCTCACTACCTGCTGACCGATGCCCAAGCAGCAATCCGCCCCTCCTGGCCAACTCCCCCCAGTTTATATACTGAGCATGATGTTCTATGGTATGGAATATTCCTTTGGCTAGTTCAGGTCAGCTGTCCTGGCTGTGCTCCCTCACAGCTTCTTGTACACCTGCTTGCTGGCAGAGCATGGGAAACCAAAAAATCCTTAGCTTGGGATAAGTGCTCCTTAGCGACAACTAAAACAGTGTGTTATCAACATTATTCTCACACTAAATCCAAAACACACTGTACCTGCTACTAAGAAGAAATTTAACTCTATCCCAGCCAGAACCAGGACAAATAGTTTCGGCCATAAACAGTGTAAAGAGAAGCTTATGGAACTTGCCAGTCATGGAGAAAAATCACAGTTATCAAAAAATCCCTTCTTTACTTCAAGAAGTTTAGTGCCTGACAGTTGGAGTTCACATCTTTAATGTGAAATAAAGCAAAGCTTTGGATTTAAGAGGCTGGGCTAAGCTAGTCTCAAGGCTTATGTGATGAAAGTTGGCAGAGGAGAAGCTGCATGTGCAAGTCCTGGCCTTGCAAAAATGTGCTGGGAGAGCAGGAAAAAAAAACCCCATGAAATTTCGTATAATGTAGCAACCAGGGAATTCCTTATTAAAAACAAAACAAGCACAAAATTCCAACCTCTACGTAGCTGCGGGCTCTGAGGCCTATGGCTTCTACCACCCCATCCATATTTGCTTGACCAGGGACGTCATGCAGTCCCCGGTGCTGCAGGGGAGCCTGGCATCACAAAGCATGGGAGGCTCAGCCAGGGCATCCAGAAAAATGTCCAGCCCTGCAGAGGAGCTGGCAGGTTGGGTGCCAAGGCAAGGCAGAGCAGACATCTGCCCCACAGCAGCATGAGGAGAGCATAGTGCCAGGGGTCTACAGCATCAGTTATTCTGAGTACAGGTGATTCAGGAGCTGGGGGACAAATTTCACCCAAATCAAGACAAGCCACAGCAAGTGGCACTTGAAAAGACAGTGGGGAAAAAGCTGGGAGGTGTGGAAGAGTGAGATGAAGTCAGAGGACCTCATCATCACCTAGAGGACAGGACAGAAGGTGACAATAGTTATATAGAAAAGGCAAGTATTTAGACTAAGCCTTCCTCTTTGAACAGGATGCAGAAAAGACAGAGCTTCTGCACAAACACTGTAAGTCTAAGAAATAAGACATAATAACCAGAAATATCAAGGTGAAGGCAATGTATGCAGGGAGTTGAACTTTCCACCTTCCAACAGTCTGTGGGCTGACCATCACCGCTGAGAAACATTACTGTTTTGGGGTTGTGATAGCAAGCTCTTCGAAAATACCAGTTCAGTGCACAGTCAAGAAAAGACCCAAACAATTGAAGTGCTAGGAAGTACCAGGTGAGGAACTGAGAAGAACACACAGTCCCCCACAAACAAGGGACAACTGCCCAACCAGGCTGTCGCCCTAGGAAAGAGGGAAAGGGGACCGGAGTGAGCAGGGACGAGGGACCAGCCACACATCTCATACCTGGAGACGTTTCACATGACTTTAGTTCTGCAGCATCCAGCGTGCCCTTCTGTCCCACGCCAGGCACGTGTCTGCTGGGGGAAGCACAACACATACAGCATCTCAACTGACATGGTACAGCTTGGCATTAGAAGAGGCAACCAGCTGACATGCTGGGTTTCCCATTTCAGGGCTGCTTTGAGACAGAGATGATTCAGCCAGACCTCAGCTGAGACTTTGGCTCATTTACTGCAATTACCTAAACAGGAGTGCTTGGACTCAGAGGTGAAGCTGGCAGAATTAACACCTGGGCTTATTTCAGACTAGAGAATAACATAAGGTGTAAGCACACAAGACGATGGTCTTGAACTTGCCAATCTCAGAATGTTCTAAAAAAATATAAAATACATTTTCACATGACCAGAGCTTCTGGATTTGAGTTGCTGGATCCTTGCACAGCAGTTTTGGGTCTGTTAAACTGGCTGAATAGCATCTCAGGCACTGGGACAGGAAGAGTTACCAGGTCAAAATGGACCATGGAAAAACATGAGTCTGCTCCTCCCATTTGAGCTATGCTAACTAGCAGGCAGACAGCAATGACCTCACTCTGTTTTCCACATTCATCCACAAAGATACACAGGCAAATAGATTAGGAAGCCAAAAGTGTGCCATTTTATGGTCAAATTTGATTTAATCAGGCAAACCGACAAATTAAAACTAGTTGTTGGGCAAAATATATGTCAGCTGTAATTTCTGCCTCAGATGGTGAGCATCGGGAAGAAAAATCTGGTTTGTAAATGGCCTCTCCAAGCAGCATTGGTCCAGATGCAGTTTCCATTTTCCCGTGCCTAAATAATGCTCTGGCGTGCTTTACAGGAGCGGCTCAGCAGTGCAGCTAAAGCTTTCTCAAAACATCAAAGAAACAGAACAGTAAAACCCATCAAAATTTTACTAATCAAAACTACGTGTAATTGTCAAGCAAAGGCAGATAACAGAACTCAGGCAATCTCTGTGAACCCACAGCTTCACTCAGACTTAGCAATTAAGCATCAGCTGCTGCCGCCAGAGTAGCTGCGAAACTGTGGGGTAAAAGTCACAGCTCGCCAGCACCAATTAGCTGCTAATGAACATCAGCAGTCCCCCTGGTGAAGGGAGCTTGAGACAAAACTAAGACCAAAATACCACCCACACTTTATGCCACCATAAACTGGCACCCCCACTGCAGGTGGATGTTCTTGCTGCATCCATGTGGCCAGGGAGTGACCAGGGCAAGGGAGCCCATTGGATTAAACCCAGCTGGAGAAGAAAAGGCTGGGTTTGAAGTGTTGCTTTTCCCAGGTCAGTCAGCTGCGCAAGGGAGGCAGCCAGCCCATAATAATTTAAGCAGTATTGCCATTACATGTGAAATCACAGCCTTAAAGGAAGTGTAGTCAATTTAAACCCGTTCCTGAAGGGGAATAATTAAACACTCCAAAGATGTGGGAGAATTTTAAGCAGTCAGCAAGGATTTAAGACAAAATATCATTCCTATCCAGAAAAAAAAAAAAAAAAAAAAGGTAAAATGTAGGCAGGCAAAGCAGACTGTTCATTGCTGACTGAAGAGAGCTACATCAAGAGAAGCCACAGTCAATCAAAATGGGCTCACCTCTCCAGAATGAAGAGAGATTGAAGTTTTGAAAAAAAGCCTATGGTTGCATGGTCGAGCTCAACAATAGTGGCATATAACCTGAAAGATGATTAAAAAGTCTTAGGAACAGGAAAGTCTAAGCATAACTCCACAGAAACAGGTGGAATGACCCTTAGGAAAGGACAGGGTTAGAAAGCCAAAAGGCTTCTAAGGGAGTTGCTGCACAGGTGATGCGGGTGTCTGGTGACAGGTCTTGTAGACACAGGAAAACCCGAGACCTGTGTAGGACCATCTCTGGCAAGAACAGTCCGCAGATGCAGCAAGAAGCACTCTGCAGAAAAACTGCTAACAAGGAAGCAGTGGAAGTTTTCTAAGTCTAAGAAAGCACTTGAGACAACTGGTTTCAGCAGACTACAAAACAAACTTCAGATCCATCCTGGGCTCCCAGATGTGAAAAGCCACGAGGATGCAAAGCACCGAACATCCTCACTTATAAGTTTAACAGGATCATGTGGAAAAGAACTTCGAGTGCATAGTGGAGGCACTATTACCATTTGCCAGGCATCTCTGAAGTACCCCATCCTCCAATATTTTCATTAGCCACTTTCAGAGAACTAATAAGCTTGACCTTACCATTAACCTGAGGAAAGCTTGCATATGTGGAGCAGAGGCATGTTTGCAGGGAGAGGCAATGAGCCAGCAGTCCCTAGTGAAAATGAAAGTAAAATAGTCAGCACCTTTCCGTGTTCCAAATGATACCTGGATGCAATATGGATTATAGAAAGGTGCCTCTGCGAGCATTATTCGGTGGCGATAGTTCAATCGTAGTACTGCTGTGAAGGATAGATCCAAGACTCCAAAGACATCTAAAAACTTATCTTAGCACAAGGCACTGTAACCACAGTGAAGATAAAGAAGAAATCACAGAAAACAAGAAAATCTGTACATTTATGAAATTAAAGCTCTGTGTAAGTTTTTTTAAGGCAATTAATATGTTTGGGCATCTCAGTCACATCTGACACAGCAGATATTATGCTGGACTCTGGGAGAACTGAAATGGCTGCATGGGGTGACCAGAAAGGCAGCTCACCATGCACTGAGCATTATGCCCCAAACACGTGTTGACCTAGATAGAAATGAGGAAATGGCTAGAAATATCAAAGGTTTTGTGTTTAGGGAACTTTTGCTCTTTCTGAATCTCTCAAAGTACTACAGAACTGTTAACATTGGTGAATAAGTGAGAATTCTCAGAAAAGGCATGAAGGAAAGAAGTTATGCCAATCCACAGATCACTGCAAAAGATAGAAACAAAGATTTTGCAGGAGGATGGGAGGAAGGAACATGAACTCTTAAGAAAGTCAATGACTTTTCCTTCAAAGGGGTAAAAGCAATCTATTAGAAGATCACACACACAAAAATAAACAGACATTTCTTGTTGGTGGAGGATAAACATCTAGCAAAAGCAAAAGAAAATATCTCCAGGTATCACCCATTTCAGAATGCCTTTAGAAAGAACATGAAGATGAAATGGTAAAAAAAGAAGCATTTTTACAGGAAGTCTAAGGACACAGTCCAAGACCCATCAGCATTTACAGATTCTCCAAGAACTTTGAAGTTTTCTCTCATATTGCAACACCCTGACCTCACTGATCTCAAGCTCACATTCAAAGGTAGTCAAATCAAAGGCAATGACAACACTCAGTGAGACTACAACATGACTAGTAGCAGTTATTTGAATCACAGGGTTCAGTGATCAAGTATGCCCAAAGCTCAGTTTGGCTTAGCCCATGAAGCCACAAGGAATGGTCTTACTCAGGAGAGGGCTAAAGAAATCCCTTCACGCCTACCACACTTCCCAGTGCACAGCATGAATTTTTCATGTGAAGGAGAATAGATGCATGACTGCACAGGGCCCTTCATCCGCTAAGCAATTGCATCCAAGCCCTGCTCCTACTTTGATGCTTCCCTAACAGAAGCTTCATTCATTTGCAGCAGTCCACGCATTGCAAACAGCTTGGCAAGGTCACCATTTGACAGTGTAATAAACCCAGCATTAGGGCTCCTAATACCAGCTGAAAAACACTGCAGCTTTATGATACAGACAACTGCTCTGACATGAACTCACTCTACCAGTCCAAATTCATTCAAGAGGTTTTGATGGCTTGACAAAAAAATACTGACAGATTACAAGCTGGTCAGGTGTCCTCTGACTGTGGCACTCCATGCTGGACACAGATGCTATAAAGCCAGCATAAAATCCTGAAGCTGTTATAAGGCCTGTGGTATGTCTGCTGGCTCCATCACCTGACCCAGCTGAAATTTGCACACTGAGGTGTTCCAGCAATGCAGAGATTTGGTCTGACTGATTGCAGAAGATGGTCAGACACTATTGAAAACAGTTGCTTTAAGCTCAATGCTAACACAAGGCATAACCTCTGGACAAGACTGGCATACCTGGTGAACATGTTGCAGCACATGAGTACTATAGGGCTCACTAATGCCTTTGGGGAATGTCCCTTCCCTTACAAAGGCAATATCTGGCAGTCTAGAGTGCCTTAATTCTGCAAGCACTGGGGCTCAAAAATTCTAAGTATTGTTGGCAGCATCCATCGTTGCTATTACCATGGACTCCGGTCCAATTTTTGTTACTGTCTCCCACTCCAGTGCAATCCAAATGCTTGTGGAAGGGGGTTAATTTCTTAATTTAAGAATCATTAGTGAGAGAAATTGCACTGCACAGCTGTCTCAGGTCTTTACTAAAGTGTCTCTACCAGCTGAGGATTTGTGATTCAAGTTGACCAGCTTTGTTCTCATATGTTTGACACCAATAGCAATAGTCATTTTGGGTCAATTAAATGTTTTCTTCTTTGTTTATCACCATAAGTGTTTATAATATATCTGGCAGCATTAGTCCATCTGAATAGGAGGACACAGCAACCATAATGTATGTGAACTTGCAAATCACGAACAAGTGGATAAATACCAAAAGGCCTCACTTTCCCATCTGCATTCTTCATCTCCCCAGTTATTTGCTCACCCATCTAAGGGCCTCGCAGCAGCATTAGGTGCAAGGTTTGTCTTCATATAATGATTTCAAATACAGTTTTTAATTGCTTCTTTGTGCCCCTGAGAAGTCAGCTCTGTCAGCACAAAATTATTAGGTGTGATTACACAGCAAAAGAAAATACTGTTGCTGCATGTGCTAGCGTGCCCATCCTCACTCCACCAAACCAGCGTAGGCAATAGGAGCGGCAAAGATGCAGGAGCGTTGACTTCAGTTTCTGCTAGAAAGCAGCACTCTAAGTGCAATTCCTCAGGAGCTTTTACTCCGCTTGTTAGCAGGAGCTAATACCCATGTTAATGCTATTGTTACTGTGCCCTAGAGCCAGCATGGTTACAGCAGCAGACACTGCAATCACTCCTTCATTTGGTTGTGTAGGCATGTCTGCTGTTTCAGTTAATAACCTCAGACTTGGCCTTAATTCAACATAGCCAGGTTGATCAAGCTTTTGACGCTGTCTCCCTCAGCATTCTCATTTGGAAGCTGAGGAAGTACGAGCTGGATGAAAGGACTATTAGATGGCTTGAAAATTGGCTGGGTCGCTAGGCTTAAAGCATGGTAATCAATGGCTCAACATCTGGTTGGCAGCCAGTAATAAGCAGAGTGCTTCAGGGGTCAATACTGGGTCTGATATTGTTCAATAACTTCATCAGCTACCTGGGTGATGAGACAGAGCACACCCTCAGCAAATCTGTGGACAGTACTAAATTAGAGAGGATGATTGACACCTCAAACAGTAGAGTTCCAATCCAGAGGGACCTTGAGAAACTCAAGGATGGGGCCAACAGAAACTCCACAGAGTTCAAGAAGAAGTGCGTGCAAAATTATGCATGTGGGTCATCATCATGCCTGGCATCAGTCCAGGCCGGGTACTGATGGGCTGCCAGGGCCAACAAGCCTCCAGCACACTCTCATCCTGAATAATGCAAACCTCATCCCGGGCTGCACTATGATGAACAAGGCCAGTAGACTGCAAGAAGTTACCATCCCCTCTGCTCAGTGCTGGGGAGGCCGCACCTCAGTGCCACTTTCAGTTTTGGGCCCCCAAGTTCAAGACTGATGTGGGAAATGCAGAGATGAGCCAGCAGAGGCTATCAAGATGATTGCAGTCTCTTGGTTTATGGGCTATGAGGAAAGGCTGGGAGAGACAGGCCAGTCTAGTCTGGACAAGAGTAGGCTCAGGGGTGATCTAATTGTAGCCTTCACCTACCTGAAGGACAGGCAGGAAGATGGAGACACTCTTCTCAGCGGTGTCAGATGATATTACAATGGCCACACATAACAGCGTTGGAGGCTCAGGCTGGACCCTAGACAAGCCCAGTCCCCAGGAAGGTGGTGGTCTCCAGAGCAGGCTCCTCAGAGGGGCAGTGGGAACTCCCACCAGAAGTTTCCAAGACTTGGCTGGACAACACCATTACCTGATCCTAGCACGAGCAGTAGTCCTGCTACAAGCAGTCAGTTTGACCAGAGACTTTGAGACTCCTTCTCACAACTATTCAAAGTTCTTTCCAAATAAGTAGCATATATTCAGAAGTGTTGAGAAGATAATTTTTATGATCCAATTCACTGTCTGTTGAACCTGAATCCTACAAACCCCTACCTTATCACAAGAACTGCTGTTTGCAGGAGAGTGGTAGACGTTTTAGAAAGATGCATTAATCTCAAATTAGAGGCAAATAAGAGAGATACTACACTTCCCAAGCTAAGTTACTCCACTGATTTACTGTGCTAGAAACATGAATTCTACTTCTAGACTTTTGTTAGCTCCTCATCCAGCCACATCATTTCATTCTGTGAATAAAGTTTTCTTCCAGTATTAGCCCGGGGAGATAATCAGAACACCTATCAGCTTCCTAATCTCATTATAAAACTTTCTTCAAGTATCAACAATTTCTTGTGTCACAAATCATATGCTCATAGATACACCAGCTTTTACCACCTGTTCACATTTTGAAGTAATGTAACTAAGGAAAAAAGACAACTTAGAACTCAGGGGAGATTAAATTCAAGTTATTGCTTACAAAACCTTACTTTACTATTTCCCTGGACTTCCACAGAACCCAAGAATTTCTTGGCTGAAATACAATAACCCTTCTGAATGGTTATGACACTGGCTACATGGCCATCAGGCCCCCACCCTTTCCTCTTTTATGCCTTCAACTTCCCATCTCTGTGTCTTAGTTCTCACGGCTAAGAGCCCCCCGTTACACTGGGATCAGAAAAAAGTGGATTGTCTTCACCATATGGGCATCAAAAATAAAATGTAATTAGCAAAAAGGAATGACTTCAACACCCTCCTTGGGGGATTTCATGGCAAGAACTGAATAACCCACCCCATAGCTTTGCACAAGCTGAGCGGGTGTGCTGCTGCAGGTGCCCAAGGGATTGCCTATGCCAAGCCTGAATGCTTTCTGAAATCCCACCCTGCAGCTACTCTTTGCAGTGATGTTTTGACCTCTGGGAATAAATACTGCAAATTAGTGTTCTAACTTTGCATCTTTCTACAAATTAATTCTGTTGAGACAGTAGATGATATTCTAGTGATAACCCACCTCTCCCACTCCTTTTTCCACAATAAATTACTGACAGGATCTCCTGATGTGCTTTTAAATGAGAGAGATCAAATTATATGTTTGCAAGTAATCATTTAAAAATAATATCTTAGAAAAATCTACAGCATTGTTACAGAACAATGGGTTTAATTATTGAGAAATGAACTATTTGCAAGCAATTTCACTCATTGCCTGTGCTGATCCTGGGCCTCGGAAATTTTGAAGGATAAGGATATTGGAAGAAGGTCTTTGAAGGTAATTTGAGTTCCTGCATGTGGAAAAGTGAACAGAAGAGGTTATTTCTTGAGAATGATGTACAATTACAAAATGCTGTCACCAAGGGTGAAAGCCTAGCCCCATTTACAGCCACCCAGACTGAAGGGCCGGGCTAATAATCTCAGCAGTACGGAGCTCAGTCTCCCAGTTTGAGAGCTAGGCTACATTACAGGGAAAATTCACAACCCTTTGTTGCACATGGGAGAAAATTTAAGCAGTATGTGCACACGAGCACAGGTCAGTCCAAGGTGCTGCTATGTTTTAAATGTTTATCCTTAGAAGAGGATCTAAGCAAGCCCTTTTTCTCCCTCATGCTCCAAAAATAGGGTGCAAATCATGCCACCTCCTGAGAAGGGCATTGCTGAAAGACAACAGAAGATTTCCACTGCAGCAGCTTATGCTTTGTACTGTTACTTCTGCTGTCCCTCTCCCATGTACATTTATGCTTCATTTCATTCTTAAAGCTTAATCATATCTCCAAGATAAACTGCAGTCAGGCCTTTTCGCACCAGGAAACTCAGGTCTGTCCAAGTTCTTCCCTCCCTGCTCCTCCTGCAGTGTTTGGCATACGGCCTTTGTAAGTGCATGCTCCCAGCTTTGCATTAGAAATTTTCCAAATCAGGGTCCACTGTTTCCTGCTTTCAGAATTCCTCACCTGAAAGCCCTTGCAGTCTCCCTATCAAAAGCAATAACAAAGATGAAAGGACAATTTCCTATCTGTTGCCTCCTTTATTTTCTGCCTGGGGCCACATTCACCTCTTGTATTAACTGCACCACATTCTGAATTCAACATGCCAATGCTTGGGAGAGTCTCATCAGGCTCTGGGCTTGACGCAATGCACCTCATTTTGTCAGCTCTGAACTGCTCCAGATCTGCCTTTGGATCATCACCACCACAGCAGGATACTGGACCACATCAAACCCAGCTACAGCTTTGACTGCTGCCTTTGCACAGTCTGCTTGACGCTGGCTTGGGATTCACTTGGCTGCATACAATGACTTTGGATTCTTGGCTCCTTCCTGCTCCGCCATACCCACGGATGATCCACCTCTGCCCACACATTGTTGCGTGGGCACCCAAGGAAAGAGGGCACACATGTGAGGATCCTCTTGCTGCAGTGCACCATGGCTCAGCCCTCACAACGCACCTCAGGCATCATCTTATCATTCAAAAGTACAGTCAGCTTTCTGATCATAATCCCCACCTAAGTGTCCTCTAGCTAGCCCTTCTGCCATAAATTGGGATAGTAATGTGCTGTAATGACATAATTCCTGTCAGTAAAAGTAAACAAGAATGGCTGAGTGATTTCCAAACAACACACTAATGGCCGAAGTAGAAAAAAAAATCTCCTGCTTCACTTCTCTTCAAATCTTTCCTGAACCAGTCTTTTGCTGTTCATATTTATTGTAGGTTTTTTCCTCATTTTTAGGTTTATTTACCCAGAGCTAATGAATAACACTGTGAACATATGCTATAAACCACCATTAAGATGAAATCTGGAGAAAGGAAAACTACTTTGGTGTGAGAGCTGAGAGGATGTATAACTAGTAAATGCCCAGTACCGATATCTGAAGCCTTCTTAGGAGAAGTCTCTTGAGATTTCTTGGTCAAATAAAATGAGGCATTCTGTAGGAATTATCTCTTTTCAAAGTTATACTCATTTTTCTAACAGTCTGATGCAGATGCTGTTCAGGCAAAAGAGTCTACTATGGACTTTTTCCACATTTAGAAGTCTTTGTATCTCATTTTTACTGATTACCACAGCTGTTGAAAGCAGCAAGGTAAGCAGTACCAGAAGATGATACCTTGTATACCAATTTTAGTGTGGTTTTTGACCATCTTTCAATAAACTCTTGCAAGAAAACACACACACGTGAAAGACATATTTGGGAAAAATTTAGTACGATACCAACGCAAAACTTGCTGGAAACTTGGGTTTGCAGAGGAGCCGTGAATAACTCATTGTCAGAATGAAAAACATCAAGGAGGCTTTTCCAAAGCACATCTGTCTAACACTATTCAATTTTTCATTAGCGACCTGGATGCCGCCCTGTAGAGGATGCTTATTAAGCTGGCTGGTAAAAAGGCCAGGAGGAGCTGCATGCACATTGGAAGACAGGATTAGAGCCCAGAATTAATTCTGAAAAGGATTATTTTTTTTTATTATTAAAATGATACTATCCAATGGGATAAGTGAGAGATCCTCCACTATGCTTGCAGAGTATTAGGTTACACTAGCTCCTAAGCAAATGCTGAATAATAACAGTACAAGCAGGATCTGAAGTCCATTTCAGCAAACATCTGTTGACTTCCAGGAGACCTTGAGAACCTGGTGGCCATAAAGGAAAAATGACAGGCAAGAAACAGACAGGGAAAACTAATCAGCTTGAGACAGTTCCTAAGTCTGCCAGCTCTTGAGACAGTCAGTGAAAATGTTCAAATCCAGGACCGGGCATTTGAAAGAATACAAAAGACCATTGACACACAGGGAGTCAGTATGCCAAGAAACAGCTGGAGCTGCAGAGCCATGCACATTAACTTTGGGTTCAAAGGTGAAGCTGCCATAAAACCTTGGAAAGCACCATGAGGCAGCAGCCAAGCAACTGCAGCACACATCGCAGAGATAAGCACTAGGACATGAGGATGGAGTGCTCGCCCTGAGAAGTCAATCATCCTGGCAGGTACACAAGGAGGCACAGCTTCTAGAGGACATCCGAAGGCCTCTGGGGCAGAGATCAGTCTTATGTACATGCAACATTTTGATAAAAGACTGAAGGGAGTTTCTAGACAACTCCTTTGCCTCTCTTCAGAGGTGCAGCATGTTTAAGCACACAGAGGTCTTTCCTGATCAAACCAGAGGCATTTATTGGCTTTAGGTGGTGAGGTCTGAGTTGCTTTCAGAATGGTTTTTAGAAAAAGTTATTCCCTACTTCTGCTGGTGGGGATAAGCAGTGAAATCTCTAAGGCTCTGAAAGGACAGGCCGCACTTGCATGTTGAATTCAGAATGTATTTTGGTATGATCTCAACTACTGATTACTTTCCTCAGTCTAATATTGCTGCTCATGATTCTGGAGTCACATCAGTCATGGAACAACAAGCACCTTTAAACAGAACTATATCTTCTCTCATTTTAACTGAAGCACAGGAGCTGGAAGAGGGGATATCCCAACAACCAGGATGCGATTCAGGTTTTCTTGGGATTCCAAATGAGAGTACAGAATGTTAAATGTGTTTGACAGCTACAGAGAAGCTAAATGGGGGAATATCTTTGAGTAACTGATGGTTCCCCTAGGTCTAAAGGAGATGCCAGACTAGTTCTTACTGCCAGCCCAAGACAATGGCCAGTCACTTGAGCAAGAGTACTTTTTGCCATGCTACTGGTGAAAGAGAAAAATAAAGCAACTCAATCCAGTGAAGCCATCTGGCAAACCCAAATCAACAGCATCCTCAAAGGGAATAAACAGTCCTGAGGTTTATCCTGTGTGAAGTCTAGCAGCTGACCTTCAGCAAGTCAGGTGCAGCATCACATAACAGACAACTTTTCAGGAAGCTTCACCACAGCCCCTCCACTTGCTGACGCTGCTGAGGTAATGGGACTTGAGGTTTTCCCTTCCCAGGTCACTCTGTTCAACCACACAAGCTGTGTGTGTTTGTCTGTGAGCTTTCTCCTTCCCCCACACCCAGTAGATAATATCTGTGTTTCCAACCCACCTCCCACAGCCCAGGGTGCATGCACTTGCCTGGCCTTGGTGACCCAGTGTTTTTAATCCTTCCCTGGACAGCTCAGCAGATCTTGCTTTTCAGAGATTTTTCTCAGGCTAGCTGTGGCTTTGCTTATTGTAGCTAGAGTCAAGTCCGGTGGACAGACCAAGTGGCTATGAAACCTTCTGTGTTTACATAGATGCCAGATTTTTCAAACAGAAAACCCAAATCCAAACATCTCTGCAGTCTCATTTGCTTTATGTCCAGCTATGATGACTGTAATACCAGCTGTTTGTGTTTCAAACTTTATTTCTGCCAGCATTGTTTCCTTGTCTTTTTCCCTCAAGCAATACCATAAAAAGCTCTAGTTTCATTTTCTCCCTTTCATCCTTGCATTAGCTCTGTAAACAGACTCCTTGCTTCCTACTCGAGTAAACGCTTTGTCTAGAAACCTCAGCTGTCTGTGACCAGCATTTTGTTTTCTCTGGTCCTAGTTGCTGCTTTGTTTGTTCATTAATGACACTCTGCTCTTTGCTGTGATCCAACATCACTTTCTTCTTAGCTAGCAGGGTCCTAAACTTAATGACTGGGGAGTTTTCTCTGAAGGCTGAACAGCAGACTCATGAAAACTACACAGCTCAAGAGGTGCTTGTACCTGGAGAGGCATTCAGGAATGCATAGCTGTGTGTTCAGGCAACACTGAGTGGCCAAATGATAACACATTTCTTTTTTTACTCAGTGATGGCCAACTCAGTTTTCTCTAAGAGCCACTGTCCCAGCTTGCACGCCTTATACCACACCTCTTGGCTCTGATTAAAAAAACCTCTTGTGCTGGTCTTGTATGTTCAGCGGTTTTAGCCTTTTGGCATCTAGACTCAAGGGACACTATCAGGTTATGTTAGAGGCAAAGAGCATCTTGAAGAGTAAGAGGGTGGGAAGCACCCACAGCAGTTCACTCCAGTCTGCAGCTATTCAGTTTCGTTTTCAGGGACCGCAGGTGCCCCCAAACCACAATCAAACACCTCCCCTCCAATCCGTGAGCTCTGTGAACCTAGTCTCCCCCTGCTCACATCCTTCACCTCTGAAAGTCGGTCTGATCTACCATAGGAAGCTCTCCATTAGGGAGATCTACTTGAGCCATCCCATGGAGACACACCAGCCTCCATCCCGAGTCCTCCTCCATGATCCCCCCTAGCCACTTCTGATTAATGGGCAGAAGGATCCTTCCCCAGAAGGCCTTTGCTTTCCATATATAATCCTTCAACAGCAACTGGTAGTCCCTCACTCCTATATTTTCTACTGCCTAGATCTAATTGTAGATAAACCTAACCTTGGAAGCTTCCCTTGCTTCAGAAAGGTAGCTACTACCCTTCCCTGGGCTCAGTCCCAGAGCTGGGAGCATGGGCAGAGGACCATGCCACCACCAGTGCCAAGAGCAGCCAAGACACTGCACCATGCTCCATGACACCTTCCATTTCACCCATCACCAGACTGGTGAAGCAGTTTCCATTGCACATGTGGCCACCTCTCAGTTCTGGAATCAACTACATTAAAACATCCTAAAGTAACCGAAACCACTGTACCAACATCACTGTGTCTTCCCTGAAGCTACCAAGCAGAGAGGACCTCCACTTTTACCTGCAGACAAACACCACTGGTAAAGGGCATCAGATGTAGATGCTATCCTAGCAGATATGATCTAGCTTTCAGGCTTTGAAAGCCAGTCAGATCTCACCTAGCCATGACCACTCTCAGCTAAATGGAGCCATGGATGCCACTCATCCCCCAGCTGACAAGCTGGTTTGCATAACACACTGCTGGTCTTTAGTGTGGAAAAAATTGCCTCCGCCAGCCCTCCCTGCTCTTGAACCTCAAGGCCTCTCTAGGGAGGACTTTTGTACTGTCTGATGGTAGAAGTCTCATTTTCATCAGCCTCATCACCAGCCAAATTCCCATTGCTATGCAAGCAACATCTTAAACCTCCTGCTGTCCTAAAAGGAAGATAAACATCTGCTAGGTCATTATCAAGGCTTGCAAGTGGTCCACCTGGAACAAGAACAGCTAGACTTTCCATGCCACTTTAAACACCTTTGGAGGCTGTTTTTAAAAGCTACAGCAGAACCTAGTTATCATACCAGCCTCTGTTACAGGAAACCTCATTGCAATTCTTCTGTAAGAAGTTCCATCCCTCCAGGTCTTGCCTCACACTTCCTGGCACCTCAGAAAGGCTCTTCCACTCCCTGGAGAGCCCAGTTGTCACCCTCAATTAAGTCCGTGTTCTCTCACCCTCAGTGCAATTCCTCAGTAGTACCTTCAATGTGCTGGGTATCATTCACAGCTGCCTTTGCCTAAGCATGAGCTGTCCCATGCATAACTAGCATTTATATTGAAGTTTGACTACATGAGAAGCTATGTTAAACCCTTTATCACTTAGTAAATAAATTGATTTCACTATGTAATGTTGCTGCAGTCCTATTTCATCTTCCTGCCCCTGCACAAAGCCATCAAACTAATGGTTTACAACCAGCTAGTGGAAGATGCCCTGTTTATTCTGTCATGGCCCTTACACTTTGAAACACTTGGATGCCATGTCGGCTACGAGCAACTCATTAGCATGGCCTTAGTGGAGAAACATTACTCTGGAAATTGCAACCCAGATTAATATTAGAGATCTAACACCAGCACTTGAAATGCCCTTGGCATCCCATTTTGCAAAGCCAGGTTAGAGATCAGGCCTTTATGCTCCTGAGGTCTATACAGTCTAACACAGCAGTGTCCTTCAAGTTCAAATAGATACAAGTTCATCCTTTTTGATACTCCTAGCAGCATTCCTATAAAAAGGTTTCACAGCCTCTAGAAAGGCCAAAAAGCCACCTCACCTATTAATTTGCCATGTAGTCTATTCTCCAGACCAGCTTTCCACTGCAAACACTTCTGTACAGCACCATGCCTCCAGGCATCTCATCCCTTCTGCAAAGAACTGCACATGGTTTCCTACAGTGGCCTTATAGAGGGGACCTCAGATCCCATCTCTCTATGTTACTACCCATCCCCAGCACTCCCTGTTCAGACCTCCATCTTACAACTGGTGGCCAAATGGCTACTCTAGGTTTGCCACATCTGTAAGTGTCTGTCCACAGGGTCCAGGTCAGTAACACTTGCAGGGCCTGAGCTCCTCCTCCTTGTGCTGATCCCTGTCCACTCCAGGTCCAGTATGCACTGGCTTTAGCACTTATCACCGCCAGCCCCAAATCTTATGTCCTACCTTCCCCCATCCCTCTAGCCCCCCCCCTCCAGTCCCTTGAAATACTCCTCACTTCCAAAACCACCCACCAATCTTTTAACAGTGGCTGTGCCTGTTTTGGTGGCTTTCCACTAGCAGTGCCACCCAAGTGTTGAAGTGAACCATCCAACTTACTGTGTTCTCAAGGTTCCCTCCCTCTCCCTACATCAACAGATTCTCCCTTTCCATCTCTTTACCTTGTTTTGCTACAGCATCCTCCCAGTCCAGCAGGAAAAGTACCTATATCATCAGATAGCATCTTTCTGGGGCCCTACAAGCCCACCAGCTGTACTGCCTTCCTCCATAGCCTAAGGCCTTCAAGCTTCCATAATGGTGGGACAAGCTCCCTTCATCTGGCATGCAGGTAACAAGAAACTCTGGTTTCTCTCCTACTCCTGCAAGCACTCTCCAAAGACTTTCACCCTCATCTTTTTGCTCAGAGGTCCCTCTTCACCCCCATTCCTTCCTCCAGGCTACAAGCCTAAGAGGAGTCAGATGAAGAGACCCTGCTAACCCACTACCACCTCCCACCCAAGGTTTACCCCCTGCTCCTGCCCTAGGCTTAGGGCAAGAGACCTGCCCAGGCCAACAATCACCTTGGAAGCACCCTAGACCATAACAACACACACCCTCCTAAAACACCAGAGCCCCATCATGCCATCAGCTTTTATAGAGCTCAAACAGCTGCTCATTAGTCAAGCCTGGGCATTATAAGCCTCCCCTCTCCACCCCCAGCTTTCTTCTCTCTTTCTGGCAGGCACCCATTATGGTTCTTAATGATAAGGTTGCTGTTACTTGTAGGTGGTTTTCTACGCTGCCCCAAGCTTAGTAAGAGTGGGGAAGCAGCAGTGAAGCTCCCACCTAGCTTGCAAAACAAGTGGGAGTTGGTGGTTGTTCTCCTCTTCTCTGAATATGTGCTACTGGAATTTTAAACAGATTATGTAAGTGGCTCTCATTTAATCCATCTGAACTATCCTCTTTTAATCACATACGAGATCAAAGCAGCTGACTGTGAAATGAGTAGGGAGCAGCACAGGCTCTCCCCTGTGTGAGCTGGCCTGCAATGGGTGAGGAGGGGACAGGTTGTGGGAATGGATGCCAGGGCATAATGCTTTTTTCATTTTTTGTTTTTTTTTTTAAATACTCAGTAGCAATATGGGAAACACAAGTCCTACTGTCACTTTCTATGTATTTCTTGCAGCTCTTCCTTTGTGCCTCTGCATCCCAGAGATGCAGAAGGACATGCCTGTGCCATGGATGTGGGGGCATGATAGCTTGGCTAGGAAACTGTTCTTCAAAGAGAGAGCGGCTCTCTGTCTGAGATTTATATAGTTTATCTTTTTCATTTCTTCTCCTGAAGTCTGACATTTAAAAATGTGTAATTGTGTTTATCCCTGGCAAGCTGTGAATGGCTCCCCGGGCTGCCCGTGCCTCCTGCACTGCTGTATAAATTACACTGACAACCCCTTATTACAAAGGGAAAAATAAGTTAATGGAAAAGCAAAGCAGAAATAGATGCATAAAAATCCCAAAGTGCCCAAGTCAGCAGAATTGCCCCCACGTGACAGTCATTGCCAGTATTTAATTAAACAGAGATCGATTGTGTGGGTGAATGTGAGTTGGTGTATATGCACGTGCAGGGGAGGAATTGGTACATTTACACTGTATTTATTTTTTTGCTAGTAAAGAGTTATTGATATTACACCGAAGGCTACCCTGGCAGGGTGATGAGCAGTGTGGCTCAGGGAGGGAGGGGTACGCACAGCCTGCCTCGGGCAGGTTCCCCATCTCTCCGTTCATCTGAGGGAGCCAGAATGCCTGGCTGCCCCTCAGGAAGAGAGCTTGGGTGCTGCAGAAATGCCAGGACCATCAAGGCTCTGTTTCCTCTGTGCAGGCAGGGCTCTGTGAACTGCAGTGCAGGCGAAGCTTGAAATCCGCCTGCCCCAAGGCACGAGCAACAAATCTGCATGGCAGTGCTGACAAATAGAAATCACATTGCCTCCTGGAGCAAGCCGTGATGCTTTTGGGAAATGGCACATTTCGATAGAGGTTCAGGGAGATGCGTGAAAAGCCATGAGGGTCAGCCACACCGAGTCACTCCCGTGGGATGGTGAACTGGATATTTGGAGAGAAACGTTGAGCAACACCAGCAGAGGTGTAGGACCTGCAGGCCAGGACTCCAGGAGCTTCAGAGAGCTCAGATGTCCTGAGGATGCTGTGAATAAATGGCAACTGCAGCAGCAAAGCTGCTCTGGGACCCCAGGGGTACGTGCAACCCATCACCACTAACAGCCTCCATGGCATGTTTGAGCTGACCCAGGTGACACAGGCAGCAGCCACAGAACAGGATCAGAGCTGGGAAGCTCTGAAGGGACCTTGAAACCCTGCAGGATGGCTGTGGGGGAAGAGGGTTGGAGGCAGGGGAAAGCTGCCTGGCTCTGTCTAAGCTTCCTAATTCAGATTATAAGGAAACGATGGGATCTCAAAAGCTGCTGGCTGTGGGATTGGAAATTTCCTGTTACTCGTGGCCGATTTGCATCTCTCCTGTAAGACCAGGGACCTCTGACAAGGCTCTGTGTCCCTGTGTTTCCCCGCTTACTCACACAAAACAATCTCTGGGATAAAATGCCAGCCACCAGTCAATATCTGAGCAGGCTGCTGGTGGAAATCAGAAACAGATTTTGAAAAAGCGGTATGTTTCAAGCAAAATGGCCAGGCAGAGGTGGAAATGCTTGGTTGGAAATGCTCACCTCTGCCAGCAGGAGCTGGAAATGTTTCCTTCTGGGACACTTGTCCAGGAACTGCCACAACTAAGTCCCCACCTCCCTCCTCTGACCCTGACAGTCCCCCCATCACTCACATGGGCAGTGGTCCTTGGCCTTTGGGGTTTGGCCAGAATGTTGTGTAAAGCATTAAGTGAAGATGTGCGGACTTTAGTGTGGGCTCCACAGCCAGATCGATTCAAATTCAACCATCTTGGGAGCAGAGCAAAGAAGTTAACAGCTGCTGGAAATTGCACATAGCTCCTTTCATTTCCACACATTTTTCTTGCCTAATTAGAGTGAGCCAAGTGGTCAGGTAAGAGCTGCAAGAAGCTGGGGAGCTGGACACGAGCTCTCTGTGACTCATTCCTGGGAAGGAAGGGAGGGATTGCTTGCTCGCTGGGGTACCAGTTGCACCAGTCTGCTCTTACTGGGTCTAGAGTCAGAAGAAGAAACCCCTTATCATGTTGCACCCACACAAGTCATTTGGACGACATGGAATAAAAAAAAAGTTCTGGTCTTTCTGCTCCCCAGCCCTTTTGCTGGCCATCTGCTCTTCGTGTAGCACTGCTGCTCTGATTTTTCATACTTCCCCCTCTGCAGCAGCATCCAGGTTTGACTCCTGTAAATGTTAACCAAGAATTCAATGCAAAGGAAATAAAACCCCCAAACTAAACAAGAGGAATAATTTCTGTTCTTGTTCAGTTTTAAGATCAGTCTCACGGCCCTGACATCTTCCAGATAATGACTGAAAATCCCTTCTCCCTGCAGTCTGGACACCAATCAATACTCCACAAGCAATTTCCAGTGCTCGGCTCGGCTTGTTAAAGACCTAACATTCCCTTTCCTTGAGAAGTGGGTGGCACAGTGAGTCACAAAAAGCTCAGCAGGATGCCGCTGCTACCTGATGCAATGATGAAGCCAGGCTTGAAATCAGAAATCATCCAGAAAAGTTATTTTTTCAGCCTAGGGCAGAATCTCAGTGCTAGACTGGAGAGGCCTGAGGAGTCTTGCTGGGCAGCAGATCTCAGAGGTCCTGACTGTGCCACCCTTCCTGCTGGTCCAGCAGCAGGGACAGAATCACAAGTGATGGGGTGCCCATCCTGATCTCCGGGGTTTTCGAAATGAGTCTGGGACACGTGTCCCTTGCAAGTGACCGCTCCTGCCCCTTTCAGCAGAGCAATGCTGCACACAGCCATTTGCTCCATGCAGAGGCACATCGCGGATGTATGCAAGACTTAGAAGGGCTGGGCTCCAGCGGCATCCGTCCATCAACCTGATAGCCCTGCATGAATCCTGGCCCCCTTCCTCGCCCTCGTGCTGCTGCGGCGGATGGAGAGCTGCAATAAGGCCCTTTGCGGGAGGAGGTACCAAGCTGCTGCAGGAGCCTAACTCTCCTATCAAGGATGGTGGGTTCATCAGCTGCTGCGGGGGTTTTTCCAGGACCCGGAGTCTGGCCCCGGCAGACAGCGTCACAGCTAGGATGTGGCTGAGGCGGGGAGCTTGTAAAACACCTGTATTCCTGCCATAATCAGGCTAACCTTCTCCACAGCCAAGAAGTCCCCAAGGGAGCTCCTCAGACTGACAAAATGCCTTTCTTTTAGAGTTGCTTTGCTTAATTACTCTGGGACATGTTTAAAAATACGATGTGCCATGAGCCTTTGAAGTTCAGAGAGACTTTAGCAGGTGCCATAATCCCCTTATTCTAATCCTGATGACCAAGATATGTTGGCTGCCCTTTCTCATGGTCTAGCGGGACTCAGGCAGTTTAAAAGACGGAGTCTTTGTCTGCTTTCCTTGGATGAGACTTTCAGAATTGAGCTGGCCTGTCTTCACCTCTGGTGGACCAAACACCTTGCTAATGTGTTTATGCACAGCGGTGGCTTATTTATATCTTCCTAAAAAACTTGGGAGAGCACCCACGAGGGCGGTGGTTGTGCACTTCATTCTTCCAGCTGTGTTTGTATGAGGATGATTTTGCTGAAGGAGGAGAAAGGCTTGATCCATCCTCTCAAGTGGCCAGACCCACGCAGCTGGGAGAGGGTTGGAGGCTGCAGACAGGAGCATGCAGAGGTGCAAGGACCATCTTGCTCTGTAAGTGGTCAGGGAGAGCACTGCAAAAGCTGGGCGTTGCTGCCATCCTTCAGTCAGAGTGAGCAGGGAAAGAATTCATTTCTCTTATGCAACCAACAGGAGTTATTGCCCGAAGCATGGGCCACGTGTAAGACTAATTAAGAGCTGAGCTATGTGCATGAAAAAGCTAAATGGATGTTACTTTATTAGACAGGTCTATGGGCCTGCCTGTCTGAGGGTGGGGAGGCACAACAGAAATAAGCAGAAGCAATCATCAGAAAGCCAAGGGTGGCCAAAGCAACACTTTGCAACCTTATGTTCAGAGAAAGCAAAGACCAAGATTTTGGGCAGCATATTGGCTGAGGAAAGAGGCTTGGGAAGTCTGGTGGCATCAGTATCTCCTGCTGCACCAGTACTCATCTCAAGGAAAGTGTCATTTACAGCAATGTTTTTGCATATAAAATGAATTCTGCCAGAAATACCTGGCTTTCTTGCAAATTCCCTCCATATTGGAAATAGCTGCCAAAAGTCAAGTCTGAATATTAGCTAACTACTTCAATCAAATTACATAACTACATGATGTTGAATAAGCTGAGAAATAAAGTCAATTGTAGAGTAACAAATGATGTATTTACTGCAATAGAGGTGCTTGAGCTTTCAAAGCTTACAAAATGTCTTCTCTTTTTTTCAAAATTAAATTTCCTTGAAATCAATGTATTCCCATGGAAATTCTTTATTACAACAAAATGCCATTTAAATGCCATTTTCTGGTGGAAATGCTCTGTTGGTATATTATTGACACGGTTCAATTACTGCACTCTCACTCGCAGTAGCAATGTGCCAGACAAACAGCACCCAGGGCACATTACTCTCTTCCTCCAGACAGTCTTTTCTGTCCCATAGGTTCAATGGCTGGACTCCAGGCCAGGCCGGGAGGATTCATCTGGCGTGTCTTGACACATCCTGGGTGCAGAAGTCCCTCTCTGGGGAAGGTCTCCAGACTCCTGTACTCTCTTGGGTTCATCCAGGACCATTCACATGATGAGGTCAGGTCCTCTCCCAGTACCGGCTCTGCTCACATTGAACTTCATGAGAGATACGAGGGCTCAACCCAGCCATTATCTGTGCTGAGCACTGCTTAAGGATAGGTACCCAGACCTGCTGAGTTTCTTATCCAGGCATGGGAGTCATTCATTTGACTCCCGTCTCATGCTCCTCTGGCAATGGATTTGCATCTTCTGCCTTTGCATTTCAGCCATGTGATTTCTCAGGCTCTGGGGATCCCACATGACAGTAAGGTTGTCACCAGGCTGGTTTATACCCAGCCTGTCTGGTTTTGTCCCAAAATGCCCTGGACCTGTTGGAATCACAGCCCTTGCACATGCCAGGCTGCCTAATGCTCAGTAGCTTCAAGCTTAAGGCAGCTGCTCCTTGTATTCTTTAATCTAGTAAACCTGGATAAACATCATACCTTTGAAAGGGATCACACCAGCTCCTGCCCCATCAGGCACCCACCATTTGAAGCCAAGCTGTAGCTGTGCAGGTGGAAAACATCTCCAGTCTGGTCACTGTCTCCTTTAGTATGTGAACTGTTGCATTCATGGCTAGGAAGAATAGGTGCAGTGGGTGCCAGCAGAAGCTGCCTGTTCCCCATCTCTAGGGTGTGCTCCGTAGAAATGAGTCAGCATCTTTCCTCTCACAGTTGGGAAGTTCATTTCTCACCTCCTTCTGACTGGTCCAGCTCAGACAGTGAAGTGCTTTGACCCCCCCAGGACAATTTGAGTCTCAGCCCTGTCTGTGGCTGTGGGGATCCTGCTGCCTGCTGAAAGTCCGGAGTGTTGGAGCTGGGTGATGGGACCAAGTGCATCCACCTGGAAGATGGGACAGATGCACCCTCAACAAATTTGCAGATGATACAAAACTGGGAGGAGTGGTTGATAAACTTGATGGGTGTGCTGCCCTTCAGAGGGACCTCCACATGCTGGAGAAATGGGCTGATGGGAGCCTTGTGGAGTTCAGTAAATGTTTGCAGTGGTGCCCAGTGACAGGACAAGAGACAACAGGCACAAATTGAAATACAGGAAATTTTGTCTGAATGTAAGAAGACTTTTTTTTACTATGAGAGTGCTTGAACACTTGGAGTTCACAGGTTGTGCCAAGAGGTTGTGATGTCTCCATCCTTGGACATATTCAAAACTCACCTGGATGTGACCCTGAGAAACCTGCTTTGGGTGACCCTGTTTGTGCAGGGGTTGGACTAGACAATCTCCAGAGATGCCTTCCAACCTCAGCTATTCTGGGATTTGGGGATTCTGGGCTTCTGAGAGCTCTGTGGCAACCCCTTGGGCAAAGCATGGCCCCAGCAAGGTGTCATCTGGGCTGTCCTTGCCTGTGGCTGCCCTCCTGCCTCTCCAGGTCTTTTTAGGGAGAAAAGCTTGTCCCAGCTACCCTTCACTTGAGCAAACACTACCAACCATCTCAGTACCTCATGTAAATGAATTAGAGGAAATTTGGAGCAAGAACATGGATCTGTTGCCCTGTATCAAATGGGGTAGAATGGGGCTGACCTTGCCCTCCCTGCTGAGACCAGGACCCCTGGGTGCAGCAGCGGGGGGATGCTCAGGGCTGTCCCTTCCCCAGCTGTATTCCTCCTTGCTTTACTGTGGAAGCATCCAGGGAAGTAGAATAACACAATCTTCTTCTTTTCCCTCAGATCATTAAAGCGGAGCGCCCAGTTTCCTTCCCGAGTTAAGCTGATGTACAGTTTGGCAGCCTGGATAATCTCCTAAAATGCTCCTGAGAGGCTTCATGACCCATCCTATCCTTCCCCATCAGCGGGGCCTCCCCAGGAGTAGGGGCTGTGTGGTTTATCCCCTGCAGCATTTATTCTGGAAATGCAATGTGTGTTCTCCTGCAAACCATCGCCGCTGCCGAGCTGCCCCAGCCCCTCAGGGTGTCACAGCCCTTCGCTTCGGCTGCCATTCCTCCCTCCTGCAGAAACCTGCCCAGCCTCCTCTCTGCAAACACACGCCGCAGCCACCGAGACCCGAATCCAGCCCTGCAGCCATCCCTTTGGAGCCAGGGCAGATGCAGAAAGGATTAACTTTACCCACTTCAATAATTTGCTTGAAATGGGAAAAACTTTTTTTAAATCTCTGTTTGCTATATTTCACCCTGATTTTCTGCTGCAGCATCTCTTTTTCTTGGCCATGGCTGGCGTTGGAGAGCAAGGGTCTTGAAGTTTGTTCTCACAAATAAACCGAGTAACCCGTAGACCTATGGCAAATTAAAAGAAGCTATTTAGCTATGCAGATACACTTGGCTCCATTTTGTTTTCAGGTTTGTCAGTTCATTAATAACAGCCCACTGGTACAGAGAAAACTATCACACCAAGCAATCAGCAACACACAGCTAGGATCCTTGGGATGTTGGCAGTTTTGCTGAAAGGAAAAGGAAGCAAAAAAGGCACACTGGGACACAGAAATGCAGCCTTCCAGTTACAGGCAGCCAACCAAGTCACAGCAAACACTTTATTCGATTCATTTAGCCCTTTCTCTTCCTATGAAATATTTGCAGTCTTCATTTTGATCCACATGTATTTGTTGATGAACCAGCTCTGTTAATCATTCGTGTCAAACTACTTCAGCCTATGTGTTCTTAGCCCACTGTTTGCTCTGTTGCCTCAAGAATTGGAAATTCAGCTTCGCAGGCTGCAAGTGACTTACAGTTTCCTTTGTATATTCGTGTGCAGAAAAATGGTCTTGAATCATTACTTGAGGGACCAAAATGAAAAGGAGTCAAAGGAAAAGATTATAGCAGAAAGATTACAGTATGAAATGACTGATTTTTATTTAACACATTAACCAATATACTTTTTCAAATATAGGCTCAAGCCTACTTAAGGCAAAGTTCAAGTTAATATTGATATTTGAAGGAAGAAGCACTTTCATATTAATCACCTAACTATTAAATGTCTGTTACGAGACAGAGCTTATGGGCTACATCTCCAGACACATTTTCAAATGGTTCAGGCTAACTTTGATCCTTCTTAATGACGGAGAGCAATTATATAATGGGTTCAGAAACGCTTTTAATGTGCAATGGCATGGGGGGGGGGGGGGGTTGCAGTGTTGTCAGATAATATCTCAATAACATTTCTGGGAAGCAAAAGTGACCATCCTTAGCTCACCCTGCATTTTTACTTTGCAATCTCAGATTTGCAGCAGACCAGAGTCTGAACATGGAATAGCCGAGTGACAAAAGCACAAGATGTTGTAGTGATGCAAAACCCTGTGGGCTTCTCCTTCAGCCAGGGATGCACAGAGTTGTCCATCATGAGTGGAGAAGGAGCCGGGGAGCATTATCCTCCACAGGGCAGCCGCCAGGTGGTCCAGGCCCTCGGCTCACACATTGACATGGCAACCGCATCCACCGGGGCAGCAGAGATGGTGAGAAAACCCAGCGCCAGGCTGGCAGCATGGAAAAGCTCAGCTCACGCCAAACCTGCCGCAGGCTGGGCATGCAGCGGGGCCTCCCTCCTTGGCCGGGGTGGGATGGGCAACCCAGCAGAGTGGTATTGGGTGGAGGAAGGCGGATTTCCTCGCAGAGGAGCCTGGGAGGGACCGTGCATTTGGGGGTAGCAGAGGCTGTCAGCACATGGAAGGGTCGTGGTTGGAGCCAGGGGTGAAGAGGAGCAGAACTGCCCATGGGGGAGCCTGGGTGTGTGCACATGTGCATGTATGCACATGCACACGTGTGTGTATGTGTGCATGTGCACATGTGTGCATGTATTTGTGTGCACATATGCATGTTTGTATATGTATGTGTGTGTGCATATACATCTGTGTGGGTGCAGGTGTGCATATATAAATGCAGGGGCACAGCTGGGCATGAATCTCCATGTGTGCACACTCCCACACTTCTGCATGCTCTGCAGGGTGCATGACTGTACATTTACATAGGTCTGTTGGGAGGTCAGGGGGTGTTGCTGTCGTGCCTGTGCTCTGTCTAGCCAGAGGGTGCTCAAGCACATGTGTTTATGTTAAAAAAAGAAGTAATAGATATTCCTTTCATTGTCAGTGGGGAATGGCTGCCGATACTGCAAGCATAGCACAGGGCATCATCACAGAGGGACAGGCTCACTCTCAGCTTTTTAACACTGCATTATTTCTGCATTTTCTAGCTAAACACTGACCTGTGTCTGCGAGAGGGGTGTTGGTGCCAGAGCTTGCAGGGATACGAAGAAGCCTCATGCCTGCAGCCAGGGCATGAAAATGTCCATCTAGGTATGCAAGACCCAGTGTGCTTTTGAGAAGATGAAGCATATAGAGTAGAAGCATCCCCCACTCTGCCCTCCTCAGGGATAAGACTAGACCAAGCATCATGGGCCTGGGAGACACCTGCGGTCAAAGGTGTGCATCCTGGCTCTATCCCATCCCCATACTGGACAAACATGCTGGGACATATCAGCTCTCCCTGTCCTCGGGTTTCCAAAGGGATGAAACCCAGTGGCAGGGGCTGGGGGAAAGCCGCAATGTGAGGGAACCATGGCTGCTGGGGGTACCCCAATGCATGTTCAATACCTATCTAACCAAGGCAGCACCCTCCTTCTGCAAGCCCCTTTCTTTATTTGTGTTTCTTTGCCACCAAAGCTGCTCTGTGATGATCAGGTCCCCATCATACGAGGCATCCACCCAGGAGGGTCTGTACTGCATTTGGCTGCATGCGCAAGCTGCAGCTGCCCGGTCACATCCTGCACCCTTGCACTCCTCAGCATAATTTTCAGCCCTGCAGGCAGGATCAGCATAAAGCCTCAGCATCACAAAGCAAGTAGGGATGGGTTAAAAGAGCATTTTACAGCATTTGGCCCTGCCTGTCCTCAAGGTGAATGCTGAATGAAGGGAGGTTGTGCAGTGAGTAGGTCAGGAACCCAGAAAATCACCTCCCGCTAGGTCAGAGAGCACCTAGGAGGTGAAGTATGGCTGCATGGGGTCCTTCTCGGCTGAGGGTGAGGCTGAAGTACAGTCAGTGGCTAAGGCATCATTAGAGCGGTTGTACATCCAATCGGCGTCCCCTTCCTCTGACAAGGTGTCTCTTGCCCAGCACACAGGGTCATGGGAACCCTGTGACTATACACACAGGGGTGACAGTTGGGTAGATGCACGAGAAAATGAAAAGCTTTGGAGGCAAAGCTGCTTGTAAGCAGGAAGATAGCAGAGCTTCCCACAGCTGACTGCTGCACTTTATCCGTTTACAGCTAGCAGCAAGTGTAGCGGTGAACAGAGTAACATACAGCTTTCACCTGAAAAATGTTGTAGTACGTTTGCGCGAATCATCTCTGAGGAAGAGGATAAGGGAGCTGGGGATGCGCCTCTGGTCCAGAGGCAGGCACTGGATGCTGGGATGCCCAGCAAAGAGATCTCCCACAGAGATGCACAAATTCTGCATTTACACATGTGCCTGTGTGTATTTCTGCCTTTACAACCACAGAGGTAAACCTTTCCAGTTAGGGAAACTCAGCTCGGTGAATCATGCATGTAGAGCAGGTTCCTGGTGCCGGCTGGGGTTCATGAGAGGGGAAAGAGGAGTGGGACCTGGTGAGGGATGTGAAATAGGGTGCTGGAGGAGTCAGGAAGGATGCAGAGCAGACCAGTATGGGCAGCACAGCAGAGCAGAAAGGTACAGCACAGTCTTAGCATCTCTGGGCAAACCCAGGAGATGTGCCGGAGCTGAAACCTCCCGCAGGTCCCTCAAGCTCCAGTTGGTCCCTAAAGGTACATCTGTACAGCAAGCAGTGTCTGGGGGTGAAACATCTATGGAAAAACCCAGGCACCTGGAAAAGCATCTCACCGGGATTGTTGTGACTTAGTGGGCACTCCCGTGCAGCACCATCTGTCTCGCTTTCCTCCCCGGCGAGAGCACAGGGACAGCCAGTCTCAGAGCAGCTCTCTGCTCCTGATTTGGGTCCAGCCTAGCTCATCTTTGGCAGTTATATCATAGAAATGACATAAAACAGGCTGGAAGTATCTCAGGAAGCCACACCATCTAATCTAGGCCCTACTCCTATCCCAGACCTCCAGGTCCACGTCTCCTGCTCGGCAAGAGAGGGAGAAGCTGGGCTCACGGCAGCTCTTGGTGAGATGCAATGTACAGTCAGAAGCCTGGAAAGCAGGGGAAAGTTTTGTAGCGCTGATCACATGAAGCCCTTCTGTGTCTGTTCTGTTGAGTCCTTCCAAATTTTTCGTCTTTGAAAACTGGAGTGTTCCATTCTGCTCAGTTTTGGTATCTTATTAGTCTCAGGTTTCCTTGCCTTGGCTCGGTGGCTCATTAGGGAGTGGATAACGAGCTTTCTCTGCCCATTGCTGATAGCGGTTGGTGCAAAATCTTTAACAGATATATTGTTTTCCAAGTATTTCTCGAGGATTTGGTTTAAACTGGTGTTAACATAATGGAACAGGGGAGACGTTGAAAGAATTAAAATACAAATAAAGTCACTTTGTTAAGCAGGGTTTGCCACCATGGTGTCAGAGACACCCCACTGCCCACCAAGGGAGTTTTCCAAGGTGCAAATGGTACATAGGTGGCCAGATCCTGCTGAGAAACACCACAACTTATGTGCATAATGGAAAACAGTCTCCTGTCCTAAAAATCCATTGGGTGCAGCTAGACCCGCTAAAGGTACACAAATTAAAATCACAGGAACCCAAACTCTATTCACACTGAGGCACCTGAACAAGCAATCTGGTTTGCAGAAATTTTGAGCGAGCCAGGGGCTCCTAACGTTCCTGTGCTGCCTCTGCCCCTGCTCAAGGCACAAAACCTGCTCATTTCAATTGGCCAAATTTGCAGAGTGAAGGGAAAATGATGGTTATTAGACATACTTTTTTATCTGAAATGCAGCCTTTTATTTAGATAACAAAGGATTTTTTATATTATGGGCACTTTCAAGTGTAGCTGTTTGGATAGTGACATCAACAGCAGAATCCCAGCATGAAAAATGCAAAATATTTAAGTGAATATGAGGTCCTCCATGTATCGTGGGTGTGCACCTCAGAGTTCAATTAATTTAAAGCCAGCTCTAACGAATCTGGACCTGACTCAGCTATCCCTTCAGGACTGTGAGATAGCACACCTGGGCTGCCTGGGTCAAGAGCTCCATGCTCAAATTCCATATGCAAGGTAAATAGGTGTGTAGAAAAAATAAAACGTGGTGTTTGTCAAAGGTGTCCACTTGCTTCACCTGCTGTAATAGCAAACAGCACTTTTGCCAGGTGCAAATTTGCAAGCCCCAGTTTCTGTGATCTCATCTAAAAAACGGGGGCTTGGGAATGCATTTTAAACAATTTTGTCTTACAGCTGCTGTTTTCATACCTTGGTTGCTTCTCTTTTGGTAGGAAGGACACAGGAATGCAAAAGTAACAAACTCACCCGCTGCCTTTGGAAGAACAGGAAGATTAGCAGGCCTCTTGAATTTATAAAAACATTGCCCCCTCCGCAGCATTCAGAACAGGGCAAAATGAAGGAAAGCAACATCCACCCTGCGCAATGGCTAACCCGCACTCAGACAGGCACTGGAGACAGGCACGGGCATTTTTGCCAGTGGAGTTTCCGCACCGAGGGCTGTCCAGGCTGCAGTGTCCCATGCCCACATCCCAAATAACTGGTTGCAGTGTTTGCAGTCCTTCAAGCCCAGCATTACAGCGCAGGGAGGTCTCCCCACTTGCAAACCCAGATGCTCCCTACAGTGCCTGGCAAGTGGGTACGCAAATGTCATTAGCAGTCTGAAAGCATCGGGTGGACACGCCAAGGGTAGACGTGGATACTCCACAAGGCCACAAAACGGACAGAGGATGTCTGATGGTTTCCCAGCACGTGGTCACTCCTCCAGGCCTCCACTGCTCTCTCAGTGTGGGGCAAACATCAGCTTCTGGCACCAGCATCTGTCCGCGAAGTCCGAGATTGTGGCGCAGCAGTAACAGCCCTGCCTGCTGTAACATAAATACAGCTCATGCATGAGTCCTGGGGGTGTGTGGTTCAGGTAAGGGGAGCCAGGCACAATTTTTGCAAGGGCCCGGACACAGAGGCATGCGGGAGTGCTGGCAGCCATTCATCTGAGCTTGTCAAACTGGCATGGATGCAGTCTGTGCAAGACACCAGTGAACCAGGGCCAAGCACGTGATGGCTACAGGCTTGATTCGGTTATACTAAATACAACAGACTTGCTGCTTAGTGTGCTTTGCTGAAGGGATGTGAGGTGGAAACTGTGGAGGGTCTCTGATGGATATCACCGAGCTTTGGACCCAGACTCATCAAGTGGTCAATTTGCATCTTAGCCTGAACTTCTCATCTGACTTTTTAAGAGAGGAGGAACTAAACCAGTGAGCAATCCTCATGCCATCAGCCTCTGCCAAGCAGCCTCAGCAGTGCATGGGAACCAATATATGTTGCCTAAAGAAGAGGAACTTCTTGGGTCCCACTGCTCCTCATGCTACTTGAAGATGTTCAAGTTTAACAATCTTAGTGGGTGCAATGTTATCAGTTGTATTAATCCATCTTTACAAGATGCTGCATCCTGAAGCAGCTTCCTAGCATTAATCCAGTCCCTTAGGAGGGTCTGGTGAGGGTTGTACATCAATGAAAAATTGCAGCAGACATTGCAGAGTGCAAGAAGTCTCTCAGCTGCAGGTATATCAGCCAGCCCGGATGCTGACACCCTCACTCATGTCCTGGTCCAGGAGATGTGCTTCCTCCCGAGCTCGCACGGCCAGGGATCAGCTCACCGGCTACTGTATCGAAGCTGACAACTGTCACCTCCAATGTCTGGTGAGACAGTGCAGAGTCTTGAGCATGACACTGGCATTGGCTCCCAGCTTGGCCTTGGAGCTTACTCTGCCCATCCATCCCCACTGATGGAGCCAGTGCCTGCTCTTGTCATGACCTGAACTGGGACCGGACAGTGGGTAAAACCTCCCCCAACACATGGTTTCTAAAGCCACGACTGATTGTTTCAGAGTGTGTTGTGGTGTTTAGGTGCAATCCCGGGCGGGGGCATTCAAGCTTAGCTGAAATCTCCATTTGATGACCCAGGTGGGACAGAAGAAGGGAAACCCAATTCATCTGAGTGTCTGCTCCAGAGCAAAATAAGCAGAGGTCCACGCTCATCTACAGAGATCACAGTCATCTGGGCTGTCCCCATAATCGAAGGTGAGGTTCAGAGGACTCCAGAGAGTGATTTTGCCAGGCTTGCCTTTGTCCTGGTTTCAGCTGGGATGTAGTTAACTGTCTTCCTAGTAGCTGGTACAGTGCTATGTTTTGAGTTCAGTATGTGAAGAATGTTGATAACACTGATGTTTTCAGTTGTTGCTCAGTAGTGTTTAGACTATAGTCAAGGATTTTTCAGCTTCTCATGCCCAGCCAGGGCACCTGACCCAAACTGGCCAACAGTGTATTCCATATCACGCGACGTCCCATCTAGTTTAGGAACTGGGAAGGGGGGGCAGGGAATCACCGCTCGGGGACTGGCTGGGTGGTGAGCAATTGCCCTGCGCATCATTTGTACATTTCAATCCTTTTATTACTACTGCTGTCATTTTATTAGTGTTATCATTATCATTATTAGTTTCTTCTTTTCTGTTCTATTAAACCGTTCTTATCTCAACCCACGAGTTTTACTTCTTTTTCCCGATTTTCTCCCCCATCCCACTGGATGGGGGGGGAGTAAGTGAGCGGCTGCGTGGTGCTTAGTTGCCGGCTGGGGGTAAACCACGACACCTTCAACACCTCCAGTGCAGCAGAGGGAGAGTGCTCTGGAAACATCTGTCTGTCTCCCTGGGCGGTTCTGGAATCCCACACAGCCACAGGGTTAACTGGTGTATGGTGACAGGCAGGTCAAACAAACACCACCCACCTAGCCTTGAGCAACAGCTTTTCTGCAGCCAGTGGTACCAGCCTCAGGTGGGAGGATGCAAAGTACAACCAGGTGATGGTGGGCTCCTAAGCTCTGGATCCCTTTCCCCCATAGGTGGGATGCATCCATCCCACCAGAAGTTGGTAACACTTGGTAAAAACTTTTTGAGCATTATTCCCCTCCTGTCTGAGCACGGACAGTGCAAAGCACAGCATCACATAAACAAAACCTGCACCTGCACAGTAGACATCTCTGTGGGGAAGCATCCTATGACCTAAAAAGGATTAGAGACAGGTTATTGTCAGCAACACTGGGGATAGCCCAGCTCTGATCCTGCCAGGGATGGGGTAAAGGAACACCTGGGGATGTGTTGGATCCAGAAACCCTCAAGTGATGCTCTCCATCACCAGTGGCAGTGAGGTATTGGTCCCCCAGGTGACACCACTTTCCTTGTCTCTGAACAGGCACTTCATGTTCAGAGCTCATGATGTTGTCTTTAGGTAAAAGGCTTTGAGGAGCTGGAGGTGCCATTTTGCTCCCATGCTGCTGTGACCTGCAGGGCTGTGTGTGCTAGTGGCCAAGATGGGAATGGTAATGTCACAGGAGCGCGACCACAAAGGTTTCGCCTGCGGGGACCGTCCCGGGTGGCACTGATGGAGCAAAGCCCTCACTGTGCGAGCGCTGTGCTGCCATCCCTCTGACTTGTGCCAGGAGTGCTCCGTGTCCCACATGAAAGGTGAGAGAGCATTTAAGCCACTTTTAAAGCTGTGTAAGACCTTAAACCCTGAGTGTCACATAAGGACTTAAATGCCTTAAGACTGTAGCATGTCATAAGGCAGAGTTAAAGCAACATAAGCCTCCTTTAGCTTCTGTGGTCCTTGAAGGGCAGTCTTACAGCATCCCAAGGGCTCTTATTTTAAAGGTCCCACAAAACCAGGCTTTCAGAGAGTTGTCCCTTCTGCTAGGCTGCTCTGAAGGCTCCTGTTTGACTGCATCAGACCGTGTGCATGCAGGAGGTCTCTTCTTTCTTCACCAGGTTTGGACGTCTCATTAAGACAAAGGGCCAGGGCTTCTGGAGCTTGTCAAACCAAGCTGTTTCTTCCCCTTCCCTTGCTTGTGGTTTGAAGAAACAAGTCCTTCTGGTGCATCTAGTGTGTCTGGGAGAGGAAGAGAATGCTCCAAGATAAAGCAAGAGCATTCTCCAATGGGCACAGACACAGTGGTCCAAGCAAAGAGCCAGGAACACGCATCTAAGCAGCAATGTACAAGGTCAGAAAGAAACGCCTGCAAGGCAGATGAGCGTGCCCTATGCAAACACACATACCCTGATCCATAGGGCTTATCACAGGCTATAAAGACACATTTTGTGGAAAACCCTGTTAAGATACTGGCTGCACATCACTGCTTTAAGCCCCTACAGCAACTTAAACTGGCTATAATGTTAAGCCTTTAGAGTATTTTAAACTGCTTAGATTGCTCAAAAGACCAGCTTAATCTTAAACTGCAGTGCAGCTGCTTAAACAGTTTAAGCTGATCTAAAAGCTCACAGGAACACAGAGTGCTTGAACTATGCTTAGCCCTGTTTGTTGACTGAAGCACGATGCTGGCCCTGTCACACCCGATGTGACACTGGGGCTGACATACAAGCTGTTTTCCTAAATAGACCTCGCAGAGTCTGGGGGACTAAAAAGACCTTCTATTATCCCTTCCTGGCACCAGGCACAGCTCCAGGTGTGCTCATCCTTCCCCTTAGCACCACAGGCGGCACCGGCTCCCCAGGGAGAGGGAGGTCTCCAGGCACAGCGTCCTCAGCTAGCGAGGGCACTGGTACTGCACAGCACGGTGGGAATTGTCACCTTTTCCTTTTTTGCCAGACACAGTTAGTCTTTGCAATGAGTTTTGCAGGGAACGGTACTCACTAGTTGGATTATTAATGGTGCTTTCTTGCACAGCCCAGCAGGAGTGAATGTTGATTATCATCTCTCTCTAAAATAAGTAATTGCTGGAATGTCCAGCTATGAGGACAGAGGACAATGCTCCAACCCTGAGCAGGATGAAGCCACATCTAAACCAACACCTTGTTCACCCTTGAGTCAGACTAGTCCTGTGAATCTCTCCCCCAACAGGGCCATTTTTTCCCATTCCCACAAAGCCCTGGGGTTTTTTTTCATTAAGCTTCGTTTTTCCAGTTTCTTTGTTTTTTCTCTTTTTTAACGTCCATAAATGCAGCCAAAGACTTGTGCAATATGTGCATTGGCTTGGGAAAAAGGGGTAATTTTCTAACATGCTTGAAGTCAGGCTGGAAAGACTGCCCAGGTGTAAGAAAACAGGTAAATGTGGTGCCCAAAGTACAAATTATGTTAGGCTCCACAGAAGTATTGCCTAGTGGATGAGCTCACTTGATAAGAGACATGCTGGTGATGATTTTGGTCTGCCACATGAAATTCTCAGTTTTCTTATCATCATGATATTCAGAAAAAATAAAACAAAGCATTACCTGCCCAGTTGTACCAAGCACCCATGGAAAACTGTGGAAACCTTGTGTTGTAATTTTTGCCCTCTGTAATACTTAATATTCTTATTCATGTATGTGGATGTTGATATTAGAGACTGTACAAGTTGCAAAGGAATTTGCACCTTTTTCTCCACATGCAACTTTTACAACATGCAAGTGCACGGTTTTTAACCATTTTTGACATATTTATCATTCAGGGAGTTTAAAGTGAATGTGCCTGTTATTTTGTTTTCCTAATGCATGTTATACTAAGACCCGTGCAGTCCTGTTCCTCCTGCTGGTGCTATCTACCTGGCCTGAATGGTCTTCTACTGCTTTTGTGGCATTATCCGTTTCCTAATAACTGGCTACAATATTCTCAGCAGCACCATGGTATGGTGCTTGAACATCATGTGTTGACACACAAACACATGGAGGGGTCATCACTACTAAGAATAATTCTCCAACACGGCAAAGGTTGTGAAATGCTGCAGGGCTCTCGGTATGCATCCCAGCATCCATGTACTTACCTAGATCTTGCAATGGGCTGGAAGTCCAGGCCCGTCTCTGGTAACATCGGAAGATATTTCACAGACTCTTGTTGAGATATGAAAATCTAAAAATAGGACTCACGATCTGTGGAGAAGCCTGAAGGTACTAGAGAAAAGGCCATGAGTGTCCCTGGTCCTGCTGACGAGCTCACCATGGATTAGATCTCAACACGGCATCCTCCTGCCCTCCTGGCAGAATTCCGTGCTCATGTCAAACACCTCTGTTTGCACAAAGGGAGGTCATGCCTTGTAGGAAATGCCTTCCCTCCCCTTGTTCTCCTGCCTGCCGAGACACCAGCTGCCAGACCCTGAGCTGAGCACCGAGCCCCAACACTCTGCACGGCTGGATCCTTCCCCTCCGTGTTCTCTGGGAGCTCTCCCTTGTGTGCTAGGAGCATATGGGACTCGTGAACTTTCTAGTTGGCTTTTTCGCTCAAAAATCATTATAATTTATTAATAGGATGCCTTTTGCAAGCCTCAGGGCGCTATTGCAGACTTTCAGGCTGTGCACATACGAATTCAGTTCACCCATCGCAGAGAAGCAGTTGCTGCATGCAGAGATGTTACAAAACTGTCTTGGCCAGGAAGCAAAAAGCAGTTTCTCAG
The DNA here is from genome assembly GCF_000737465.1 of Haliaeetus leucocephalus. Classification (NCBI taxonomy): domain Eukaryota; kingdom Metazoa; phylum Chordata; class Aves; order Accipitriformes; family Accipitridae; genus Haliaeetus; species Haliaeetus leucocephalus. The sequence continues at coordinate 20,141,001 of NW_010973092.1, read as the reverse complement.
TGTGTGTGTAGCAACTGCAGCAAAATTACTGGCTCACCGGCCCGAACAACATGTGCAGGAATGACACGCATTCCCAGGGCTGGGAGCAAGGCTCTTTGGAAACACCCCAGGCTCATCTCTGCACAGGGTACACCCTGCGGAGCATTATTTCAACTGTGTTATTCCAACCTCATCAACCCCATCCCCAACTCCTGGCCACCCCCACCCCAGCCCACCCACACTTACCCTGTGCATTACCCCCAGGCCAGCCACCTCCCACGGTCCCCACACAACCTGAAGTGTCCCTAATGGACCATCTCCACCAGCTTTCTCAGTCTTCTTTGTACCCTCAACTACTGCCATAGGCAGAATGAGAGAAACTGATTTTATAATCCAAATTCTTCAGGTCTCTACCTCAAGAGAAGGACTGTGAGCTGTGATGCATTTTGAGCAGGGTTTCTGGGCAGTTTGTGGCCCCAGTATTAAGGCAGTATGGTCTCCATGTTTGATGGTTGGAACAGAAGTGCAACAGCCCTCCTCCTCAGCTCGCCTTGAGTTCTCCTAGGAGAAGATACTGCGGTAGTCAGTGATCAGAAATGGAGTGACTCAGAGAAATGCAACATTTCCAATAAATGCGCAATGAAACAAGCTTGAGGTCAAAGAGAAGCTGCCAATTCTATCTAATGGGTTGCTCCAAAGTGCAGATTCATCCTTGGGACTGAAGTTTTAAGGTCATTTCTGCCCATCGAAGGCTCCAGGGTGGAGATGCCAAAGCTCTCGAGGCTTCTGAGGTGCCTGATGGAGGCATTTGGACAGGTTGCAATGCCGTCCTCATGGCACTGAGGTGGGTCATGTGGAGATGGGGATGCCATCCCCAGGTCAGCATGTGGTGACAAGGACATGGATGTGACCTGCAGGTAAGTCAGTACCAAAGGCTGAGGAAAGATGTTCTCCTGAAGAACACCATCAAGTTGGCTTCATTTAACTGTTTTAGCCAGCACTTTAGGGAGAGTTTCCTTGAAGAGACAGGGACAGTAGCATGCTTACATTTATTGCAGCCAACACACACTTCTCTCATCCCTGAAAAACATGTGCCTACCCTGCCACCAGCACGTCCTCTCCCAGGGCCCCAGCTCCTGCGTTTGAGCAGCACGGAGACAATGTCCTCCCCTAACTGGGTTATAGGAGATTGGATTAGCAATTTGTGAGTTAGTAAAAGTCTAAGAATGGAAGATAAAACAAAGTGTGACAGGCTAAGCAGCCCTTGTCACCAGGGATTGATCACAGTGCTAATAGCCAGCGACAGCCGCACATTAATAACACAATAACCCAGCTTTGGATATTGGCACTATCACAACCCTTTAACCTGGTAATAACTCATTGGGAAAATGCTAACAGTGTCATAGCCAACATGTCTCTGCTGCTTACATCCCCCTCTACCTGCCAGCCCAGCGGAGGCAGCAGGACCACCGCAGGGTCATCAGCTCTGCCACACGTGCGGGTGTCAGGTCCCACCAGCAGCCCCACGGAGCCCCGTGCCTGGTCAGGGACATGGCACCAAGGTGCCCTTTGGGGCTGTGGGCACAGTTGTGTGGGACGGGGAGAGGAGCTGGGCAGGCAGTGACAGGAGATGTGCAGGGATGAGCCCGTAGTGGTGACACACAGCAGGGGATGGGGAAGAGCTGGGCTGTTGGGCACTGGTGGAGTCAGGGGAGGTGGGACTGAGCTTGAGCTCAGAGTGGGCAGCAGGGGCATCGAAGAGGACTTGACAGCAAGTAATTGGGGGAATTTTTTTTTTTTTCCAAATATTCTGGATTTTAGTGACACAAGCCATTCCCAATTTGCCTAGGAAGACTTCTGCTGCTACTTCTGGCTGTGGTGGGAGAAGAGACACTGGGGAAGTTACAGAAAAATCAGGGTTGTTTAGAAAATGGGAAATGAAATTAGAGATCAAGCTTTTTGAAAAATGTAGATCCAAATCTGGGGGAAAAAAGATGTAAATCCTGTAAACAGACAGCATCACTTTGTTTACAAAGGCCTTTCTGAACACTGCTTGGTGTCATGGAGCATGGAGAGGGAGGAGAGATATCACTGCTGTTTCTCCACCCCCAAGCATCAGCAGCAAGAGGCATTTCCCTACGTCGGCTGGAGCCCAGACTCCGCTTTGGCACCCACCCAGCAGTTACATCTCTTGGCTGCACTGGTCAGAGTAATGCTGAGAACAACCGATTTAAGGGATTCAAAGGTCAGCAAATCCTATGTGCCAGCTGCAGGAGAGTACGGCTGTAGCACCAGTGAGACATCCACAGAGGAGCCCTTCCCCTCCCAGCAGGGACCAGCTTATTGTCACTGTGTGTGCCTAAAACCCAAGACCTCCCCAGGCCAGGTGGGGGATGCGTCCAGGGCTGGGTCTACCAACATCTCTGCAGCAGCAAGAGCCCCAGCACAGGTGGAGTTAGACCTGTGAAGCCCTGCTGCTGCCCCAGTTCAGCCAGGTCAGCGATCCAGGATTGCTTATGGCCGATTACACCCAAGGGCTGCATAGAGCATCCTCTATGTCATCCTTTCCAACGGACTCAACTGTCCTCAGTTTTGGCTTAGACAATCCTGGGAATGTCTGCATGTGCCAGTGCAGCCCAGACATGGAGGAGGAGATGCTGGTGAAGGAGTCGGGTCCTGTGCCGTAGTGCAAGGACCTGTGTCCAACCTGTTTCCAGCGGGGGCTGCCTGTGCTCCCTGCAGCCCATCATACCTGCCAGCAGAAAGACAGACTAACCCACTCATTCTGTGTCAAGCAATGCACCTTAAGGGCAGAGAAAACCCCAGCTGTTATAAAATGCATTAGTTATCATCATGGCATGCTCTGCTCCACCTCCCCACCAATGGCTAAGGTTTCTGCTCAAACCCTCCTTTGGAGTTGTGACTACTTGTTGCCCAGAGCATCAAGTCCCTACGAGCCAGCAAGAGGGCCATGGGAGGCAGAGCAAAATCAGGGAGGTTACCTAGAGATACAGCGGCATGGCTGTGCCCCAGGGGAGTGCAAACCCCTCCTAACCACAGCTTCCTTCAACAGGCCAGGAGAGAAAGACAACCTTCCTTCCTTCCCAAAGGGCTCCTGCCCACATGGTGCCAGCTCCCATCTCTTTGGGGCAGAAGGCAGACCTTAAAAAAAAAAAAAAAAAAGGTGGAAATACAATCTAGCTTTGAAGGATCCCCTGACTAATTAGTTTTGGAGTCCAGTCTGGCTGATCTCAGCCAGCCTTGCCTGCAATTACTCTGACAAGAAAGGACCCCTTTGAGACTTGCTGCCAAATAGGAGCATTTCCCCCCACTGCCCAGCTAAGGGAGTGAAGACCAGAGAAGAAGTCAAGAGAGAAGATATCCCAATGCTCCTGTGCTGTCTAGCTGCTTTTTTTCTCCAAAGATGCCTCAAAGAAGGGGTTTGCTGCAGTGTAGCTCTGATGCATGCAAGGGACATGCATCAACAGTGAAAAAGGGAGGGCTCAGCTTGTTTGGCTTAATTAGAATAATGAAGCTGTGAGCCTAATAGGAGGAGGTTGGGAGTGCTGAGGCTGTAATTGGCAGAGATTGGGAAGCGTGAGGCTGTCGGCTGGCAGCCATATGGAAGCAGCAAAGTGAGGGTAGTGAGTGACAGCCCGAACCTGTGGCGCTCTCATTAATTCCAACAGCAGAGCTGTGATTGATGTGTCAGCTCCCTGCTGCTCCGCGATTCGGGCGGCTGATTCCACCTCACTTCTGCCGCTACTGCTGCAGCCCGGGCTGGGGAAGGGAAACACAGAGAGGGGAGGAGAGGAGGAAAACGCAGAAAGGAGGGAAAGAGCAAGAGAGGAGAAACAGGAGAAAGGTTGCAGGGTGAGATGGGTGGGTGGATGGATGGATGTTATAACCTAGGCATTAGTATCTGCGAAGCCTGGTCAGCCCCAAAGACAGGCTTCAATTCAGGCTTTCAATGCAGATTCAGGTTTTCAACCAAGGAGTCACTGTGTAGGAGTCAAAAGTGTTTCATAGCCCCCAGGACCTGTATGGCTCTGTTCCTGCTTGTGCTCTTGGAGGTTTTGCCAGGCTGCAGACAAATTGTCAGGGCCAGGCTACCCCCCCCCGCCCTTGGCCCCTCTGCCTGCACCACAGGATGAGCAGCTCCGTCCTCACGTGCTCGTCTGCCTGCTGAGAGGCAGCCCGCTCCCATCAGTGCCTGACACATGGACACCCCGTGGGCACGCAGCAGCAGCACGCCAGAGTTCTGACTTTGCCAGCATACCCAGTCCTAGGCTGAGACAGCAAAGCTGGTGTGTCTGAGGTGTGGGTATCTATAGACCCACAAAGACTTTGCTGGGTAGAGTCCTAAATTTGAGGCAGGAGAGACTCCCACCATAACGAGGACAAGACCAGCCCTTACAAAATGCACACTGAGGAGTGACATGCTGCTCAGACCCCCTTTCTTTTATTACCCTAAAGCTTCTGCCATGATCCTGGCAGAGTTATGGCATTGCCAGCCCTCAGTGTGTAACTAGCTAACCAGATTTAGCTGCTTAATCTTTCTGCAATGCTTCCACCTTCCCTTCAGCTCCAGTCATATCTGAACAGAGCCAGCCCATGTAGGATGCAAACTGGAGGCTTCGCACCAGCAGCAGCTCCCTCATGCCATTAAGACGTGGATAATGGGAAATGTCTGTCTGTGCATCCCACGTGCCATGCTCCTTGAGACAGTGTGTCCGGCTGAGTGTGCAGGGAGGAGGGGAGAGAGTGCCTGTCCCTGCGGAGGGAGCAGGTCTGCTCAGGGAAAGATGTTTGCAGGATACAGCCTGTGGCAGGACGCTGGAAGAGTGGGAAGCATGGCTGGAAAGAGTTTGGACCAGACCAGAGTTGCTTTTCTAGTCTATGAACACCAGGCACAGGGAAAGGACTGGCAGTGTTAGCTGGAGCAATAATCCATCTATGGTCAGGGGGTGGTTATAGGCAAATCCCTTTTAATTTCTATTCTGTCTGGCCCAGTCATTTTGAATCTTTTCCATTGAAACAGCTAATTATTGTACTTCTCCAGGAGCCAGGTTTAGTAGTTTAAATGTCCTTTTACCTCTCTTTAGGGAAGGGAAAACGTCTGGGCAGATCCACCTCAGTGCTGTGACTAAATGGGTGTCTTGGCATGGCATCCAAGCAGTTTTCCCTCATGGAGCAAGTCATGGCTGTGGGAGGTTGTGGGACAGAAGGCCAGGAGAGTCCTGTCTGTGTCATCATGATCTGATGTTTCATCTAGCATTGCCTGCCTGCATGAATCAAGACTTCTCATCCCTCCCTCTAAGGGAAGCAGCTACCCATGAAGGGGAACAGGGGATAAACTGCCAAGATGATAACTCATTTGGGTAAGGCTATCAAGACTTATTTGTTTTGCCTTGTTGCCTTTGTGAAGGAGCATGCAGAATGAAGTATTAGTGTGTGGAGAACAAAACTTCAGCTTTACCCTCTCCATACGTTCCAGTAGTCCCAGCTTGGGGGAAGCTGAGGTGACACCTCCCTCCAGGGCTGGCTCCTATACACTGCAAAGCTAATGGGGAAAAATGAGTTGCCTTTTTCTCTGGGCAACTCCATTGAAAGCACACAGCCACTCCACTAATTTGAAGAAGCAAGAAAAGCAAGATGGAGAAGGAAAAATTGGTTTTGATTGCAGAGCTCCAGCCATGGAGTTCCTCTAGCAGAAAAAGAAGTAACAGCCAGGGTAGCCTGAAGCTGTGTATCCAGTACAGTCATTTTTTCTAGTAGGTATTCACTTGTACGATAAAGACCATTAGGTAAAGTATCTCAGAATAACTCTCCTTTGCAGGCTACATGGTGAGGAGGTGGTTTCTCAGCAACTGGTACCTCCTACACAGCGACTGTGACTGTTCCTGGAGTAGGACGAGGCTTTCGCTCATGATGATGCTGAGATGTGCTTCACGCAGCTCCATTCTGGTCTGGGTGGCTTCCTCAATGTCTCTGTCATACCTGGACATGAACAAGTCCGAATGGCAAGTGTCAAGACTGAACTGAAGGAAAGGTCTTCTGCCTCCTCCCTCTGCACAGAAAAGATGCCAGGCTGACCTTGCTTTTCTAATGCAGTGTCTGTGCAGGAGCCACAAAACCATGGCAAGGTAATAAGCTTCTCTGTGAGTTTGGGTCAAGCAAGCTGTTCTGCAATGTTTGTTCTTCAATAAGTGGGTTTCCTATCAGCTAGCTACCAGTTCACCTCCAAACTGGGGAGAACACACTTTCGCAAGCTGCTTTCACACCTGCTCTCACAACCATGCCTGTGCATTTGCTGTCAGGGACAGCACTGACCCCATTACTCTTGGACCCATCATCAGTGCAAAAGATGCGTAATGTCCAATCCTACCTTGGATGACTCCTGCAGGGGCTGGCATCTGAGCTGGACCATCAGCCCACAGCTGGCTCTGCTCTCACCTGCGAGGGGCCAGGCTGTCCTACAGCCTTTATACTTAACGCTGCTTGCTCCTGGATCATTTGGCCCAGAAAGCAGCACACAGGCTTGGCCGACACCAGTGCAGAGCCAGGCATACCTTCAGATCCCTGCTGGGAGCTCCAGGTCAGGGACACAGGAGTCACTGAGGTCCTCAGACCAAGCGAAAGCATGGCATGCATGTCAGGTCTGAGCAGTTCCAGCAGAAAGCAGCACTGATCCTGGACAGGAGCTTTGCTTTGAAAGAGCAGTGAAGAAATTAATTAGAAGTATGTGCCAGCAGCCAAACACAGAAACTCTGTCAGATTTTCCCACACATTTCCCTTCCTATAGGTATTTCCAGGGGCTGAAATGCAGAATTTAGCTGGCCGAGAGTCTGTGATGCTGTTTCCAAGATTCTATCCCTACAGGTCTGCATACAGGCAACCTGTCTTCTAGCTACTGTAGCTGAGCAGATGAGATGAGTGCTGATGCTTAGGTCTCTGGAGCTTCACAGGTCCTGCATGGGTGGTAGACAACAGAAGGCAGCATTTGTTGAGTAGTCAAGAGAAGAGAAATAACTACATGATGGCCCATGATTTGTCCTCTGTGAACATCTCAGCGTTTCTAAACTCATGAGCAAGCAGCAGACTGATGTGGAGCTGGGATGTGCATGAAGAGATGGCTGGTTTGTGTTGGCCAAGGCGCAGCCGGCTCACCAGCTTCAGCAGCCCTTGCCTGGCTGGGATGTTCTGAGCTCCTTCTGTGGCCGGTTTGGGGCTGGAGAGGATATAAGGATTCATGGGCAGGGTCTAAAGAGCCCATCATTCATTGTGGCCAACATAAGAATAATGAGACAGAAAACTATGAAGATGGCCCCAGCATACCACATGCTGACTCTGTGACAAGCCCCACATGCCTGGTGATGTCTCCCACATGGCTGCAGGCTCAGCACGCACCAAGGGTGGCCAGATACTGTGGCCAAGCTAGGATCCCTCTGCTTCGTGCCACGGATGTGCAGCTGGGAGGCAGCAGGTCCTCAAAACCATTGCTACAGCTGCTAAGTGCCAGTGCGAAGCCAAACCAGGGATCTGGCTGAGAGACAGCTCTTAGTTCACCCTTTTCCACCAGTGCCTTGCAGTGAAACGGGGCAGAGAAGCAGCACCTGTACAGCAGCTGTGTCTCAGCTGGGAGCTGCGATATGCAACAAGCAAAATGGAGCAGCTTCCTAAACTGCTGCTCACTGGTAGGAGTCCACATTAATTCCTTGCTCCTGTCCCCATGCATCCATGCAGGGGGAATGGAGGCTCAGCACCGACACGCTTCCCCTGGCAATCCATCACCCTCGCTCATGCTGCAAAGCATCCTGTGCCAGAGTTGTCACTGAGCTGCAAGCACTGCACAGGAGCAGACAGTACACACACCCTGCAGACACCTAAATGCAGGGAGCAGTCAGAGAAAAAAGGACCTGGGACAATTCAACCTACACAGATTTTGGATACCAGGCGCTGGAACACATGTTAGCATTGCTGAAGCACCCAGGGATTCTATCCTGGTTCTGGCCCATGGTGCCAGACAGCTGCAGATCCACAGGAGCTATCACCCGACTGTAACCTGGATTCATTAGGGGACATGGAGCACACACCAGGCTCACTGACCAGGGAATTCCCAGGCACCTCCAATGGCTTTAGCTGACATCAAGGTTCTGCCATGGTTAGTTTCCCCATTTTAAGTTACAGACACAAAGGTAATGGCCTGATCTTCCCAGTCACTATTTCGCCTGGATGATTTTCAGCAGTATTTGTAAGAACCACCATGTCTCCCCTTGGCAGAGCTCCCTGGAAAAACCGCAGAGCAAATCCCTGCAGAAGCATCACGGCAGGTTGCGTGGCTGCATGTGCTGCCTGGTGAAGGGCACCAGGTACAAAGGAGTTCCTTATCCCTCTTGGCTGACCCTTCTTCCAGATATTAACTGGGTATTGTATTCTTCACAAGGACACCTTTCTCTGCCGAAATGCCTAGATGTTGCCAGCTGATCAAAGTGACCAGGAGAGAGACTACATTTCTTTCCCTACTGGAACAGTTCTGGCACGGTGGCATCATTTTCCACGTTGGCTCAACTGGCACTGCGCTATTGAACACTGCTTCCCTCTCTCCACCATTTATTCACAGTATGGTGTAGTTTTTTACTTCTTTGAGGGCTTCCACACCCAGATGTTCAGAGATACTGGTGCCATTGCTGTAGCATAGCTGAGACACGCTGAGAAAAGCTGTGAGGAGGGTCAGCCTGGTGTCCAGGGCTGGTCAGGGAGCTTAGATGAGAGCTGCAAGGGTGGGCTGTGACAAGAAATCTCCATCCTACTTTTAAACCCAAGCATGATTGTGGGCAAGCATTACCACCTCATTGGGCCTTTCCCAGCACTTCCTCCAGGCACAGCATCCCACAGTACTGTGATCATCTCTTCTGCAGGCAGAGACTTTAAAGCTTTCCTCTCCTCGGTCTGGGGTTTTATTAACCTCACCTCACTGTGCTGAACAACTTTCTGCTCTGTGCATCGCATTGCCTGCTCAGCTGGCCCTGTTTGGTGAATAGATGAATGCTGAGGTGAATCTGGGTATGGGGACACGCGCCTCTGCCAGGAGTTGCTGGCCGACCACGCTTGGGCTTAATGATTTTCATAATTCAGAATTGGAACTGTTTTGACTGCAAACAAGCCGTGTGATGTGTATCTGCTTCTTAATCACATCAGACTCCTCAGGTTTCCAGCGTGAATACTCATAAGTTCAAAATTCATGTCTGAAACACATGCTGCTGCATCTTTGTGTAGAAAACATTCCTGTTGGCAAGCTCTGCAGGAGTGCTTATAAAGAACAAATATCAAAGTGTGACAACCACGGCTGATTACAAATAGCAGGAACATTTGCAGAGCACTGCTTTGCAGAGCTGGCCCTGCACAAGAGGCTTCTCCTTCTGCTGTCGAAGTGGAGCCCAGGTGAGCCCCGGGGACGGTCCAACTCTCAGCATTGCTACCCATGAGCTAAAGAGTTGTTCTGACTCACCAAAGCCAGGAAAAACAACATAAAAGATGTAAGCAGGGTGGCAGAAATGGACGAGGGAGAAATACGTGCCAGAAAATGAATTCTGAAAGCAGAAGTAATATTAGCAGGAAAGCAGGAGAATTCGGTTCCTACTGTAGCCTGCACAAAGGCAGAATGATGGACGTGCAGGAGTTATTCTTGTGCTGCCCTTTTAAACCTGGAATGAGGAACAGGTTAAGCAACTTTTTCATGTTAGTGCTGCAGAACACGCCGTCCCACTCCAGGACGGCAAATCCCACTTCAAAATACCAGAACCTGTTCCTACAACAAAACAAAACATCTTATTGTGATTTTTCTGGACCTGTTTGCATGCCAACTTTTAATATCTTTGCAAAGTATCTTGCCTTGGGTATTCTATTTGCATCCATGTCAGTATACCTGTGATGAACTTGGTCTTCCTTGCATCAGGTTACGTGATGGTCCGTGGGTTTTATGGGAATCATATGGCAATCCAGAGAATTTCTTCCTGGATGTCACCGATAAAGTGTAATCCAGTAATAGCACCACAGCCTGCTAGCAGTTAGTGTCCTCAGATATTAAATAAATGTTCATGGACAATTTTCAGGGTACATATTGTACCATCTGTCATAGCAGCACTGGTAGGTTTTAATTATGGTTTATACTCTGTCTTCAAGCACCTGGATTCATTTTTTTCATACTGTCTATTATTCATGATGATATGCTAAACAGTACCTTACTTCTGTTTTCTGCTATTCCTTTTCAACAGCTGGGCCAGCAATATAAAGGGGAAAGTGTCAAAGGTGTGCAATATGTGAGGACGTTTCTTGCTCAGGTGCTGCCCGATGTGGCTGTGTCCTGGTTTTGGCTGGGATAGAGTTAATTTTCTTTCTAGTAGCTGGTATAGTGTTATGGTTTGGATTCAGTATGAGAAGAATGTTGATAACACAGTGATGTTTTCAGTTGTTGCTAAGTCGTGTTTATACTAAGTCAAGGATTTTTCAGCTTCTCATGCCCAGCCAGCAAGAAGGCTGGAGGGGCACAAGGAGTTGGGAGGGGACACAGCCAGGGCAGCTGACCCCAACTGGCCAAAGGGATATTCCATACCATGTGACGTCATGCCTAGTATATAAACTGAGGGGAGCTGTCCTGGGGGGGATCGCTGCTCAGGAACTAACTGGCCATAAGTCAGCAAGTGGTGGGCAATTGTATTGTGCATCACTTGTTTTGTATATTCCAATTCTTTTATTATTGTTGTTGTTGTTGTTTTATTATTGTTATTATTATCATCATTATTGTTTTCTTCCTTTCTGTGCTATTAAACTGTCTTTATCTTAACCCATGAGTTCTACTTTTTTTTCCAGATTCTCACCCCCATCCCACCGGGGTGGGGGGGAAATGAGCGAGCAGCTGTGTGGTGCTTAGTTGCTGGTGGGGGTTAAACCATGACAGGCGGCCAATTCCACGACCATTTTCAGATTCATCTTTGGAATAATTTGCCTAGGGACTTACTTGGATAAATGATTTGCAGAGAGAAAATGGATCACAGCAGCTTCCCAAAGAGGAAGGAGATCCTGATGTCGAAGAAACTTAGCCCAGCTCTGGTAATCCTACATGCAGCTAGGCAGCCCCCGCTAGTAACAAAGCCGCTTGCTTTCTGTCTCCCTACAACCTGGATATTTCAGACCAATTTGCTCTTGTCAACTCAGTCATGAGACAGCTAGTGGTGGAGGTTTGCAGCTCTGTTATTAAAGTTACTGCCTGTGGGTTGTGAGCATCGAGGGATGGTTCTGAAATAATTGCTAAGTTACAGTGAATAATGTCTTCAAGCCACACTAAAGCCATTGATGCAGCGAAGCTGTGCTCGGTGGAGTAGCTGTAATGCCGCTACAGAAAGTACAGCAAGGGTATGGCACAGGTCGGAGAGGACCTGCTGTTTGCATGTTGGGGCCAGGTGGGATGGCATCGCCTTCCAGGGACTTTTCCAGCAACAAAGTGCAGCTCTGAATTTTAGTAGACCATGCCCACCACCCGGCTCACAGAACAAAGGTGTGGTCTCACAATGTCCACAGGAAATTCAAATATATCTTTAGCATGGGATAAAATAGACAGCTAATTTGCCTGGTAAGAAAGTGTCCATGAAACAATAAGGGCATAGACCCAAAAGAGGTGGGGAAAACCCAGGCTGCCAGATACACTTGCATCCATGATATGGCACTTTCAATGAGTAATCACTTGCCAATACATATGGTGTTTTTGTAGATGTGAAATGTCATGGAACATAACGTACTGATATGTTTAAAAATAAATTGCTGGGATAGCTTAAAAAATAAATGACTGAAGTGAAGGGACTTATGGTGCATTTTGCTGTGGATTAATTTTGTCATTTGATTTGGTAAAGCTTGATTTAGGTGTCAGACTAAGTATTGACTTAATAAACTGGATTTTTTTCTTGTGCTCTCTGAAGAGTACTAGGGAACGAGGTCAGTCTCTTAATTAATTTATGCAAATTGCTGTTTTCTTCTACTCCGTTTAAATGTTAGTGATACCTGCCTTATCTCCTTATAGCTAATTGAACAGCAACAAATATGTAACCACAAGCAGGACTTTAAGAAAGTCACAAGTAACTATGATGAAACTCTTAAAATCAGCCCAGAACAGCTGCAAAGCAATCATAATAATTATATACGTGTGCACACACACACTTTCTTAAGCATTGATCAAAGTGCAAGCCACCAAAGTCCCAAACTCATATTCAGTTGTTCAGCACCAGGAGGTGTTATCTAAAGGCACTGAGACAGTGGACGTCCGCAGCCTGGGCTCCCACGGCAGACCTTGCTCCGTGAATAGAGCAGAGATACCCAGAGGCTGTTTGTGGAAGCCTCGAGCATCAGGCATGAGCTCCTGGCTGACTATCAACCTGACCCCATGCTTGGCAAATCCACCCCCCACATCCCCTTTCTCGCTTTCCCCCGTGTTTGTCTCACCTCTCCCTCCCACAACTGTATGATTCTCCCAAATCTAGAGCATGCCTTCCAAGTGCACCATCGCAGTGCAATTTCTCCGTCTGTATAGCTGTGCTATAAACTGAGAGATTAATACAGAACAAGGAGCTATAAGGTGCCAGCCAGCCTCTGGGAACAGCTGTTGAGAGTGGGGGGTAGAGAAGGGCAGGGTGCCATGGGGATGGGCAGGATGGCACCGCTGGGTTCCCAGCCTGCACCTGACAGTGGTGCTGTGGTCACTGGAATAATAGTGCAAATAGTGCAAATTCCTGCCCCGCAGGGAGCGGGGTTAGGGAAATGGGATAGGACAAGACTACAGGTACCTACGAGTTCCAGTTATTGCAATAGGAATGATGTACCCCACAGCCTGTCTCACTTTCTGGTTATTCCTTCTCTCATCCCCTACCTATGGGTTATTTGTGGAAGAGGAAGTCTTCAAGGTACCCAAAAAATCACGCCTGTGTTCATTTTGCTATTAAAACATGCAAGGTAGCATTTGGGGTGGTTTTGTGTTTTTTCGGGTTTTTTTTGAAAGTAATTTCACATACTTTTCATTAAGGCACAAGCAAGAAAACAAAGGTAGTACCAGAGGAAAAAATCCCAGCGAAAGGAAGGGAGTTCAGGCAATGTTAGTGCACCTCCATAGAACAAATATTTTTGTCTGAATGCCGATTTTGGGGGCTTCCTAATGATTTCATCACCCATAGACAACCTGGATCGGCTGCAAGCTGCATGGAGCTGGGTCCATGCAGATGTCCTAGGAAAATCTGCCTGTCTTCCTGGTGGAAGATACTACAGAACCGGTCGGCAAATGGTAAATGCTTATTTCCAGGAATTTTAGAGCATAATTTGTCACAATTTCCTTTGGATCTTTTGTTTCTTTTGTGAGGGGAAAAAAAAAAAGTTACAGATTTCATTTTTTTAAAAAAAATTATTTGGGCACAAAATTGCAAGGTTCTGCGAGAAACCATGTAGATATTTTAAAGCTGAGTTCTAGGCTGCTTGTTTGTTTTGTAGGTTTTTTGAAAAAAACCTGTTTTGTGAAAAACTACAAAGCTTACATCATTATTTCTAAGAGGTCTTCATGTTTTGTTCCATTCTTTTTTATTTTTTTTAAGACAACTATTTGAAAATTTGGCCAAGGTGAAAAAAAAATTTTTAAAAAATCACAGAAGCCCTGTCTGGCATGAAAGTTACTTTTACTGGCAAAATCAAACCCAGATATGATGACAGCAACATACCCTTGGCTGTGCAGAAGGGAAGCAGCCTCAGCCCAGTGGGAGAGCTGAAGGTAGGGAACGGAGGCTGGCCCATTACCACTTCTATGGCACAGCAGGTTTCCTACGTCTCCGTTGCTTTTTGATGAGCGGCGTAAATAGCAGAGCCACTTTTCCCTATGAAAATGTTCTGTGTTTTTGCAAGTTGCTCTCCTTCCTCCCCCAGCCTACCCCCTGGGGCTCTTCTTGAATCCACCACATCCTTCCCCTGCTTCCCTCCGAAGTTCAGCCGGGCTGTATTTCTCTCAAACCACCCTGCATGGAGCTGAAAGGGGGGGCTGCAGACGAGCTTGCCTGCGTGTCTCCTTCCACACCGCACCCACAGAACATAAATAAAAGTGTCCACTCAGCCACGGGTGCTCCGGGCTGCAGAGGAATGTGCACGCTGGTGGCGTGAGGATGAGGAGGAGGGGACGTGGACCACTGGTGCGGCTTAGGAAAGGTGTCCTTACCACTGTTGGTTTCATTTAGGTGCTCACAGGCACCTAAATGTCGGTGTCCCTGCTGTGAGCTGGGGGTCTGGGCTCTCCTGACAGCCAGAAGTGGTCCAGTGCTGCATGCAGGTGCTCTCACAAGTGAGTCTGGAGCTGTCGGAGGTGTCCTGGTCTCCAGATACAGCTTCAGGAGGCATGGTCTCTTGTTTTGTCTGCCTCCATGCAAACGTCACGGGTGCTGAGGGCTTTCTTATCAGACTCTAGACCCCTCCATTTCAGTAATGCCAGCCTGAAAAGTCAGGGGACAGCCCACCTGAAAGCATACATGGGCTGGCCAGCCCTGCGGCTTGGCTCAGAGGCTGCCAGCACACCCAGACACCTATGGCTGGGCTGCACGGTGCGGGTGGCTTAGACCTGAACAGCATCCCAGCCGCCGCTGCTGGCTGCCTGAGCACTTCTCATCTGCTCCAGAGCAAAGTCAAATGGTTTCGCTTAAAATAACTCCCAGTGCTGCCGCTGAGCCACTTGCGGATGCCTCTCCTTTGAGATGTGTGGAGGGGCTAAGCACATGCGGGTACCTCAAACACGGAGGCAAATTTGGTGTTCGAGCAAAGTGTGAGACTGTGGGAAGCGTCTGGACCCATCGAGGCTCCACTGTGACTGGCGGCGAATCGCTACGTGCCAGCCTGGCAGCCAGCTGCCACCGTCCTTATGGCTCTGCCTACATGCATCCCCTCTGCAATGATTTCTAAATGTGCAATATCAACATTGCAGTAGCACAGGATTTTTGCATGTAATTATCCTAAGGTTTATTTGAATAAAAAGATGGTGGGGGGGAGGAAGAGCCCATCTATATCTTGCAGATCATGCAAAGTCTAGCAGCTCTGCTAGCAGAGCTTGGAAATGCCGATAGACAGTTAAGAGCACAGACACACAGCCATATCTGTATTTGCTTTGAAGCACGCTGCTAAAACATGTTGCCATTGAGATTCCTAAGCCCCACATTTTAAAATATTCATTGCCACAGCCCAGATTCTCTCCCGAGGAGCAAAAATCCAGGCAGAGACAAGAATCTATCTGGCATCCCCTTGTGGCTTTGCTTCTCCCTGCTGCAACGGCAGAACAAGTCATAAAACCAAAGGACACCCCAGATCTTCGTGGATCATAGCCAGACCTCATGGCAGAGAAGAGAGTGTCCTCCTGTAGTTCTCTCTCCAACATCTGTAACAAGGAGTTCCGGGATGACGAATCAATAATGACGAATCCATAAGGAATATCCATACTCCTATTAAGAGCTGCAACAAGGAGCAATAGCCAGGCAGTGTGGGCAGACTCCTTTAGGGATACCCTCAGAGTCACCTGGGCACCCCTGGAGACGTCCTAGCCAGATGTGCTGTGTCCAGCGGCAGGATGGACGCACAGGTACAACCCTCCAGCACGGACCATCAGACCTGCTCTTTCTGCCGTTGGGCGTCTTGCTCCGATTGCCTTTGCTTTCCTTTGGGGATCTCATTTGCTGCCTCTGCTTGCTGCTGCTACCCAGAGATGTCATGAGTGGCTTTAAGTAAGAAAAATACACACACTCTCTCATGACCTACAACAGTACTAGTCAAGTTTTATTCTCCCTGAGATTTCCCTGAGGTCTTGGTCACAAAGACCACATTTTGGAAGGACTCAATGTGTTGAGCATGGCCCCAAGGCAACCACAGCTGCTTCGAAATGACCTTGTTTGGGGACAGAGGTCCTGTTTCAAAGACTTCAGGCACTTTGCTGTATGTAAAGGGACCAATTCAGCTGCAGCCGCATGAAAAGGCTGAGATTAGGAGGTGCCCCAGGGTTCAGACTGCATCTACAAATTGTAAAGTGCAGATGTTCTTCCCACACACAATCCTCCCAGCAATCTGCAGACCAAGCCATAATTTTTGTGGGTCAAATTTCGTTAAGGAAGGCCGGGTGCTTCTAAGATATTTAACACTTGTCTTTGGTTATTGTCCTGGTGATTTACATAATGGATTAGTACAGATTAGCCCAGCATTCAGAGAGTCACTGGGTTGCTTTGCATGCACCATAGGCAAAGGATTCAGGCTGTAAATGGGATGATCTAATAACAAGCATAATTGCTGTTTTATAGACTATAAGTACTGCCATGTCAGTAGCTCGTCTAACTCTACAGTGAGGCCATTGTACATAAATCCCCCACTCACCGAACAGCTCTTCAGAGGCTCCTCCATGCAGCAGCTACAGCGAGTGTCCTCGCACTGACTTAGATGCACGGGGGAAGCTGAACACCTGTGTTATGAGCCACCAGCAGCAGATTAATTGATCCAATCCTTTAAATGGGATTGCTGGACTGAGTATCAGAAGATACAGGGCTCCCTTGGTGCAATCATTTCAGCGATGCTGGAGGTGGGGAAACTGAGGCAGGAGCATAGGAGGACCCTTTGGAAGCAGTGTGGGGTATAGGGTGGGTTTTCCTTATCATACCCCAGTTCCACTGCTTTTCTCTCCAATTCACTGGGGTTAAATTCAGGGTTCAACAATTAATTTCTCTCAGGTGTTTTGCACCGCTCAGGAGCAAACGAACCCCATACTGTTAATTTTACAAAGCTTTTTAGAAAAGGAGAAGCTGGCAATTGCAACAGAACTTTTGAATCATTCATAATTTTGCACAGGGACAACTTCGTAGGTGTCTTGTTTCCTCTATGTTTGTAATGTTTTAGGACTAAAAATAACAAGGAAATGCTGCTCAAAATATAAGCAAAGAATTAGAGTTGCAAAGAAACTTCAGAGTAAAACTGTAGTGGAGGACATCAGAGCTTTCCCACAGCCACAACTACAAATGCAATTAATCCTGGGTTAAGCAGAATGAAAACATGCACCTGGAAAGATTTGCAGTGAATGCTCTGAAACAGCTTTAACTTTCCATCCAAGCAATATGCAGATAGTGATGAGAAATTTTTTTGAAAATTAGTTTGAGCTCATTTGTGACCACAAACACTGAAATGCTGTGATCCTAACCACATTGCCACCTAAGCACCTGTGTTGCATCCCTATGTCTTAGCCTGTGTATTTCTCAGTAAAAAAGTGATGGTTTTGGGGCATCAGAGCTGCACTCCTGCTCCTGCCACATGCTTCCTATGTGAGGCTGTCCCCATCACTTGGACTAAAATACTGAAATGGTTTTAAAGAGCTACTGCAGTTCTTTGATCCTCTCCTGCAGATGAGCTTTGCTCTCCTTGCTGAAACTGCCTGGGCTCATTCAGCGGTGACAGTTATGGAGCCGTGCAGCTGGGCTTGGGGATGGGACCCAAGGCTGCATGGGGAGCACGGCCGTTGCGTGGATGGAGGCACCAAAGCTTCAGGAAATCACAAGCAAGGCAGTTTGGAGAGCTGGAAGTGGGGAAGAACTTTGTGGTGGCATGGGAACAGGGCACAGGGCTGACAATCCTGCTCTAAGGATGCTTTCAAATATCTACAAGCAGGGCAGAGGGTGAGCGACAGCATTTTGGGGCCACGGACAGGGCATCTGCAGGGGAGCGTCAGCATGTCCCTGTGAGACCCTGCTAAGGGTGTTGAGACAAGCTGAGGTGGTCTGCAGAGGCAAACCCATCACTGACCCAGTACCTACCACTGGTCTCCCTGTGCTCACCATCCCCACTCACCAGGAAGGGGCACATGGCTTCAAGTCAGCTCCAGCCAGTCACTCGCCTCAAAGTTCATTTTGCTGGTTGCTCTGTGCTGGGCTGAGCCACACAGATGTTCCTCCCCACCCCACGCTGGTTTGGCTGGATCAAAAAGACCACAGAGACATTGACCTAAAGTGAATGCCACCCTCCAGCCCCCTTGGTGCTGGGATAAGCTCAGCTTTCTTAACAACAGGTCACTGCCTATATTATTCCCTGTGCTTCCCAAGTGTGTGGCTATGCCCATCTCCTCCGAGCCCTTCTCCATCGTAGGGGTCTGCTTAAACTTGTTGCCTAATGATTTCCATGCTGAACTCTCTTCTGAGCCGCGGGGACGAGAAGAATTCACATCCTGGAAGTTTCAGCCTCTTATTTCGGAATTAATTTTGCAAGCTCCTCCTTGGACCGAGCTCTCTGTGGGCTCAGGCATAACAGGGCCAGTGAGAGGGGAAAGTCATGTTGCTGGTTAAATCTCCAAAGCAAAAATAATCCATTTTAATGAAGGTTCACAATCTGCAATGAATGTGAAACAATGTTGTCAGCTAAGCTGTTGCATTATTCACTTTTATTTGTACAAGGTCCTTCCATTAATATTTGACTACAAGAGAATGCAATTAAAAATTTTCTACTTGAATAAACCTCTCACCACTGTGTTAGTTAAAGGATAAAAACCTTTTACGTTGCTGTAGAAGAAAATTTAGCACACTGGCTCTGTGCACGTGGGTCACACACCAACTCTTTTGGCTTCCCGCACCCCGTATTTTGTTCTCTACTCCCATTTTTTGGGGGAGTCTTTCCTTCATCCCTCACCCCATATTGGCTCCTCTGTACTTCCCTTCTCACCCTCCCCATCATTTTGAGTATCCCAAAGCAATCACTTCCCTCTGAGCAGAGCCAAAACAAGCAGGAACGCGGCAGGGGTTGTGCAGGCAGGTGGGAAGTACCCGCAGTCCGCAATTCCCAGTAATTTCACAAAAATAATGGTAAGACTGTCTCAGACTGAGACAGAGCCCCACTTTGCCACAAAGAAATGGGGATTTGCATCTGTGTGCATGGGTAATCGCAGGCAGGGAGAGATGATTTATTATTTAAATTTTTGCATGCATGGATGGGCACTGAATTAGTTGTACTCTCCCAAGGAGGGAGGAAAAAAACCTTCTAGGATCCTGGAAGACAGTTCAGAGAAGACACGAGGTCACCTCGCAGACAAGTCACAAAAGGGAAGATGTTAGGAACAAGGGAAAGAAGGATGATATGCAAAGTATGGGGTTACATATACAAGCATTATGCACTATTTCCCTTTCCAGAGGAGCCAAGAACAAAGGGCATTTGGTAAAAACAAAGAAACAGAATTTTGGTAGGCACAGAAGTGAATGTGGTTGGTTTGTAGAGCATGATACAACAAGGCACCGATGAAGAAATAGGTCTGTGTGTGTACAGATTGGTTGCAGAGAAGAGGGCAAACCATAAGTTTTGAGAAGAGCTGAAGCAAAGTGTTGGCTCTTTTGAAAATACTTCCCTGCCTCCCAGGCTAATTCAGGGACCTGTGACGTACAATAAGGACACGAACATTTTATCCTGTTCTAATTCATCTCCTGGAGTCTCTGACACTACTTGCCTGTGACTGCAGCTGTTGGGAGAAGCAGCTGATAGCAAAAGGAAATTCACCCATGGTTTAGGAGCTTGAAAGCCAGAACTGGATGGGATAAAAAGAGAAAGCATGTGTGCATATGTAGACGAGGAGCCTCTGGCTTTAGAAAAAATAAGGCCAGTAGAGGTTTGGAGCCAGCGCTTTTAGAGTTGAAATTTGGAGGCAAAGAAGGCCAACCTTGGAAGCAGGCAGACGGCAAGGTGCAGGTGACCAATGCGTTGGGTCAGATATAGAAGAGGCACTAGGACCAGGTGAATAACAGTATCTCAGTAAGTGGCTTTTAGGGGAAAAGGACCCCCCAGGAGAGTTTTCACCGCCCCCAGGATCTCCAGATAAGCAGAGGAGCAAACAGCTGATTGTGGGGGACAGATGCTCTGGTTCAGCAGGTCCAGGTCCAGCATACTGTGGATCACTGTCGTGGTTTAACACCAGCCAGCAACTAAGGAACATGCAGCCGCTCACTCACTTCCCCCCCACCCAGTGGGATGGGGGAGAGATTCTGGAAAAAAGAGTAAAACTTGTGGGTTGAGATAAAGACAGTTTAATAGGACGGAAAGGAAGAAAACAATAATGATAATAATAATAACAGTAATAAAATGACAATAATAATAATAATAATAAAAGAATTGGAATATACAAAATAAGTGATGCACAATGCAATTGCTCACCACTTGCTGACTGATGCCCAGTTAGTTCCTGAGCAGCGATCCCCCCAGGACAGCTCCTCCCAGTGTATATACTGGACATGATGTCACAGGGTATGGAATATCCCTTCAGCCAGTTTGGGTCAGCTGCCCTGGCTGTGTCCCCTCCCAACTCCTTGTGCCCCTCCAGCCTTCTTGCTGGCTGGGCACGAGAAGCTGAAAAATCCTTGACTTGGTATAAACACTGCTTAGCAATAGCTGAAAACATCAGCATGTTATCAACATTCTTCTCATACTAAATCCAAACCATAACACTGTACCAGCTACTAGAAAGAAATTTAACTCTGTCCCAGCCAAAACCAGGACAGTTTTTTTGGAAGAAGATCTGCCAGAGCACACAGTAGACAGCCAGCTGTTCTCAGAGGTGGTATATAATCCCATCACATGCCAAAACCTTACTGGTCCCTGTGCAAAATTCATACACTGATGGTTAAATACTACCCAGGAATGTGGTAACATTTGTACATCTACATCTGCCTCCTTTCAGGACCAAACAGGCACCTTACCACTGTGCAACAAAATCCATGCCATGGTGCAAGAAGCTACCAGCACTGTCCTCCTCGTCCTGTGCTGAACATTTTCCCACTTCTGTCACAAACACAGCTCCACAGCTAGATCTCCTTCACTGAGCAACTGAGATCCATTGCTGAGGTTGGAGCAGCCCATGTACGTTGGTCTTGGGGTAGAGGGACTCAACAACCAACCAGTAGCAATTGCGATCAATAATTAGGGTCTATTCTGCATTTCCATCCTTTCCTGATCTCGCAGGTGGGCTCTTTGCTGGCCGTTGGTGGGGAAGGTGGCAGTGATGGCCAGAGCTCATGGACAAGCCACTGGCACCATCTGCGGGCTCTTCTGAGATGCTCCAGGTGCACGGCTGGAGATATCACATCCCGCAGCTGCTACTGCAAGTGGGGGAATTAGCTCATCTGATGCTAAGTAATCTGTCCATCGAATACTAAGCACCACCTAAAGCAGGTCCTCGGAGTCTTAGATTGCACAACCATATATAGAGGAATCTTTGGACCTTAAATGCTCTATGCTTCAACTCTTCACTGATAAAATGAGGATTAAGAAGCCCATTCATCTCAGAGAGTGTTGTGAAAAATCAGTCCATTAGTTTGTGTCCCATTAATGTTATCTAGGCCAAGGAGATGAATAATTCTGTCCCCAGAAGAAGATT
The DNA here is from genome assembly GCF_000737465.1 of Haliaeetus leucocephalus. Classification (NCBI taxonomy): domain Eukaryota; kingdom Metazoa; phylum Chordata; class Aves; order Accipitriformes; family Accipitridae; genus Haliaeetus; species Haliaeetus leucocephalus. The sequence goes on along the minus strand of NW_010973092.1, from coordinate 20,119,577 downwards.
TGTATAGCGAGCAGCATATAAGACAAGGGACCACACCAAACAATAAAGCTAAAGCGAGATATTGAGAAATGGTTCGTTAAGTGTATGCCATTCATCCCGGCAGGGGGTCAGGCTGTGTCTCACAGAAGCAGTACGTGTTTATAAGTAAAGGCTGCGGTGTGGTGCACACACACAGGGGCTGTGTTAAAGCTTTGCAAAACACCCTAATTGAGATGTGTCCCACCTTGCTGGTGATCGATTTGCAACCTATGTATTGTTCTGGTTTTTTAAATGCTGTGTTTTTCCGTGTAATAACTTCAAGAGCTCTTGTTAAGCGACAGCCATTCACCAGGGAGCACAGGAACAAGCTCCTGGGGACCAGGCATCCTCACTGGAGATCGGCTGCTCCTGGAATAGCTGAGGCAGCACAGAGCCGTGGTGGGGGCGAGCGCAGGTACACACCAATCCCGCCAGAGCAATTTGTTTCCAGTGCTCAGAGATCTCACCATTATCACCCACCTTTGTCCTCTGAAGTGGGGCTAGTGTAATTCCTTCTTACCAAGGCTGCACGTGGAGGCCACTTCAGTGTTGGAGCTCACGAAGAATGCATGAGCTTGGAGCTGCATCCCTCCTCAAACACACAAATCTCTGCTTGAGTAAGGGTGGATGCTGCCAGCTGACTGCAAGGGGTTCTGCCTTTGACCCCCATGGACCCAAACATGTCCATCTCATGAACCCAGGCAGCTCATCGCTGCAGCCATCCTCTAGCCATTGTGAGCAGTTGAGCCTGGAGCCCTCTGCTCCTTGAGGTCCTCAAAAAGGGGATCCTTTGAGCATCCAGGTGGGTGACAGGAGCATCTGCTGCATGGGCAGTGCTTGCTTTCCAACACAAATGCAGAGCAGGAAGGGGATTTGAAAGAGGACAAGTTCATTCAGTAAAGGGGACAGGTTTTCTGATGCTTCTCCTGGCTCCTGAGGGAGCTTGGTTGCTTTGCATGACTCCTTGAACGCTCCCATCCCTAAAACCAAACAGCAACAAAATCCATGGCTTCAAGACTTGGTTTTAGAGGTGAAATGCTTAGATTTCTTCTTCTCTGTCCTGCATTAGTCTGTAGTCAGGAAGGATTTTGGTTAAAATATCCCATTTTCTTTCCTTTCCCCCCTCAGGTCTGGAAAGAGCTGGGGTAAATGTAGGCTTCAACAGCTGGGCTTATATACTGAGCCACAGCCAGATTTCAAATCCTCTGCAGAGTATGTAAACTCTTTGGGCTTCCAGCTGTAGCTCCCAGAGCTGTTTTTCAATCAGAAGTAGTTGAAGTGCAGTCTCTGAGTGTCCAGGACATACAAGGCGACATGGAAAGACATCTCCACCCAAGCTGTTCAAGTAATGTGCCCTGATATGCTCAGGGCTCCACAAATGAGGAACCAACACAACATCCACATTTGAATCTGTTAGTTTTAAATGTGCACCCATTGTTGCACCAATCAGCTTTTGCATTTGGCGTGTTGTATACAATAAATGTAACATGAAATATCTGTTTCTGACAGTCTCTAAGGTATTCATGGGCAAGACTTCTGATGATATAAAGAAATATTTTCCTTTCTTTCAAAATACCTCTACTAGTTACTAGCTTGCCCTTTTAGCAGAGACTGATGTGGAAAAATGTCAGTGTCAGAGAGGCAGACTGAAAAAATTAAAAGCAAATGGAAAAGGCAGTGGCTGAACAGGAGCTGGCAACTAATCTTATCTTCAGTGAGCCCCTCTTGTAACAGGTACAGAGCTGCCTGGGAAGGACTAAAGGTCCTAAAATATGATGTTTATTGAATGATCAAGGAGTACTGCACTGGCTGTTCAGGAAGATTTATTCTCCATCTGTGCTTGTTTTTATTCTACTGGCATGCCTAATAAATATCAACTCTTTCAAACAAAAGCATCTCCATTTGCAAACGTGTTAGCAAACCTTTGGCATTTCCCAATCATTTTGCCTCAAATCTCCCTGCCTGGAGGCCCACGTGTTTATCCCCAGGACTTGATGGGATTTCTCAGACTAGAGGTCCCTCGGGTTCACTACTCTGCTTGTTGCCTGGAAAAAAAATAATCAGAGACATCTTTTTTTTTCAGCACATGCACTTCCAGATGCACACACAGGTAACTACCAATAATCCAAGGAATTTGAGAAAGCAATTACTAAGTGAAAGGTCCATACTACACAAGCACACCAAGGCTCAGAAATCTTTGCTGTGCAACTAGAGAAGAAAAAATAAATAAATAAAAATTTTTTAAAAAATCACCAAATCCCAGGGCCCTGTGAGGCAGTAAGTAAAGTTTGGCAACTTCCAAATGCATAACCCGTTGTTACAAGCTGTTCCATGTGGCTCCCCAGAGGGCTGGTCCATAAAGGATAACAACCTTTGCCTGCTGGGAGCTATTAGCTTAAATGGTAGCGGGCTGCTGCAGCATTTAAGCCTGATTATAATAGTGTCATTGGATTTGTATGCGTTGGGATCCATGCAGATGGATTTCACAAAAATTCTAAGAAATTACATCCAAGAAAGGGAGTTAAAGGGATGTCTCTATGCATGGCAAGCACTGGCTGACTAAAATTGCAAACAGAGGATCACCAGGAAAAAAAAAAAAAGAAAACCCCAACTAAGTTAAATGAGGTTCAACATTGTGATGGGGAAGTTAGAAGCAGAAACATTTTCTGGGCTCTGGAATCTGCTGGAACAGGCAGATATATTAATGATCAAAAGAGCCCACATCTGTCTTCTTCATTTTTGCATTAAATTCATATTATTTTATTAAGACAGCCTATGGGTACCTGCACATACATTAGGTATGCGAGCACATTAAATCATTCGCTGTGTTACACATGGCGTTGCACGAAATTTGGCAGGTATCGTAACCCTCCATGCAGGTGTTATCTGTAGATTAGAACTCCTCTCTTCCCATCATTTCTAGGGATTCAGAGGACAGACTTCAAGCCAGGAAATCTCATTAGATCAGATAGCAAAACCTGAATTTCTACATCCTGGAAACAAGCTGGTAATTTACACCTGGCTAAAGCACATGACCCAGAAAAGCATTGATCTTGTACAATTCATTTGTCTGTCTTTGACTTGCAGACATCAGGGCATTTGCAGGTTGCAGTCAGCTGGCCTCTCAGTCTCCCCATTGAGAAGTTAAAGGACCACCCCCTTGCAGCATCTTCTGCTCAAGGTTTTTCTGTTTCTGTTTTCTTTTGGGGTTTCACACTGAACTATTTAGTGGATCTTTTTGGCAGTTTTCTCCCCCGTGGAGCTGCCAGAGCATCCACACTGTTCCCCAGCTTGCTGGCGGGCCATCCTAGAGCCGCCAAGATGCAACCAGTGAAGCTGGGCTTCCCCCAGCTGTCATGGACGTGGCAGGTGATGGTCACCTCAGCAAAGCCAAAAGTGCCCGGCACGGTGCAGCTGGGAGGCAGTGAGCTTTCCAGCAGCTTCTTTGTTTACAGAGCCATTTATAAGCTTCTACTTAATTAAAATAATCACTAATAAGCCTGGCAGCTTAGCAGAAGCAGTACGCATTCTTCATACAGACGCAGAGGATCGCCTGCTCCCAGTGTCTAAAGCCATTGCCTTGGCTCAGTCGTGACTTACCAGGGATGTTGGAATGAAGGGAAGGACAAGCAAGAGACATGACTTTAGACTGCCTGAAACAACCTGAAGATAATGTTCATCTTCAGAGCCAAGCTTCAGCATCCCATCATGTGTCCATCCTTGCAAAGAGTCAGCCAAAGCAGGTACAGGGGGGCACAGTACCCACGACCCGTGCCCGCACACAAGCAGGCAGCCCTCTGATTTGACCCCCACTACCAGGGCAATAATCCTTGACTTTACAGCCTCAGCCAGGGTCACCTACCCAGCTTCAATAGGTTTAACCCTTCATTACCTCTCCGAACCTCCATTGCTTGGACAAAAGGTGCCTTATTGCCCAATAATCCTTTTTTAACATTTCACAAAATCTTTCCATCCTTCTTAAGGCTTAAGGAGAACAAAAAAATGCACTTTCCCTATTTAGAAACATTCTTGTGATGTTTATTGGAACGGGCTGAAAGAGCTGAGGTTTGAAAATTAGTATCTGGCAAGGAAACAGTGTCCTCAGGGGCCAGAGAACAAGCCGCACTGGGAGGAAAGTGATGGGACCAGCCTTTAAAGGCTGGAAAATTGCAAACCAAGTGTGCTCAGCAATATTTTCCTTTATGCAGTTCTTTTATTCTTAAGATGAAAATTGCTCGGGACAAAAGCATCAGCCTGATACCTGGGACAGTCTGCTCCTTACTCTCCTTTTTCCTGTGAAAATATGTGCTTCTTTGAAGAGAAGAAATGTTCAGCAAGAAGCAAATGCCAACGTGACCATTTTTAATGCAAATTGTCCGAGATCTCTCCCCGATCCTCTAATACTGCATAGGAAATCTGTGACAGTGCCTTGGTAGGGCTGTCAGTCTGTGCCGCCTCTGCACTGCCAGGAGAGGTACAGGGGCCCGTGGTGGTTTTACACGACGAGAAACTGCCTTGTTCATTTTCCAGCCTCTGATCCCACTTCAACGCAATAGTGAGGGCTTCTTCCACCCCTCTCTGGGTCTTGCCCTGCAGTCACTCAGAGGTTTTAATGAGCGGACAAAGCTGATGCTGGCGGTATTACTGCGAGGATGCTCCTGTGGGCAAGGGTGTCCACAGTGCCCCTTGCACGGGTAGGGGCAGGCGCAGAGGCACGTCCTGCACCACTAATCCCAGCCTCATGCAGCATGCACAGAGTTAAACTCCGCTCTGGTATTCCCGGGGGGCTCATGCTTTAGCTGCCGCTCCGCTCCTGGCTCCAGGGGATGGCGTGGCCATGACTTTCCCAGCACTTCTTCCCACACTTACCCTCCGTCGGGATTCGGCAGAGCCCCGACCGTTGCTCCATGGAGCATCGCACCGACCCGTGACCCCGCATGCAGGGCCCAGGCTGCCGCTGTTCACCGCCCCCGCGGACGGACGGATGGGGAGGCAGCAGTTCCCACAGCCTGCGCCGGGGAGGAGGAGATGCAGACCCCCAGACGCAGAGCCCCTGGGAGCCACAAATCATGACAGCCCCCCACCACCGCTCTCCACTGGCCAAGGCACAGATACGCGCCCCGGTTCTGGATGCTGTGCTAGCAGCCGTACCCCTGAGCCAACAGCTCTCTCAGGGTGTCTGCGGGATTAGATGCATGCAGATCACATGTGCTTTCCAACGAGAGCATCCACGTTCCTATTCAATATACCCTCTAGCACCCATCCTCCCCAAAACAGCCCCATGCTGACCGAACTCTGCCTACCCACTTTATTGCCATCTCGACACCAGCGTGCACCAGTACTCGGCATCCACAGCGTTGCATGCTGATGCACACAAATGCGCATGAGTATAGGGGGATCGGTGCCTCTGGCTGATTGCTCCTGTGACAAACAAATCACACCCTGATTAAAATTCCTCTGTCCATAAACACACAATCTCAGTTGCAGTCCTGACCTGCGCATCACCCGTACTGCCACACGCACCACAGTGCAGTCCATCCATACAGATGCTGGAGGAGCATGGGAGCTCATGCACCATCATTTGGGGGTGCAGACCAGTTTCTGCAAGCCCTTCTCCAAAGTCACACCCTCATGCTAACTGGGGGTGACTCCTCTGCCCCCAAAATGTCTGTCCTGACTACAGCTGCAGAAGGAATACTGGGTGTAATGGTTCAGCAAGTGATGATTCATAGTTTCCAAGGGCTTTAGTAGTATTAACTAATTCATACACATTAATTAGCCCCATCTGGTCAGCATGTGACTGAGTGCTACAGTATGCATGCAGGAAAGGTCATTTCCACCAGGTGCCCATACACCTTGTCTTTCCTGTGGAGACAACACTCCCAAAGCAGGAAAGTGGTGGGGTGGAGAGAAAAGAGCCTATGAATAGTGTCCACTGGTCAACCCAACCAGCAGAGAGTCCTTCCCGTGAGATGAGGTGACTCTATTGCACACCAGGAACACACAAGCTGATTTTCCCAACTCCCACCTACACAAGAGGTGTAAGAGAAGATGGGAGGAGAGCCCCAGCGACTGCTCCCAGTCACCAGGATGCCCAAGCCAATGGGAAGGCAATGGAAACCTGCTGGAAGACCATAGCGGGCAGGGAGCTGCCAAGCTGTAGTCCAACACACTTGGCTATTTAATGCTGCTTATTGCAGCCCTGAGTTCTTCCTCTCACTTCAAGACAAATGTGATCACTGCTCCGTATGCTTCACTAGCCTTTCCCAGCAACATTCAATTCACCACTGAGTTTTGCTGGGGGGCAGGATAAGATTGTGCAGATATAATAACTCTATTCATCACCGCCGAGCAGGGGTGGGCAAACAGTGCTTTGTAAATGACTCGGGAAGTTTGGCAGCTCAGATCCCACCAATCTCCCTGACAGGCAATACCAGTGTGCCCTCAAGCCCCAGAGCAGTGCAGCCGGAGGAGCCAGACCCATTACCACCACGCTGGCATGGACCCTGCCAACCCATGATGCACCAGCCTGGACACGCATGGTTGCTGTGGAGGCGAAGGCTCTCACGCCCAGCCTCTCCCAGTGAAAACACTCAGAGCAATGGGAGCACTGTCTGGGGGTGCCAGTACCCCACCAATGGTACCCCAGCCATGAGTGATGGTCTGAGGTTGGCTGCTGTGGACAGTGGACCCGTGGTTCCCAAGGGAACCCATCTGCAGCCTCCCATAGACTTTGGGAGCTTTGCACTTGGGCCCCATCAGGTTCCTGTGCCCCCCTGTGGATGTGTTACCCATGAGAAACCTGAGTATCAAAGGCTTTTGGTGCTTTCCCAGACCACTGACACACATGCTCACACACAAACACACAGGAACACATACACAGACACACTAACACACCACATACATATGCACACACAGAGCCTGGAGCTGCTAGCCAAGGCATCCCCTCCTTTTCTATCCTACCTTAACGAAATAGCTTCCACTAGCCAAAATATAAAAGAAAATAGTAAGTATTTTTAAATAAAAGGTGCAGGCATGCATGGCAGCTCCAGCTGCATCCCACACTGCCTCCTTGTTGTCTCAACACCTGGGAAATGCAATCCTGCTGCTGACATGTGGCTTTGATTCAGAAGCTGCATTAGCCCTAATTCCCTGTACCAATATCCTCTGCTGATCCAGAATCTGTGGGCAAAGAAGCCTGAGCCAATACTGCTAATCTCCATAGCCATCCTACAACCTCTGTTGCACCCCACACTGCAAACTGCTTTGCAAGCTGGAGCTGTTGGGAAGTGCTCCCCACGCGCTGAGCTCACACGGTTTGCAGAGAAATCACTGCAGGGACATGACTTGGTGAACTCCTGGGTAAGATGGCTATTAAGCACCCACGGGCTGGGGAGTCCATTTTAAACTAAATTTTTGGACTACATCTCTTTCTAGGTTTTTTGTTTGGGGTTTTGGGGTTTTTTTCCAAATTTTTAATCACCAAATTTGTACAGAAGGAGCCCTTTGAAAACCACTAGTTTAGTGTGGCCTTGCTACTATCTAGGCTTTTCATTAGAAGGCTAGCATCTGTTAAAGAAAATCCAAGGGGCTGACTTTTTCTTTCTTGACATAAAACAGCCTTTCCAGAGCTTAAGAGAAATTTGAGTAAGGCACTTGCTGCCAAGGATCAAAAAAATTTGATTTAGTGTGTTCAAGTTCATTCATTAGTTTTTGTAAAATATTTTCAAGGGTGAAATTTCCTGTATTTGTTTTCAGCAGAGTTTCCAGGAATGTGTTAAGATGCTGCTTAGTAGCACAGTGATTACCAATGTTAATTTTCAGGATTAAAAAAGACCAGGTTCTTATGACTATTTTCATTTCAGAAACAATTAGAAAGCCATTGCAGCTTCCCACACAAATGCCGTGTTGTGAGTATTTCTGTACAAAATATGTAGCACACCTCATCTTGTTTAAAGCGAGAATTAATAAATAAATAAATAAATGACACTAAAAATTATCAAAATGCCTTTGAGCAGTATATATTCTGCCAGAGTAATGAAGTCAGGTACACTTTGTACTCTGTCAAACCAAACAACTCACTTTCAGTGTTCCTCCAGTGCTTTCTTGCAAGTAAGCACTATATTTACTTCCTCTGCTTTTCGTATTTCAAGGAAGTGGAGTTATGAGTACATTACATCAGGGGATGGAGAAGTATTACCCAGAACATGCAAGTCAACCCATGATTGGATCTGCTCTGCAATGCCTGTTCCCATTATACTGGGAGCACACGGTGAGGCTCTCCTGCCCAAGCATGGTCCTTTGCTGAGCAACTCAGACGTGCAGACAGACACAGCCATGCTAGGGACAGCCTCGGTGTTTGGGTCAGCTTCCCTTCCTTAATGTAAAAAGATTCACAAAGTAGTGAGTAGAGAGGAGAGGTTTTCAGACACAGGAAGAGGAATTGGCATGTTCTTACAAACCACTGAAAAGTCAATTTATTGTTGTTGCTATTTTTCTTCCCTATACTGGAACGGGAGGGAATTACTCACAAAGAGAGTTAAATAGGATGAGAGGTGCCATGCTCTTTCTTAGTGAGACCTTCCATGCCAGAAAGTGCTGAAAATCCTCACCTTTCTGCTTGGTGATGGGTTGGGGGTGCAAACAGCTTGGATGAAGATTCAGGGAAGAGATCTCAGGAGCTGGAGTTAGAGGGTGACCAGCATGGCAAAGAGTGTATGGGGACACAGTGCATACAGCTGTGGCTGGTCTGGCCTGGGCAGACTGGGAGGAATATCTTAACAGCAGTCAGGGCTGGAGCAGAGCTCTAGGAAATCCACACAGAAAATGGCAGTGGCCGCAGGACATGTGCAGAAACATCACGTAACAGCATATCCATGAGCAATGAACAACTGGGAAAGCCACATAAAAATCCGCATCCTGTGAGCACCCATGGAAACTAGCAATACTCAGCGGGATAGAAGATTCAGGATACCAAAATTCAAGGACATTTGGCAGGGCAGCTTCATTTTTAAGAAAACTTTAAATTTTGATTGCTACATGGGCTGTACTATGTACATTTATTGTTTGAAATAGATGAACACTTCCCCAGGGCCTGTGGTCTCTCCTGAGCAGACCAACAGATATTGGGAATGTTATTCTCATCCCTGCACCTTTGAGTCCTGGAGAATCCTGCAAGCCGAGCCCAGACCAGCTAAGGAGAAGTGAGCTGGGTCCACAATGGGGACAAAAGTAAGGGCCTAAAAGTGGTGTGATACCCAGGACCAACCTGGGGTTGACTCCATTCAGTCTTTGCAATTATTTTTCCTCTCTTCTCTTCCAGATGCAGCTTCACTGGAGGTGTAGATGGCTCATGGACTTTTGGGAAGGAGACAGAGCAGCCTGGAAAATCCTTAGATGTGGAGATCTGGGTCACCAATGAGGTCTTCTGAGCAGTTAGGAGGAAGACCAGGCTTCTAAAAACAATAGAAATGAAAACAGCCATAAACTGGAAAACAATCTTGTGTCTCTGATGGAAAAGATGTGAATCTCAGAGGCTGCAATGACGTTTTATGCTGATGTCCTAATGAAGCACAAGAAAAGACACATTTCTGACTAGGGCTGTAAAAGACACATTTGCATAATGTTTGTCTGCAGATTGGGGTGTTACGCTATGATAGCTTTAGAGGAAGGACAGGCTGTCCTCTTGAATGTGTCACTGAAAAATGTGCTTCCCTTGGAGACTAAGGGACAGCATTTGTATTCTTCGTTTGGTGGGAAATAAACAGCCCAGAGGCTGCTTGGTGAGACACTCACCAGGTCACCCTGTGCCTTGGGACAGCAGCAAGGGTGCAGAAGGGTGCCCACCACCTTCCCAAGCACGTCCCAGTCTGGAAAGAGCTGGGACCACTGGGCCAGTCAGGTCTCAGGAGAAGTGAGAGCAGTCAGGGGAAACAGTGACAAGCACAGCTGAGAACAGGAGCCATCAGCCCCAGGAAGATAACAGTGGGGACAAACAGCCCCCATGCCTTGCATAATGAAATGTATATTTCTGAACAAGCCTGGATGTAGGGCAGGAAAGTTATTTGTCAGCCAGATATTGGTAAGCAGGGAGGCAGGCATGAGATGTCAGGAAAAGACTAGGGCAACTGAAAAGGTTGCATGGGTCACCAAGGTGGATGACCATCCATATGGTGACATGTTGGTTTTGTGGGAAATGACCTTCTGATCAAATTTTACTTAATAAAACTGAATAGAAGCAGCAGGCATTTATGTGCTTTATTGAGGAGTGTAACAGAAAGAGAGCTAATTACTTATTGCAACCTGAGGCTTAAAAAACAGCCAGAAAGTTGGTATTTGAAAAGCTGCTTTCACTGGCCTGGCTGCTCTGACAGAGCATGGAAAAAGCCATGACAATACCACTAAATCCATCCTTCCTTGTGCTTGGGCAAGGGGACATGTCCATCCCTGAGCCATATGCAGCTCCCACTCTTACCTACTAAACTTGCAGGAGGGCTCGTATTTTTGAAACTTGAGCTTCTGCATAGATTCTAGCAACAGAAATATAGAAGCTGATAGTGGACACCAAAATGGGCTCTTTTTTTAAATTTTTTAAATATTTCTATACTTGGAAGTCTCTTGTTGGACCTCAAAGTGGACCTGTTACTCTCTGCTCTTTAGATGATTTATTAATTACAGGCCGAGTTACAGCAGAACTGCAGTTCCCTCGGTTCTGGTGATTTGTGTGAGACTGGAAAAAACTTCGCCCTTTGCAGAAATAAACCCCATGTGCATAGCCAAAAAAGGGAACGTAGTCCTTAAAAGACTACACACACAGAGACACACACACAAACACACACAAATATCTATTCATATATATATATAGTTTTTGGTGATGTGTCTCATGCTTCAGGACTGAATCTATTTTTATGCTTCCATAAATGACCATGGAAGAGCATTTCAAATGAATCTCAAAGAATAACATCCTTTTGTTCACAGGCACAGACACGCAGAATGGACTTGGCTGAAAAATAAAATAAGACTTTGAAAGAAGGAGAAAGAAGAAAGTTACCTGAATAACTACAGACTTAGAGCTTCTCATCCTGTTGTCACGGCATGAGGTATTTCTCTAGTTTGGAGAAAGAGCTCTGGATTCCCATCTTAGGAAGGATGCAAAGAAGAATATAAGATCTTCTTCAAATTCTGAATGAAAAGAGGCATTTGATACTGTTTTGGAAGTAGTTAAATGCTGTGAACGCTTATAGAGATGTGTTAATTATGGAGTACCAGATTCTGGCTGCATGGATGCTCAGCCATGGAAGATATTTTAGTGCACTCAAGGAGACAGCAAGAGCAGACACACCAAAAACCAAAACAATAGGTGGACTCTTATGCTTTTTCTTAAACTTAAAGAGAGTGCCAGACCTGGAGGAAAAAGCTGATATTGTTTCTTACTGGCCAAATCAAACAGTAGATCTCAGTTTTATTTCTCCAGGAGGAGAGCAGGTACATGGTGGTATGAACATAGCAGCAGGCATTGTGTTCAGGACAAATATTTAGGATGCTTATGGTGTGACATGAACATGAAACAGGCTGATGGAAGCAAAAGGTCAGGTTAGAGATTTTTCTTAGTGGTTGTCTTGAATAATCAATCACCAGTGTGGTCTGTACCCCACGATACACCTTGACTGCTATGTGTTGGGTGCAGGCTGAGTGCTGAGCTGTGCAGACTGCAGGTTGGGAAACGCTGGGGTTAATATGGCCTCAGGGTACCTCTGCACATAGCTGTGCTCAGTACCTGCTGCTCCAGCTTCATCTGAAGAGACTCCAGATAATGCATCTTTATTTGTTTTGGAGGAGTTAAATTTAAATTCCCAAAGAAATTCAATGAAACTACATAATAGACAGCACAAAGCCCACGAGCCCAAGCTCTGCGCGCCTGCAGACCAGAACAAAATCCATCTTTTTAAAACTCAGGTATTGCAAACTGGGAGAAAGATTTTGTGAGAAAGATGCCTGGACTAGAGCCAGGTTTTGAAACAATGAGGAGGCAGCCTGACCTGTTGTTCCTAAATAAGAATTTAAAAAATACAGCTTCTAACCAAGAAAGCCGCGAGACCCAGAACATCCGTGTGTGAGATCCGAAGTTAGGATCTTAAATTCCTTTTCAAGAACATCAGCAGGAGGAGGACCAAATAAAAACTGTCACTGTTATTTTTCTTGTTGTCATTATATGGTTACAAGTGAAAGCAGAATGGGCCTTTGCATCAGAGGATATAATACAATCTGTAGGTGTTGTAGGAAGAAAGAGAAAAGAATAAGCAGAAGGGGAGGCAGGGAAGAAGAGTGGAAAGTTACATAAAACTGCAAAGTTAAAGCCATTTTGGGCAATACAGTTATTAGGAAACTGAAAAACCATGAAGGCCGGAAAGGCTTGGCTTGAGCTGCTGTGCTTGGTGGCATCTGTGTGGTCTACTTGGTAATATGGAGAGAGCCTACCCATGGAGCGGGCATCCTCACAGAGCCTGGCCAGGCACTGTGAGAGGGTAGGGTTGAATTTCTGACTTCCAGAAGGGGAAGACGAAGAGGGTGGGAGCCCCTGTCAGGTGCCTTCAGCCTGTCCAAGCTCCGGGAGTTTCAGAGCAGCTGGGTCTAACATATGGTTTCCAATGCAGCAAGAAAGCCAAGGGGAAGGGTGGGGGCTTCCGTCCTCCCAGGGAAAAATTTCTTGAACCCAGAGGTGCTAACGCCATCCACGCTGCCAGCCACAAGGTGGGACAAATCCTGCTGCCCCTGCAGTGCTCCTCAGCAGGGATGCCTGCTCCGGTGCCACTGGGCAAATGGACAAGAATTATCAGAGCCCACACAGCAAACACTGCATCTTGTCCGACAGGCAGGACAAGGTCGTGGGTGCTCACCTATGCAGCCAGCATTCGGCATTAGGGCAGCAGCAGAGATAAAAGCCAGAGTAAAACCACAAAAGTGCAGAGCGTGGCTGAGCCGCGGGGCAGAATGGAAAAGCACCACGCAAGAAATTGATTCCATTAAAAAGTAATCTCAAATTTAATAAAAGTTATGATTTGATTATAGCCGTAGAACCGGAGGGCAGGGAAGTGAGTACAGAGAGCGAGCTGGGGGGAGGCACCGGGGAGGGGGAGAGCAGTTCTCAGGTCCGGCCGAGCCTCCAGAACGGCTCTCACAGCCTGCCTGGGTGCACAGACTGCCTGGCTGCTGCCTGGCCTGTCCCCAAGCATCTCTGCTCCTGCCTCCATCCCCCTCCGACCGGCAGCACCACTCCCTGCGCTGAGCTCCTCCGTCCCCACTGTGGGACCCAGGCATGGGAGGGTGATACAGCTGGGCAGGATGGAGAGCATCACCGGGGAGCTCATCCAAATGAAGTCAGCATTTATGAGATCAACGCCTCAATGTGCTTGGATGAATGCAGAGAAGCCTTTATGCCTCCCAGAAGATGCTTTTCCGAAGCCTGCTGGCACAGCTTCTCTGCGCAAACCCACCTGCTCCGCTCCAACCCAGCTTCTCCAGCAAGGCAGCAGCAGCCCCTACCTCCCCCTGCGGATGAGTCCTACCTTCCCTCTGTGTGTTGGCACTGCCACAGGGGCAGGCAGACTCAGTGTTTCGGGGCAGGACAGATAGCACAGGGATCTGCCCGCACCAGGACCAGCAGATGCTGAGATGAACCAGGTGGCCGCTGGTAGAGCCCAAACGCCAGGGAGGAGCATTTGCCCTCAGCTGTGACACATTGCAGCCTTTAAAAGCTGTTCTTGCCCCTCTGAACTGCTTGGTCTAGGAGCCTCCCTTTCCTCTGGCTCCAATGGAGCAATAACCCCTGGTCACAGTGTGTCCTCTCCTGCTGAGCTGAAGTTCTCCGTGGGGACGTGGTTGGGAGGGACGTGTCAGGGTAACGCTAGCAAAAGGCTGATGTGGGGTATGGGGGTAGGTGGGTACCAGCCTGATGTTGATTCAGGCCCCATATTGCCATAGGAGACACAAGTGGTTCCCCTCATTTTTGCTGAAGGAGGAATGGGCATGGAGGGGAGAGGGGACCAGGGTGGGGAGATACTGTATTGCTTTCTCATGACAACATTAGTGCTGAGAAAAACCTATGGTGAAGGAAAACACAGAGGAACTTGCTTGTTCCCAGAGAGGTTTTTCTTGCATGTTCAATTAGATACCAAAGACCCATGATTCTGCTGTGCAAAATAAATAAATAAATGCAAATTATTTTGCATCTTAGAGTAATGCAAAAGCCCAACCACTGTCCTGTCAAAAAGGAATAACAACTTGGTCTGTGAGTCAATATCAACACTGAAATCACTGGCTGCCCCCTCTCCACTTTCTCTGTTTATATTGATAAGGTTGGCAGCTGGATGGCTGCCAGTGTCTTGACAGTAAATGTATGTGAATGATATATATATACATACATAATATTGTTACATGTTATAGGTAAAGATGTTTCTTGAAGTGTAGGTGACAGGCAGTGGCTGTTAGTGCAGATATATATGCATGCACATATATAAAGAAGGGAAGAAAGAATAATTAATGTAACACCAGTTATCTGGGTTTTACCTTTTAAGCTGAGCTATTATATCATTTGGAAGTATGCGGTTAGGTAAGTAAAGAACAATAGAAGAAAATAAAAATGTGTTAGGACTAAAAGAAATCTGATATTAGGAATTAAAAGGAATCTAATGCTGGTATAGCCCACTACTAAGTGGGCATGATAAAATTGATGGTAGTGTTACTGAAAAGTCAAATAAGTTCCAAAAATATTTCTGCTTGGTAATTAAAAAAAAAACCAGGACAGCATATTGCAAGTTTACAGAGCTAATGAGATATTTTTCATTCTAAACGGTAACTATGGTGGTTATTAAATTGTATTATTGAGTCAAATGCATTTAAATTAGAGATACTGTGCAATGGGCTTCCAAGTGTTTTGGAGAAACTCCTGGGGAACTTGTGGCTTAATAATATGTACTGTGGTAATGTGAAATACTGAGAAAACTTCAGAGGATGGGGAGAGGGAACACTGGGCCAAAACAAAGAACAGAACAAATTTGCTAAAGTTATTTTGCTGAACACTGATCCTACATAAAATAGCAGGACAGCTGTTAAAAGATATAGCTAATAATTAATTGAGAATAAAACATTATTATAATACTATATTATGGCTTTTCTGAGTGTTCCTGGTAAATGATTGTAAATCAGTAAGGATAACTATCATTGGAGTGATTTTCTTGGGTACCTCTCTCAATCGTGTGCAGTGTTGCGTAGCTGGTGAAACAAGAGGATGGAGGACTGCATGGGGCCACTGTGAGCTCAGGCAACTCTGAAATAGAAATTAAATCCAGGGGTTCAGAGGAACATCCTGGAGCTTCAAAAGCCACAGATAATCCTCCAACATACTTTAATGTACTTAACTCCAAGTCTAAAATACCAAATACTACAAAAAGCAATGTGTCAGAGGTAGAAAGCAGGAGAGACTGTGAATGTTGTCAGTCTCATGGGCTCCTGCAGCAACAGGGTATTTGCCCAATAAAAATGGCCAGGTGGCCTTTGATAGTGTAATGCCATCTTACAGAAGAAGATGAAAAATATAAAGGCATCCCTATGATCCTTGATTTAAGGAAAACCTCCTTCTTGATCCCAAACCTGGTGATCAAGTTAATCCTGGGCATGGGAGCAAGATGCATCTTCCTATGCCAAATCCACCTTTACCTGTGGGTGCTTGCTGATGCTACAGAAGAAAAAAGCAAACCCAAATCCCAAGTTACACATCAAGTGGCAGAAATAGTAATTCTTCCTGATCCCCAAGACCACAGGATTATATATAGCCTCGGCATGGCATACTAAATAAATCTCCTTGCATCCCCTGGTTGGATACACCAAGAAACTGTACACCCAGCCCCTCATATCACAAGTGGCAGTTTCTCACCATCTCCTGTTGTGGAGGAGGAGGGCTGGCGTGGGATGTACAGAGTTGTCCGGGGTGAAGTGGCATGGGTTTGGGTGCTGCCTGTCCTGCAGAAGTGCTGACCAGCTGAGAGCAACCACTGGGGCAGCTCACACTGGTGGGAGCTGGGCTGATGTCTGACAGCCCCAACCTGCAGTCACAGCGTCCTTAGAGGAAGGCAGGATGACTCAGCTGGTGTCATGGTTGGTTTCAGGAAGAAACCAGAGAGAGGGACTTAGAAAAGCTTATTGCTGTGTTTTGGGAGAGGAGCAGCTGGTTGCTGCCTGTCCATCATCCCATTTTCTTTTCCTTCTTGATCTTCGCTGCAGCGCTGCTCTGCAAAGCGCTCTGACTCACCGCTTGTGAGTGGGAAAGTGAAGCTTGCTGTGAACTTGGGCAGTTTAATTTTCAGATTTTGATCAGGACTCAGTTTATCAGAAAGGCTAGAAGCCGAAGCTGGCCCATGGGTGTAAACTGGAGGTGGTAGCTGATGGGCATGTGCCATTCTCCCAAGTCCTCCACACGCTGAGCCAGCTCTGCTGCAGGCTGCAAGAGTCATCAGGAATGCTGTTAAAGCAGCACAGCTCCTTTTAAAGTCGTGGGATTGTGGGGTTTTGGCATCATGTCAACTATTCCTGAGACAGCTCCCAATTATACTCCTTTTCTTTGTGGTTTATTTTTTTAAATTTGTTGTTTTTCTCAGATAGTTGGTGCACAAGTGTTCTCAGTTATGTGAAATGGATTCTCACAAGGCTTTTATGTAAATACTTGTCTGGATGGATTTGCACTTTATTCTTCTGCTTGTAGCTGAAACATTGAAACTGTAAACTGTGGTCACAAAAAATGTTTGCTTCCGATGGTGTTTTTATCTGTGAAGATGTCTGGTTTAGATTTGGACATGTCACTCTTTACATTAAGTGACAGCCCATAATAACTATGAATGCTGTGGTTACTTGAGCCCTGGCAGCATGAGAGTGCTCAGATGAACAGGACACAAACATGGCTGATCCAGCAACTGAGTTCTGTGTTCCTACTGGTCAAAATTAGGTTTGGTTATATTTAAGTAAGACCCAAGATTATCCTCAGAAAATCAAAGGGCTTTTTCTAGAGAAGCAGGTCAGCTCCTGCAGGATAGCTCTGCCTTAATGACTCCAGAGAGGTACAGGGATCTTTGTGGACCTCGTAATAGTTTATGTACAGGCTATTCAGATGTGAATTGGAGCAGTTCTCCCCCACAATACAAACTTTTCATCCAGTGTGAGTGCCTCACAGAAGCTTTTTGGACTGCTATTTCTTATCACACCTATTCTCCTTAGTCCTTTCAGGGAATAAGTATTATTGGTTGTAATGGGACCTCTAAAGACAGGTGGAAGAGTTGAAATTTAGATGTGTGTAAGTTGCAAGTTGAAAATGCCTTTAGCAATTGACAGATAAATCCTGGCATGTCCCCAGAATGCAGACAGCAGAATGGGTTGCATGTCAGAAGGTGGTTGAGATGGCGCAGGACCAGGGTACTAGGACACCTGCTGCTGCTCTGCAGCAGACATCCCATCTCTGGTTTCACCCCTGAGTGCTGCACCTGATGATCAGTAGTCCCATATTTTGCTAATACTCAGTCAGCTGAGGCTGCTGCCAGAGACACATGATTACCAGGGAGCATTTTCATGAACACTCTCTCAGCAGCCTTTGTGCAAAGATGAAGCTACCCTGATCCTCAGTGCAAGCAGTTTACTCCACTCATCCTTGCACCCCTGTGCTAATGCAATGTTTTGTCTGTGCAGTATAGCAGCTCTGAGCCTGGGAGATAGCTTTTTATTCAAAACCTGATCTGTCTTTGGGCTGTGCTGCAGGGCCCTTGTTGGGGGTGTTGAGTTTTTCTTCCTATTTTGCAGTACCTTTCGAGTCCTAGAGAAATGTGATGTTTTATCAGGCACTGATTTTGCTACTGAAGCAAAATCCTTGCTGTCACTCACTTATGTGTCATGCTGTCACAATGCTTCTTTGGACCTGGCTTTTTTTATTCATTATTGATCATGGGAAATTGTTTCTAGAAGTGGGATGTAATTTATTTATTACCAAGTCTTCCAGTGGAATGTGATTTGTGCTGAAGTCCTTTTCCCTGAATTGTGCTTTGGCAAACATGATAAGACTCTGGAAGTAGGACAGCTTTGATGCTGAAGAGTCACTCTTAACATCCCAAATATGCTGTTGTAAATGTGGCTGTACCCTCACTTCTGTGCTTCATTTCTGCTGGTGCCAGAGGTTCCCCATCTCCTTTTAACATCTAAGCTGTCTCCCTCTGCCATTGGTGGCAATAGGTAGGGCCTGAAGCACATTAGACCCACTCATATTGTATCATATCATAGAAAGTATTTTTATGGAACGAAATGAGCAAATGAAATGATATATGTATATAGTAAAGGCTATTTGCAAGCCAATAAATAGATATTTTTAAGTACAGAGTCTGGTATGTTATTCTGTTTGTCAGACCTATCCCAAATTTCAGGTTTCAAAAGATTTTTGCACGTCAGTGTGTTTATATCTTCCCCATGAAGTGAGGCACAGTGGGTTGAGGGGAAAAATGGGATCTGAGTGCTCCCGGTTGACTAATACTCACTGAGATCCACTGCTCCGAGAGCATCCACAAGAGCCCATTCCAGCTGCAGACATATTACGAGCTCCAAAGATAATCTGTAGAAGGGGGAAAGCTCCTAAAACTGGTGTTATAATCTGTTACACCAGAAAAGCTTTCTTACTCTAGCCTTGATCATATATTTTTTTACATAGGGGAATGCCATCTCTTTCATTTCCTCCCCTCTCCCTCTCTTATGATTTACTTTTTTTACCCATAAAAGTCTGAAATGTCCTTTTGCACTTCTGCTACTATTGTACCCAGGATTTTAGTGGGAACATTTGAAAAATAAATACTAGCCAAGGAGCACATTCATTTTTATTATAGCTATTCTCTCTGCATATGCAATGGTGAATTAACTCTATTTCTGCAAGTCTCTTGATTTTTATGTATCAGTGGAGAGAAGCTAAGGCCGTAAAGCTTGTTTGGTCCTGTAGACATTTGTGTTCTTAAATATGTAAAGATACCCCAGTGGAGCCTATACTGTTCCTCTATTTTTTGTGTAATTCTATTTTAGTGCATGTATTGCTAGTGATTTCCATTTTGTTTAATTCTCTTTAAAAGCTGAAAATCTCTCCAAATCTGTTTCTCTTCCTATTTCTGAGACTGCCTGTTATTGTTGCAGAATTATAGCATGACACTGCCTGAATATAGGCAATTTTCTACTCCAAACATGTTATCATTACTCCTTCAATACATTTATTGCTTCAGAACCTCTGGGGCAGTAGTTGCTTTGCTCCAGTGAGCACCAGAGATAGCAGACACTTGCTAGTCCTAAAGCTTTGAAGTAGGTGCCCTGGTCCATATTATACTCTCTGGGGCATTTTGGCAAAACCTGTGTCTACTTAAGAAACATTTTCCCTTCCTTAGGCTTCTTGACCTGATCCTTATGTATCCCTGGGTTTATAGTGGTGGGATGCTTGTGGATGTACAGGCTTGAGCTCAGTGCCTTGTTTATTGAGTTACTTTTATGGTAGCTTATATCCTTCTGTCTTAATCTCATTTTATGTCTTTTTTTCCTCTCCCAGTCTTTATAATGGTAAGTGTCTCTGATATTTAAATGCTCACATACATGATCAGTAGATCTTAAGAGTAATATTTTTCTCTCATCCATTTAGTAAATGCTGGGTATGGCTTGCTTTACAAGTAAATCTGGATGATGGGATGCTCACATTGCATGTTTTTTTCTTCAGTGGTCACAATAGTAATAAATAGGTTTATTGCTATTGTCAGAGACATATGTTTTAAGGCCAGCAGGGCCATTATGATTATTTGGTTGGAGATTATGGATTGCTCGGAGCAGAATTCAAAGCACTGAGTCAAACTTAATAATGTGAAGGGGAGTATGCGTGATCTGAATACATCACTCGGGAAGATGCAGCCCTTATGTAGGTGTCACGTGAGTGTGGCATGCAAGCATGTGCTTGACTTTAGTTGTGGGAGTACTTATCTCCCTTCCCAAAGTCCACAGTGCTTTCCGAACTCAGGTGTCCCAGATTGGAGGTGATGATCTTCCATGTGCTCAGTTTTCTACGCACCGTGAAAAAGTTGCACATTATTTACAGTTTGTATTCTTGCAGTAGCTAGACCTTGGAATGACAGTGTCTGTCAGCAAGCTGGCTAGTCTCTTAATAAGTATTACATGAATCACTGCATCCTTATGGTTCTGAAGACTTTATATTTTTCTGAAGGAACTGCTCTTCCTAGAGATGCTATCTCAAAATGACATGTCTCCCCCAGAAAAGTACATTCCTCAAGGGGTCTTTAGAGCCACTCTGCTGCACTTAGGCCCTGCTGAGTTGTGTGGCTGATTATGATGCTCTGCAAAGAGTTGTTTCACAACTATGATTTTCCAATTACTTAAATCACCTGGAACCGAGAACTAAACCAGAGTTCCCTGTTATTTCTTTTTTCTGTTTGTTTTGAGTGGAGCTTTTGGTCCTATTTTGCTTCCTCCGAAGACCATTTGCCTAATGCCTGGTCTTGCTATCTGGATGGAGATGTGCAGTCCCACCCAATCCTCCATTGCAGGTGGGCTTCAATTTAAATTTAGGACATAACAGCAGGTATCTACATGAGAGCTAGGTGTCTGAACTGCTGTTCAAATGACCACAGTAGGATTCACAGGGCACACAGACACATCAGGAAGCTAAATTTCAGTGCCTTAATCTCTAGCTCAAACACACCCTTCCTATATGAGCTGTATTTCTCCTGCTGAAACCAAGTGAGAGGGGTATTCTCAGCACTTGTCACATCAACTCTTTTGGGAGGTCACAGCCAGAGGCTTAGTAAAGTGACCCAAAGGCACTGCTATACAGACAGCCACAGCAAACAGGAGCACCTCTGCCTGCTCCAGGCTGCCTGGCCACAGACCCTGAACTGCCCAGAGCTTTGAGGTGGATCTGCCCAGACCTCCACCTTATTGCTAGGGCCCAGAGAAGACCCAGCCTAAACACTGGACAGAAAATACACTGAAAGCAATTGAAAATAAGCTGATCAGACAGAAGAGAACATTTAAAAGGATTATTAACAACTCTTCCGCTGCTCAGGATGTCTTTGCAGGCAGATCCTTGCTTCCAGACTTGGTTTAGGCAAGTGATTCATTGATTTCAGGGTTGCAGCAAACCCTGCGCAACCACTTCTCATCCCAGGATATCTTCCCTTTCCACTTTCTCCTAGGCCTGGCTCTTTCATCCTTGTCCCTCACTGCAGGCTGTCTGATACTGCTTGGGTTGCAGGTTCCCAGCTCCACCAGCCCAACCCTGATACCACCTATCCTGTCCTTCCCAGCACCTTCTGCCTGGAGCAGGCTCAGCAGTGATTTGCCCTCCCTCCATGGTATGCCACCTGATCCAAACTTCTTTCAGGAAAGGGAGACAGCTGTGAATGTGTCATCTTCACCCCAGATGCTTCATACAGGTCCTGGTGATAGCAGAGGGTAGGTAGGTGAGTAAATTCCCATGACAGCTATAAATTGTCTGCAGCAGATAGTGGGAAAAGACTGGATAAGGATTTAATATAAAGCAGTTCAAATCTTTTTGAGAAAGGGAGCCTAATTATCTGAATTTCTTAATTACCAGCCCTTTTATAGTATACACTCATAAAAGGCAGCTGGAACTTGGAATTACCTATCCAGAGCAGTTCACCATATTGTTACTTCTGTGAGAACAATATGTTATAAACCACGTACCAGTTAAGTTGTTTTAATTAACCAATTATCTATTCAAAGTTTCTTGTAGCTCTTTATCTCTGTTCTTTAGCTACAGTACAATATGGAAATGAGAGTAAATTAAAGCACTTTATTAGACAAAATAGAATTAACAAAGAAAATAAGAAGTTACAGCGAACAAAACACACGCCACCTGATCATGCTTGCAACATGTAAAATGATAACTTTAACTTTGGCTGTTAAAACAGATGAAGTATAATAAATTAAACCAGTTAATCCAAGTCATCCTACAGTTGTATTACCAGAGTAAGCTGTATCTGCGATCTGCTGGTGGAGCAGATGACCTCTGGAAGAGTGCAGACTCCTCACCATCACCATATGGGTTTAGTGTTGTCTACAGGAGACCATCTGTGCCTGCATGCCCTGTCCTGCACCAGACTTGCACTGGAAGCGGGACCAGGACTGATGGGACTCTGGGCTGTGCAGGCAGCTTGTATCCAAGTGCCCTGAAAGCCATGGTTTCTCCCCAGTGGGACCTAATTTGCAAGTCTTGCAAAACACACATAAGAACACTCCATACAAGACCCAGCAGCTGCTGTGTGCTCTCAAACCACAGCTGGAGAATCCCCCCATCTCTTCCCTCCACACTTTCTGAAATAACCCTGTTATCAGAGTGCTTATGTGGGGCATGGAGCAAATCCCATCCTTGCTTGAGGCACAAACACATCCCCTACTTCCAGGCAGTTTGTTATTCCCTGGATGAGCTATTTAGCAGCAGGCTTGCAAACGCTGCTTAATAAAGCACCTAAAATCAGGGTGGGCAGACAGGACTGAAGATGGTTGCCTCTTTCCAAGACTTTCCTCCTGGCTCGGGGTCCTCGTGGGATAACATGTCAGGGGCCAGGACCTCTTGGCCACATCATGGTGGTTCAGCTTTTTCACAGCATGACTGCTGTGTCAAGACAGGCAGTGGCTTTCTGGGAAAGCAGGGGGATGCCACTGAGAACAACTTGTGTGCTGAGCAGGCAAAAACTATCAACAGATGAAACCAGGCAAACTGAGGATGTGATTGCTGCCAGGCTTCATGGTTGGAGGTTGTTCTTTGCATCGGTATTGCTCCTGCACAGCAGCAGCTCCTCTCCTTGTGAATCAAGGAGAGCATTTAAAAACTGAAGTCACTTGCAAGACTTTAACTAAGGTATGTGCTTTCAGAGAAGTATTTGGGCACAAAGAGTCGTCTTGTCACTTAGGTAAACAAGACGCAACTATTGGGCTCAGTTTGGGGCTTATCAATTGGAACCAGCATGAAAGTGAGTTCTCCAGCTTCGGTTTGCAGTTGCAATGACTGGTTTCTCAAGATAAACTAAGAGCGTATTCAAGTACTTTTCTCTCAAAGTGATATGAAAGTCACATTGTTGTTACTCCACATCTTACAAGCCAGTTCCCTAAATAGGATTTCAGAGAAAAACAGTTAATGGGATGCTCATCTTGGGTGCGATTTGAGGCATTACCAGATGGATTGATGGTTGCTACCCCTCGCTGCTCCCCCCCCCCCCCCCCCCAGTTTTCTTTGGGATGCTTTGTGCTCCAGGCAGAGGAGTGCTGAACAACATGCATGGGCTTGATTCAGTCTTTTACGGGCAATGCCCGTTGTTCCTTTTCTTGGCAAAGCTGGCACTTGCTAATCAGAAAGTGGTCAGATGGGTAAAAATGAAGAGATGTCCACCTGGAGCAAGTCTTGTCTTGGCCCTTCCCAGAAAGGGAACAAAGCATATTCTTGTATTTTGGCTGCTTGGTGTTTCTGGGAATATAAAAGGAGATGCATCCTACCAGTTTGGGTAAGACAGCTCCGGCCATCTCTGACCTCTAATTAATTGTACAGCTACAACTTATCCTGGGATGTCTGTTAATTGAGGCACTGACCAATAATGATTTGTGCAAGGTGCAGAGTCAATGACCTGCTAACTGGGAGGCCATGCTGAGCTGTCCTCAAACATCCTTCTCCAGCATGTTCAGACCTCAGTACTGGCCAGAGATCTCCATTTCAAAGCTGTAACAAGGTCCCCTGACAATTTTCTCCCTGCTTGTGGGGATGTTGCTGATGGCCAGGAGCTGGGAGCTGTGTCTGCCCCATTGCCCCTTCACCCTGCCTCACCTGCCTGTTAGACCCAAATTGTCATTAGGGGTAAAATGGGAACACCTCTTCTGAGAAGCTACGGATTTATTGTCAGCCTAATTAGTCTTAACACTCTAATCAAAATATAACAAACAGTTATTATCCCAGTTACAATAATACTAACACTCTGAATTAATATGGAAAAACATCATTAATAATAGCTATAAAACCCCTGCTGGTATCTGTCTCAGGTTATGCTCACCCTTCTGCTGTTCCTAAGCCTGGTGGCACTGGTCCTCCTGAAGCAGAAAATGGGTCTAGGTGTCAAATGGGTGGATGGCATCTCAAGTCCTTCACCAGGACGAGCTCAGGGCGGCTGGAAGGGCCCCTTCCCCAGGGTGCTCACTGTTACCTTTATGCCTCCTAACGCAGCCTGCTTTCTTGTCACTGCTGAAGTTTGCAAATTGCACAAAAGCCGCCCAGGGTCAATTAATGTAAGGGGTTGTTTGTTATGCAGTTACCGCTCAGGTTTGCTGCATCCTCATGTAGCATTTGCAGAGCTGGGCTGAGACAAGTTAGGCAATAGCCACTGATCAATGGTGACCGCAGCCAAATGAGCTAAAACCAGCTCATGGGCCAAGGGGAGCCCAGCGAGTCCCATCACTTTGCTCTTCAAGTGCCAAGCCAGCAGACATTCCTAGGCCCTGCATAGTGAAAATCATGTTGCAAAAGACTGTATTTCAGTAGGAACACTATTAGTGATAGTTAATGGGAAACTCAATGCAGTAAACAAGCCCTTTTACTGTTTCATGAATATCCAATGCTGCTTTGGATATTGTTCCTTATGTTAATAATATTATCATATTAATTTTAGTTCAGTTTAACATTATATTGCTTATATTTAATAGGTTATATATATTAGAGAAATTAATATAAACATTTTATCTTCCTGTGCTTTTATGAGTCATCAAATAATTAGAGCCAGGTAGCTTTTAAAAGATTTTTTTCTATCAAAATGCTGTTTTGTCAAAAATTAAGTTTTAAACTGGAGTAGGGCTCTTTAGATGCTATAAGGATTTAATCAAAGAAAGCCATGATGATGGCTTTTGGTTTCAAAATAACTTTTTTTACAATAAGTTTTTATTTATGACAACTGTAACACAAAGGTTTTTAATACTGAAATTTTAATACTGAAATACTGAAATAAGATGATTTGTTGCAGATGGTTTAATCCAGTCCCTGCTCTACCTTTTAAATGTGGTAGGTACTGAGATTTTAAATGTGTAAGGACACTATGGGAACTGGCTTTTGTCTGAAGTTCTTCTGCCTTTGGGCCTTGAGTTTCCAGCATTAGTAGATACTCCCTGGGGACCAAGCTCAATTGATACAAAATGATTGTGAAATCTGAAAGGGCTCCCTTATGTCTCTGCTCTTCCATTCCTGCTTTAAATGGCTACAAAAGAGTTTAGCTATGGCTATGCACTGCACAGAAATTTTCGTTGACTCCCTGATTTTGGTGCTAGAAAGGCCCATTAAATTACATAGTCTGATGTTCTTCAGACTAAGGGTTGCTATCTGCTTGGGATTACAAAAACTTTCAAATTGCCTGAGAAGTGTTACAGAAAGCAGTGTTAGCAGCTATTTCAAAGCAGAGGGGTGAAAGCTTGTTTTAATAATATATTGCAAGTGTTCACACTACCCAGGCATCTGCTAACTGCCCTCAATTTTAGGTAAAAAAGAATGGACTTCTTCCAGGGAGAAGTGCATGTTTATAACTGCAGGCAATAATTAGAGGCTGGTGATTCAAGGTGCTGCAAAAGGAATAGGAAAAAAACCAACAAAACAAGAAAGAAACCCAGCAAAAAACCCCAAAACTGTAGGGGGAAAAAGAGCTGAAAACTGCTCAAGTACTTGTTCTAGGATAAATTTAACCTTGGTGAAATTTATCCAGGCTGAGTTTTTCCCACCTCTAGAGAGACACTGTAAGGGCTGTCTTAAACCAGTATCTGTTGTCCGTGATTTACCTCACCCTGGTCTCACCACATGCTCCTGCAACTGGGAAGCACCTGCAGGATGAGCAAGCCTGTTGGGCAGCACCTCACCTTGTGATGACGTTGCCCTGGTCTCCTTGGCAGCTGAAGGAGGTGGGTGCACCCAGGGATCCCCACCCAACCCCTCTCTGCTCCATGCTTTAGAAAGAGCTGGGTCGTGTCCCCAGCGCCTTTCACTTCATCTCCATCAAGTATAACAGGAGCACAGGCGACTCCTCTGATGGAGACCCCAACATCTTGTTGGGAGTGTCCATATTTTCTCACATGCAGCACTCAATCCCCAGGTAACAGATTGATACCGACTGTTCTCAGGCTGTTCCTATGTGCCAGACACTTTAATCCTTCCCTTGTGTACTACAAGAACATGTTCACAACTTTCATACAAACTTTTAATAGCTGATCCAAACAGGCTGGAAGCAAGGTTTCTGAACAAGCAGCAGGGCTTGACCAGCACTATTAAATAGTGATTTTATCCATGTTCACATGGGTCTTGGATGAGGGAATGGAGAGTACATAGCATTAAACAGATATTTTTTTTTCTTTTTACAGCAGCTTTAGATTAAATAAGTTTGTGGTAGCTGGTAGGGTAAATTAGATAGGAGCTGCTGAGAGATAGCAGGGAGGATTAGTGGGCACTTGTAGCAATAATGTAGAGCAGGTCTGAGGTGAGAATTGTTGCCCAATAAATTAGGGGGACCAAGGTTCAAAGGGAGCAGAGCTGATGCTAGGTTGGGGAAGGATTAGTCTAAAGATGATATCTTTTCTACATGAGCAGTGGTGGTCACCATCTGTTTTGCATATCACAACGTGATGGTAACCTCCATGGCTCCACTCTGCAACTGGAAATCCCCTTTTTCTTTACTTTTTTTCCAGGGATGTGGAGCAATCGGGCAAACTCCTGGTAAATTTGTGAAGAAATCCAGGGGAGATCATTAATTCTGTATTTTTCTTCTTCATCAGATTGCTACCCTTTATGTATGCTCACAAACTCATTGTGCTCTTGCATTTCTTTGCATTATCTACAGAGAGGTACTTACGCAAAACTATTTCTTTTTCCTGTGCACTTCTCCACTGCACTGTTATCATTTGCACATTAAAAAAGCATTTGTCCCCTATATATCTTTGTATTTCACCTTCACACTTTGAAGGAATTTCTTCAGTCCTCTCTTTGCTTAAGAATATTCTTGTTTGGGGAAGACAGTTTTCACTAATCCTGCAGATGTGCAGACCCTTTGCAATACCTATCACTTTTCTTTTGCTGCCCTTCCGTGACCTGGCTAGTTAGACCAGAAAAGTCACTCTAGGTTGTCTATTAACTACTCAAACTCATTTTGGGCTGATTAAATGCAACTATAAACAGCTGTCTCCCTGCTGCAGTTTTTCTCAAGGAAAAGTGTGCTGTTCCCAAACTGGTTTTGCTTTGACTGTAAAATCTGTGACAACATAGAGCCATTTTCTAAGGAACATGAAGATGTGCTACAGACCCCCTGATGCCTCTAGGCTTGCTTGTGGCCTTGTGCAAAAAGGGACCTACTTAGCCAGTGATGTAGCTCTTTTTTTAAAGCACTAAAATACACCAGATCCAGAGTGTGCTTGTATGGACAGCTAATTTGAGCTTTATAGTGCCTAACAGTTACTTACTGAGTGTTAGCAGGGTCATTCAGTGTGCCGAAGTTGGGTGATGATGACTAATCCAGAAAGCCTTTGTGTCTATCACAGGGCTGACCCTGCTCACCATTTGGATCAGAACTGCTGCGCACAAGGGTTAGACCATACCCTTTTATCTTGCCAAGAACCTATTCACTCTATGGCAGGCTGATTTCTTTTAGACTTAGTGTGTCCAAACAGCTCAGCACAGGCTCAGATGAATGCTGGAGCTGTAGAGGAGAGGGAGCTAGATCATGCTGGTAGTTGGGTAGGTGACACAAGGAACTGTGTCCATCAGTATAAATCAACTGAAGAGAAGGTGATAGTCGCATTGCTCCTCTACCTCTAGCAACCTTCACATAAAGCTGCCTTCCAATGGCAAACCTTGGTTGACCTGCCTTATTACCCAAAGGGATCTTCAGTCCATAATTCCCATAACTCATAATTCTGCAAGGACATGTCCCCATGTTTTTGGTTTGGGAGTCCTCTGCACAACACAGGCACAACCCAAGAATAAAAGTAGCGCTGTGGTTTTACCAGTGCCCATGACCTCTGTATTCGCACTGGTGGACCCTCTAACTCTCATTCCTCTGGTCTGCCTGGGACATGGTCACAGTGGTGACAGGACAACAAGGTCCCCCTGCCAGAATCTGAACACAGATACTCTGGGCTGGGTCAGTTTTCAGTGCAGTAGTTTAGCAGTTAACAGCTAGGAAACTTGATTTATCAAGAGTGTTGGGAAGGTGCAAGTTCATTTGGGCATCGAAGACCAATACGACCAAAGAGTGATGTGGCCCCTTGCCCTGATCCCCCTTTGCCTTCAGCAGAGGATCTGCCCTTTCCGAAGGGGGAATGAGAGGGCAGAAAGTCCAGGTGATAAATAGAGAGCAATGGGGTTTGTAGGTGAGGTCACAGCTCCATGGCCACGCCTTCATATCAAACCATTAGTTTTCCACCTGTCTTGGGTATTTCTTCAGCTGGGGCTGCAGACCACCTCAAACCTTTCCATATCTGGGTATTAATGTGAGATTCTCAAAGCTCAAGTGAGTCTCATCTTCTGGGGCATGACGGGCATGACACCAGCCTCTTTCTTTCCATGGCACTTATCTCTGCAGGCTGCCCTGACGAGCTAGAAGACAGAAGCTATTTTGGGTGGTGAAAGGCTGGCTTGACACTTTCCTGCAGAGAGCCTCCCCCAGCGCCCGTTGAACTCGGGCGAGCTGTCGGAGAGAAGCCCGCTAATTAGCAAAGATCCTCGTGCTGCAGCCGGGAGCGGAAAGGGTGTCTCTGTGCAGCTCTGTACACAGCAATGACAGCTTCGGCTTTGCTATTCTGTCCTGGCTTGTTTTTATTGAAACTTTACGTAGATGTGGAAAATGCACAATTAGAGGCTGTTATGTGATTGATTTCTGGGCGCAGGGGCCTTTCCTCCTTGCCTGGAAGGTCTGGCAGGTATTATTTAAAGAGCTAATGAATGTTAATGGGCACATTATTTGCAAATCTTGAAGTGGAATATTAGATCAGGGCTCCTGTGTGTCATGGTAATCAGCTTTCCCTCGCTCGCTCTGGCTCGGGGGGGAAACACCCTGCAGTTGCTTTGTTGTACGCTTTTCAGATTAATATCCTTTTTCCAATCCAGCAGCTTTTCTCTGGGTGTTTTAGTCAAAGAAGCAGATGGCTCACACGCTGGTATTTGATGCCTGACCAAAGGGATTGTCCTGCTCAAAACCACCCCGCCAGGGAGCATGAAGTGAGTTTCCTGCTTTGTTTTCTGAAGGGAAAAAAAAGAACTGCTTGGAAGGAGGCAGGGATGGGCTGGCTTGCCCACACCATGGCAGCATGCCTGTGATGGAGGCCAAGGGCAGGGACGGGCAGGCAGCATCTCTTCTGCTCAGTGCCTGCCAGAGCCCACGCGAACCCTCCTCTGGATGGGGACTGGCTGTGGGAACCCCAATATCCGACCATGGGAGCAGCTCGCGTGGTGAGCATCTTGTCGGGCTCCCTGCTGCTGCTCTAAGCCACCTTTCCTCCAGGGCTTCCCAAGTTTGTCTTGTGTCTGCCACCACCCCAGTGCTTCCTCCGCACTTCCATCCCTTACCCTCAGTGCCGTCCAGTATGCCCACATCCACCCAGAGCTGTCCGCAGGCTGGCATGGGGGCCACTCCAGACCTCCATGCACGTCGGTGGCCCACCAGCCCACATCCTCCTGGGTGGCGAGCTGCTGCTGAATGCTGCGGGTAAGGCTTGAGTCTTCCCCACTATGCTTTCAACGAGAACACAAATAAAGGTTCGTCTTCTGACTTTCACACAACTCCTAGAAATATGGTGATCCTCTCAGCTGTGGCTTTGACTTCCCCATTAGCTCAAAATGCCTGGCAGATCGCTGAATAGCACACATGTTGTTTCCTTTAGGAAGCCAAACTAAAAGAAAGGAAGAAATCACAGGTGACTTTCCAAATGCTTTTGCTGGATGGAGGTTTTCCCTAAGCATTGGACAAAGAAATGAAGCTGCTGCACGGTGCCGAGTACAACTCTGCTGTGCATCAGGAGGTGCCCAGGGAAGGGTGTTGCTCTGTAGCGTCCAAAGTGAGGCACAAAAGCAGCGAGTTTTAAGACTGGACAACCTCTGGGTGACACGAAATTGTCATTTAGGTGTTATACTTGCTGAGTATGCTGCACATGTAGGGGACCCAAGTGAGGCGAGTAGTACCGGGGAGCTGTGCTGTGGGAGATCGTTGCTGCCCCAAGTGCAATGCAAGTGAAAGATGGGGGAAGGCAGGCGGTATGCTGCCATGGTACATCAGCAGAGTAATGATGAAAGAACATACATAACCTAGCTATATATTTCCTATATCCTTCTTGGTGAATCAGGAGGGTTTCCATCTAAGAAGGGGAAGAGTTTTCTGCTCTGTAGTATATTTGCTCTGTTGCCTCCACATTTCTCAGCATCTACCCACCCCTTTCTCCTCAGCTCATCGGTGCCAACCTACTTTGTATTAACAGCAATTCAAATGTTAACAGCTGCTGTCCATGTTAATCAAAAAGAAGCTTAATACAAATATATGATTATTGTATGAGCATTGTATAAGCGATACTTGGTTATGTCTTAAGCTAAAATAACAATATGCACTTTTATCCAATCCTGATACATTTATAAATATATTTAAATGGATATAAATATTTATAAATAGTTTCTGTAATCTTCTGTAATTAGGCTTTAAGCTCTGTGACAGACAGCATCTGTTTGAACTGCATGCGCTCTCGGCGTGTGTGTGTGTGTGTGTGTGTGTGTCAGGTTTCTCTAATAAGTGTCAGAGTTGGGCAGATGCCTCTGAAGGGAGCCAGCACACCTTGCTCCTTCCCTTGGAAGAAGGCAGCCCGGACCTGGACCAACCTCCTGGCTGTGGGAGGCGGCAGCGAGGAAAAGCCAAGCAGAGAGCTGGCACGCTGCAGCCCATGCCCAGAGGCTGGGGGGGGGGAGCAGGGGGTGATGGAAGGACAAACAGCCCAGGGCCCAGCGGGGCTGATGCTGTGGCTACTGCAGCTCCTCAAGTTATTGTCAGCTGGAAGCGGGTCTGGGAGGAAGGACCAGCTGGCAAGGTGGTGGGTGGGGAAGCCGTTCATAAACCCTTTTCTATTTCTACTCATAACTCTATTTCTACTCTGTTTGACTTGGTCACTTTGAGCTAAGTCCATTTCAGAAGAAAAGAAAGTATCCTAACTTATAGCCAGACAAACTGACCCTTTTTGCTCTAAAGCCTTTTGGGGATGCTCTCTACACAGAGGAAATGGGGCAGATTTTTCTCAGGGCTATAGGCATCTGCTCATTCCTTGGGACCAACTGATGAGCACGGTGGCAGCAGGGCAGGACGATCCATGGCCACACAATGCCACCAGGGGCTCCCACAGGTACCTCCCCTGCACTTAAGTCCCAAAGTGTCTGCTGGGACAGAGCTGGATGCCTGCATGGACTGTTCCGTGCTTGTCTTTTACAGTTCGGGACAGGCTGACATTGCTCAGATGGCTCCTGGCTATTTGGGCAGCACCATAGAGTCACACAAAGCTGGCAGAGGAGGATGCTTAGACTATCCCACATAAGGATCACATAGGGGCTCTGGTAGGACAGAGAGCGTCTGCTGCTTGGTGCCAAGGTGGCTTGATGGGTGTGTTCAGTGAGAGAAACAGAAATAGGCACTGCAAAAGTTTCACTGGGCACAGACTTTTTTTGCTAGGGAACCCTTTTTAGGGATGATGACACAGGCCACATTCTGGGGAGATGCTACTAAATGGTCCCATGCTCTGTGGGCCCAAGCGAGATGGGGAGGAGAGGGAGAGGCAGTTTGCCTGGTCCCATTCGGATGGATGTCCTGGAGGGTGCTCATGTGCAAGGTTGTGAACCCTGGAACTGGGAGGCTGTGCTGGAGAGATGTCCTCAGCTCCCATGGGTACCACTCTGCGTTCCCCCACTACGCACATTGCTTTGGAGACTGTGGATGTGTCCCCTGCCCTTGGCCTGTTTGTCCAACCAGCCCAGCTGTGTAACTACTGCTGGTGCATGAGAAGAGCACGTTTTGCCCATGGTCTGCGGGGGGGGAAATTCTTTTGGGGGAGATGGAGGGACCTTTGCTGTCATTCAGGCTGAGGACATGGAGGAGGATGGAGAGTTTTGTACATGTGGGATGGAGACAAATGCTGGGAATGGGAGGAAAAGAGAAAGTGGGGCAGATCAGAACAAAGCCAGACTGAAGCAGGAGCCTGGGGCTGTGCAGGAGTGGGAGACCCATCTAGCAGAGCTGGACTGGCTGCGCCAAAACACTGGAGTGGGAGAAAAACCCTTAGGAATAGGGACTGACCAGACTCTGGCTCTCCATTTTCAGTCCTACTCTTGAGCAGGGGCACTATGATGCTCTGTAGTAGATGATTGTCTTTTCCCATTTACATGTTTAAAAATGCAGGAGAACAGACTGAAAAAAAAAATCAAATTGCACACTGAAAAGTTGCAGGATGATCTTTGCTTTGCAGCTTTGACTTGGGCCTTGGCTGCGTATCTTTAATCTTTCAGAAGTCTTTAATCAGAAGAAAATCTGGCTTATCCCTAAAGCCCAGGGTCTGAGCCTGTGCAGTGCAAACAGAATCCTCTGGAGCCTCCAGGAGGAGATTGCACGGAGACAAGCAAACACGCGGCTGTAGCTGTACTAGACAAGCACGTCACTGCACAGCAACAACCAGGTACGCTGTCCAACGGGAGCCGCGTTTGGTGGCATTTAAGGCTCTGGATGCAGAGGAAGAGAAGTGATGCTCAAGGCATGAACAGGGAAGAAATGAAACTGTGACAGCTGTGAATGAATAAGCAGGCTGTGTATTTTAAAAGGGAAAATTGGAATGCCTGCAAAATGTCCACACTCACCTGGAGGGAAACTTGCCAGTTCTTGCAAGCCTGGATTTATTTAGGGGTGATGTTGAAGATTTGCAGGGGTTTCATTTTTTTTAGAAATGGGGCAGTGTGGCTTGCTACCAGTTTGCTAAGAGATCACAGAAAACATGAGAAACCAGCAGGGCCTGTGCAGCTGCTCTGTTCCCTCTGATGCTGGCTGCACCGCTCCCATGATATAAGCAAAGTCAACCCCGCCAGCGCTGCTTTTCAGTTTAAAGCTAAGTGTATCTACTTCAGACCTTGCTGGGACAAATTTTTTTGGCATGAACAAGGCTTTCCCCACCGTCTTAATGGAGAGCAGACTTGCTTTACAAATGTTTTCAGGCAGAGCTAGCCAGGGTAGATGGTGGATCCTGTCGGTTGGCCTCGGAGAAGTGCCTGCAGCTTCTGTTGCTGGGTTTCCCTTTCCTCCTCTCCCGCCCTTGTTGAATGTTCCTGGCAGTTTTTAGCTGTGATAAAAAGCTCAGAGGAAATGGCAAGAGCTGGAAATAATCTTGCTTTCAGCCTAAAACACGGGAGAGGGAAAGGTACTTGGATTTTCACAACCTTCCCTCCTGTCGTCACACGCTCCTGGCTCCTCTACGGCAGGTGGGATGTGAGGGGCCATAGCAGCCTTTGCAGACAATATTTCTGGTCACTGAGTATGATGCCAAGTTGCAATCCAAAAAGAAACCTGAAAAACACTTATCTTTTACAAAGTTGCATTTTGTTGTTTTTTTTTAATATTCCCTTAAAATGGCAGCCCTGGTTTAAATTTTGTGAACTGAGAAGTGGGGAGGAGGGGTCTGGTTTTTAATTTAGAAAATGTCAAAAACATGTTCGGACAATTTTAATTTACTTTTTCTACTCAGGCACAACCTGAGGCTTTTAATTGCTTTTTTAAATTGCCTCACTGTTCTGGAATAATACTTATTTCAACAAAAAACACAAAGTCAGTCTGGTGAGAGGGTCCAGCCTACAAACAGGCTCAGGCTCTTTAGCTGCCCAGTGCGATGCAGTGGGATGAGGCCCTGGAGCCAGCACCCAGCAAAAGCTACAGGCTGGGATGCATTGCTCCTCCACAGTGCTCAGCCACAGCCTCAGCTCACCAGGGTGATGCGAGAGACCTGGGGAGACGCGGTCAGGAGCTGTAGGAGAGGAACAGCACACAGGTGCCTGCGCAAGTTTAGGTTGCCACAGAAGAGGTCCCAGCCCAAGACCCATGGCTGGAGGAGAGGAGAGACCCGGACCCACCACCAGGACAACTTCACAGACATTCTAGAAAGGTGAGACCACCTTAGAGCATTTAGGTGGCCCATAGCTGCTGTTTCAGGAGAGGTTGGAGTAGTGTCTTGTCCTCCCCAACTCCCTCTGCTCCCTACTGCTGCTCTCTGTGTGATGGGATGGTGTCTACGGGAGGCAGCTCTGCAGGGTTCATCCATGGGAGCTGCTGTCTGGGTCCACGCCTGTGCACCTGGGCTCAGCATTTCCAACTGCTCAGCTCACCATCGGGACCTACCAGGATCAACAGGGCTGGCAGCAGCAGCCACATCTGCACCCCTTCCTGTTTCCCCACCTTCCCACCCTGGTTCCCTGCTCCTCCTTCCCACGCTTCAAGAAAACACAGTCCAAAGGCAAAGGTGTGCAGGGATCCATCGATTTCCATGCTGCCCTTTGCAGTGCTGCTGTCTGGAAAGCTGGTGTGTAATTGAACAAGAGGCTGGCACTTTTACTGATGGGAAGCTTCACTGCACTGTTAATATCAGCAGAGAGCTTGGAACCAGCCGGAGGTGGAGGGAAAAGCACCAGATGGCTTAACTAACTCCCTGCCACCTTCCCCCAGCTCCCATCCCGCTGCAGCTAGGGGAAGGAGTGATTCCCCTTGGAAATGCTGGCGGGAGGAGTTGGGAAAACAGGCAGGTCTGAACACACTTGGGGTTTTTTGCACACTGGATCTGCCAGGAGCAAAGGGATCCAGGTGTGTCTGCTCCAAGAGCTCCCAGGCTACGCAAGGATCAGTAAGAAGGGACAGAGGTGGTGGTCAGGAGGACTTTCACACCTAGGTGACCAGCGTGTGATGGGAGGAGGGATGGTGGGACGGGACCAGGGCAGCTGGGTACTCAGCTGTGGGGATGCAGAGATGGGAGAGCTTGGAAAGAAAGTGATGGGGCTGACTTAACAAGCATGGGAGGTTGTCCCAGTCTTGCCCAACTATAGGCCTTGGGGAGAAAGCTGTCCAGGACGCAGCTGGGCACATGGCCTACCATTTGGGATCAGACAGAAAGGCCAGATAATCGAGCCATGGTCCGGGGCGTTCTGGGGGAGAGGTCTTCAACATGTGCCAACTGGGGGATTCCCCACATCTTCAGGAGTTGAAGTAAAACACCACAAATGTCAAAGTAGCCTTCTTCCTTAGGAAGAGCTGTGAAGTTTTGGTGGGGGAGGGGGGGGGTAGCAGCCCTCTTTTAAACTTTTAAATTAGTAATATAGGCTTTCCATTGTTGGAATGAAACATACTATTTTGTATTGTTTTTTCATATAGATTTATTTGGCATCACATACGAATCCAGGTAAAGCTGTAGGATCATGGACATGCCCGTCTCTAGGAGCTACAGTTCCAACTGAAGTGGACAACTCTCCCAGACCTTTATTTTGGGAAAAGACTATCCTGGATGTCCCTTTCCAGCTAGGAAGGTCAGTGTGGGACACTACTGGGGTTTTATGCCAGCCCATGGGTTTTCTGTGGAAATCAGAGGGATAGGGTCACCTTCATGGTGGCCACAGGCCCAGAACCATGAGAGCATTGGCGTAACAGGCACATCAGAGTGGGACAGAAAGCATTTGCACCAGTGGGGCAAGTGGAGGAGCGGGCTGGATATTAATTAGTGCAGAAGAAGATAATGAGCAATAAATGTTAGAAAATAATATACTCCCTGTGGGTTTAAATTCAACTTCAATGCAAAAGGTTGAGGCTACATCATCGCCCACTTGACCAGATGACTCTTAGCCATAATAGCCAGGAAGAAGATGAAGGACCCAAGGGGGTGGAAACCAGCCCAATACTGGGGGATACTCCCACAGAGAAATGGACAGATGTCTGGAGACAACACAGAAGAGAACTCCTTCTCAGGACAGCTAGGAGATGCAACACTAGATTTAATCCTGAGCAGCCCACAGGGCTAATTTAAAATGTTATTGTTGAAGACTTCCTCTATAAAAGTGTCTGCAACGTACTTAAACTCAGTAACATTGCAGGAATTTAAAAATAAAACTGAAGAAGTTCACTGCGACTTCATTTCAAAAGGGCTATCCACATAAAAGTAGAGAGGCTTGTTAGAAAGAAATTAAAAGCAGCTACCAAAAGGGGAAAATTTTTCCAGGGGACATAGACATCATTTAAAGATCTTCTATTAGATGATGAGAGCAAATCTATACAATTATCAAAAGAGACTTTAAAAGGGCAAAAAATTAGCTGTTCTCATTAAAGAACCGACTAAAGGAGTCTGTCAGAGGTAAAAGAGTATCCTTCAAAAAGTAGAAGTCATGTTCAAATGAGGAAAATAAAGAGCATGAGATGACAAATTAAGGGTAAAATTATGACAAAGGAGATGAACCTTTTTTTTGATGAGCAGCTTTCTAAGGTGTAAAAATCTAACAAAAGACCCCTTTTCTCAAACCCCTCAGCAGCTGTGGAGCCCCCTGGGGCTCTTCCCACTATGGAGGACCCATCCCGAAATCAGCTGTCATTGCAAGAGGTTTGGGAGCAAACTGGAGAAATTAAGAGTATCAAAAGGAGCAGATGGCATTCACCCCAGAGCCCAAAGGTTGTCTCATATGAAACAGCTATTTAGCGGTGGTGCACAAGGGGCTGTTTAAAATAACCGTGGTACCAAAGGAGCTGAAGGTGGCAACTGCAATGATATTTAAAATGGCTGCACCAACAATCCAGAGGGTTGCCCAGCAGATCTCTGTGCTGGGCAAACAGTCAGAAAAAAATAACAAAGATGTCAGTAGGCACAAGAATAAATATGAAATAATGCGGAAGAGTTGGTGCAGGTTTTGCAGAAGGAAGTCCTGCACCGCGAGCCCTTGGAGAGCCGGTGAGCTTGGAGAGCAGGAGATACATTCAGCAAAAGCTTTGAAAAATTGTCTTCATCAGATGTTCTTGAAGAAATTAAACTACTGTAGTGTAAAAGAGAAAGCCCTCTTCTGTCTAATAACTGCAAAGCATATGAAACACAAATTAGGAATAAATTAGCAGATTTTGCAGTGGAATAAAAGTGCCAAGAGAGGCACCCAAGGACCTGTGATGGAGTGTCGTCTCCAGATCAGGAGATAACTTGGAGAAGGAAAGGAAAACAGTTAGGGGATGAAGTTACTGTCAATCTTTCAATATTCAGAGTTGATGGTGAAAAGCTATGGCAGGATCTCTCAATACTGAGCAACTGGACAGTAAAACAACAGTGAAATTCAGTAGCAAGATGTACAAAATCATGTGTACAGGTGAAACAGTCCATTTGTACTTGAACCAGTCATAAGCCTTAAATGAGCTGTTACTCAGGAAAGATAACTTTTTCCTTGCATGCCCATGTTGCAGGTAGTGTTACGAAAACATCACCTCAGTGATCTGTGATAGCCTAAAAAGTAAATTGAGTGTGAAAATTTTTAGGGGGAAAGTGTTAAACAAAACAGAAGAGATCAATTTGTCATTGTGCAGATCAATAATTCACCTGCTACTTAAATACTGTTTGCAAATCTGTTACCTCTGGTGGAGGAAAAAAAAAAAAGACAGAAATAAACCTAGAAACTTGAAAAGGCACGGAGAGAGGTGGAAAAGATAAGGGTTGGGGAACGGTTCTCCAGGTGGAGAGATTACACGGACTGAGACTCTTTATCCTGGAAGAAGTGTGAGTGATGGGCTGTGTGGTGAGGAGCGGCAGAGGAGAGATTATTCACAGTCCCCCACAGCACAAAAACTAGGGGTATCAAACTACAGATCAGGACATTTGAAACAGGCAAGAAGAAAAATTCTTTCTTCATATCCTGCGTAACTAAACTTCTTCCCCCCGGGGTGTTGTTGTCAGGTTTGCATGGGCTGCAGGATAACGGAACAACTTAAGGGAGAGCATCTGCTGGGAGGTACAGCAAGACGGTTTGGGCCCCATTGGCCTTACAACACCTCCCCAGGGGGATGGTTTCCTTTTCTTAATTTTATTTCTGATTTTTAAGCTTCACGTAGGAATCCATCAGGAAACTCCTGAAATGGGTGACCTGGGCCAAGTTTTAATTTGAGGTCAAAGGAGGATGAGGGTGTCTCCATGAACATGTTTCTGCGTATCTAGTCCAGACTGGAAACTGAGAGTCTGCCTTTAATACAAGACATGGGATTTCAGGTTGAAACATAGGATCTTCCTTACTGTAGGGGACATCCAGCTGCTTTTGTAAGGGGATTCTCCACTGTACATCATGCTCACCTTCCATTATTGTAAGGAGAGAATCGAGATGATGGTTTAATTTCTTGAACAGCCTTTGAGGAGATGATTTTTAAAAATTCATCTCATGTTCCAGGAAAGCTCCAGTCCTACAAGCAGACGAGCATCGATGTAACTTCACCCACAGAGGAAGGCGGCATCTCTGGGATGAGGGCCACGCGACAGCTTCCCATCTGATGCTTCGTGGAGCTGTGCTCAGTGCCAGCCGAAGGCTGGCAGGTCATCAAACACAGGCAGGAAAAAGAAAACAACAGGGTACAGCTTCAAAACACATTTCTAAAATGAAGCAGAACTCAAAGCACTTTTCCACTGCAGCACTGGGAAAAAAAAAATATTTTGCTTACAGACTGCAGTTCTGCCACGTTCAGGTTTAAACCATCGGCCATGGAGCAGCGGTGCATAATAGCGGCAGTATAATTTTTCATTCTACTGTCCTGAAAATAGTTAAACTATCGTTTGCTCAAGGTTAAACAACCCAACAAAAGTTCCTCTTGTGCTGAGTAGAAATAGGCAGATTTTCTGCATGAAAAGTGAAATACATAAAGTTTTGAATACTTCGCATTTGAATGGAAATTCTTGCATGGCCCAAGCCCCACTA
Source organism: Haliaeetus leucocephalus (assembly GCF_000737465.1). Lineage (NCBI taxonomy): Eukaryota > Metazoa > Chordata > Aves > Accipitriformes > Accipitridae > Haliaeetus > Haliaeetus leucocephalus. The sequence continues at coordinate 20,080,492 of NW_010973092.1, read as the reverse complement.
ATGATGTGCTTGTAATGGGGAATCAACGCCGGCAGGGCTGGGGAGCGTGCACCTGGTGCAGCGGCTGCCTGCCTGCGCCCAAATGAGAAAATAATTTATTTTCTCAATCGAAATGTATTTCATGAAAAGCCATTACTCTAAAATCAATGTAAACAAATCAAATGGCAGATGAGAGCAGCCCTCCAGCACAGGGAGCAGCCTCGGTGCATGCTGCAGCCAGTGATGGCAAAGACGGGCTGCTGGCATGGCAGAGCAGATACGGACTGTGGCAGCCGGGCTTACACAACACCAGGGCAAAGTTTCTGGTGTGTCCTTCTGGTCCGTGGGACATTAAGAAATGCATACTCTAATTTTGCCCCCCTGTTCTCCTCCACACCCCACAGCATTTCAGCCATGGTCTGCTGCGTGGGATGCTCTGGGCAGGGAGATGTTCTGCATCCACCTCTGCAGGGTAACGTATATTCAGATTTATTAATTTATAACCACTGTAGATCATGAGCTAGGAAACTAAGGTGCTTTTTGGTGCTGAGATCAGGCCAGGGTGCACAGCAGCTCCTGCTGACAGGCTCTGCATCTGCAAGAGAGGCTCCAGGGATTAACCATTCCATTCAGATGCAGTAACTAGGCAGAAGTCCTCAGCAAAATCTGCTGGCCAATTCTCACACACGCAGCACTTTTTTACAGCTCTCTTCACTGATTCCTTAGAAAACAGAAATTTCTCAAATTCTCAGAGAAATAAATGCCTTTTGTTTCGGTTCCTTCTTGACAGGCGTATTTATGATGATCACAAAGAAAAGATCACAACAAATCCTGGCAAAAAAGAGGAAGCAAGAAGAGCAAGCCAAGCTACAGATAGTAAGTAACAAATCAGGAAAAGGCGGAAGATAATGGTTGTGGCTAAAAATCAGATGCTATGAAATAAAGAACAATGGATATGAGAAGTAAAAGTATCCATAAAAAAAAATCCATATCCAAATGTGTTATGGACAACAAGAAAGCATTTTAAATTACCTGGAACAAAAGGAATTCTAGCAAAATTACGATGTTATAGATCCATTTTTTGATAGGTGCAGTAATGCTGTCAATAATAATGCAGACAATGCAGAAGAGCCCAAAAATCTGCTCTGTGAAATGATGAAGACGACATATTTCCGACATATTTTTTTCGGTCCCCATCATTTTCTATTCCAATGGCAACTGCGTAGCAGCTAGCAAATTGTTAACAGTTTAAAAAATGTTAAGCTGCAACTTTAATTAACTGAAATAATTATTAATTTTTAAAAGCTTTCAATTAATTTTTAAACTAGTTTTCATCTGCAGGATCAGCCAACTTGTTTCTAAATTTGTGGAGATAATCACTAAATATTTTACAAGAATGACAGAATAAACCTGGTGTTGTGGTGGTATTGAGGAGAGAGTGAAAAATGGGGCTATGCCACATCATCAACCCACGTGACACCAGCTCAGGTGTGCCACTGTCCCCCTAAGGCTTCTCCCCTCCTGCCATACATCCCTACTCCCCTACATGCTTAGGCTGGGTCTACGCTATAAACTACCCTCCTCTGTTTTTCCCTCAGCATCAAACATTCAATATTTTTTTTATAAGCTGGGGAAAAAAAAGTGTTTCTAAAAGCATCTTGTGAGCCTGGGGTTTGCCTTTGACACAGAAGTTTATTGGCCTTGTTATTCTGGAAAAAGGTTTGAGATTTTAATTTGTTGGATCACAGCAGGTAGAAGGTGATGTGGAAGGTTCAATTCATGATTTGTGAGATTAAGGATTATTTTGGATATTCAGGGGTTTGCTCTCAGCTAAATCACCACAACTCAAGCAGAATATCAGCAAAATAGTTGCAGGGTCACTGTGACCCTAATTTATTAGAAATCTTGAAGGAACACAAGTGAACTGATGTTTAACCAGGGAAATGTTGTATTCCACCTCTACTGTGAAACATGAGCAAACAAAAGCGAAAAATGGGTGATTTGGGTTCCAAAAGAACATCTTTAAGAAATAACTCCCTTGAGCTTGTCCTTCCTTCTAGCACACCACTTCTCTCTTGGCCAGGCTGGGGAGGCTTTGCTATAGAAAAGGGATGATAACTTGCTGGCAGGACTTCGCTTTGTTAGAACGGTTATTTGGGTGGGAAGGAGTGTTTTGCTGCTGCTGCTTTGTTTCTGCCTGAGCGAGCCCAGACCTTCCCGTGACAACTTCCAATGTGACTAGTTGGAGTCAAACTACCATAAGTAGCACATGTTATTTAAGCTTTGTCCAATCTCAGCCTAACTGAGCAGTGAACTGGCCTGGAAGGCCCCCTGTGCTGCTACAGAAGGAATTAACACCCGCTGGGGTATGCTGGCATCCATACCCTGGAACCCGTGGCTTTCAGCATTGCCAGCTGTCCTGTATTTCAGCAGGGCTTTGCACAGCAGTGTCCTGGCTCGTAACACTGAGCAATGGTGGGAATAGCTGGAGGGACATCAAACATCGCCCAGGGCAAAGCCACTGCTGTGTGAGGGCATCACGGGAAGTTTTAAGCCAGGAGCACAGTGTGTTCCTTTCCAGCTGCCCACAGGAATTGCGTGAGATTCGGTATTTCAGGTTATACAGAGTCAGCAGGCTCTTGGCTACGTCTGCACTGAGGTTATAGGTGAGCCCGAGCCCATGCCCAGCTGCAAGTTCATCCTGGGTGAGTGATGGAGAGATCGGAGCAGAGATGCAGGTGCTGGAGTCAAAGCTTCGGCACACGCTGCTGGGCTAGAAGACTTGCTCAAAGTGTAAATGGGATGGTAACATCCATGCATTGATCTCAAGTGGCCACCAGCACTGTTATCAGGTCCCCAGTGTGATAAGGGCACCTTTAAATCAAAGCAGAGGATGCTCCTCAAAGAAAAATGCATCAACAGAAGCATTAGCTGGAAAGTTTCTCTAGGTTTTAGCATCTTCCTTCTGGTCCCTCTCGCTTAATATTGAAGACGTTCACCATCTTTTGGCAATTCAGTGCTTTCCAAGGCAGTCCAGGCACGTGACATCATTCATTTTGATGTAGTACAAACATTAGAGACTTTTTTTTCTTTCTTTGCCATAATGGGCTTCATTTTTAGATAGAGTTTGCTAAGTTAAAATATCTTTCATAGCAGGCAAATGCATTTTCCTGCACTGAAGCCAGGAGAGGATGTACTTTATCACCTGCACACCGGGCTGAAGCGCCAAACTCAAACTGCTGCTGCACTGTCTGCTCACCCCTGTGTGTAGGCAGGGCTGTCAAGTCCCCGGCGGCTGGAGGGGATGGATTAGTGACCAGGGACTGCTGCTCAAGCCTGGCTGGGGAGTCGTTGAGATGGGCGTTTGATAAGGAACTGCACAGCACTGATGATCTTCATCTCGTTCATCTCGTCCTCAAGGAGCGTATGGGCTGGGACAGGCGCTGATTAAGTTGATCTACCAGGATGATCTCCGGCATCTGTAAGAACCGTTGTTCATTTTTGCAGCTTCTCCTTGTGACCTACGGCATGCACAAAGCTCTGAAGGCAGAGAGGTGCATTTAGTGGTGCAGAGGTGGTTCACGGACCTTTGTGTGAGGCCCTGTTCCCCAGCCGCCTGTAGCACAGGGTGTCACATCCCAGCGCATTTCCAGCAGGCACAGGCAAGGCTGCATCCAGTGTCCCTCCAAGTATCGAGCATCCCGCTTCCCTGGCCCCAAAGTTGCCCCTGGAGGGAGATGTGCATGAAATCTTCCCCAAGCTAAAGCCCTATTTCAAACCCTACTGCACTGGTATTTGAAAATAGGTGGATTGAATGGAGCTCTCATCTTCCCACTTCCTGAAGCCGAGGAAAACAGCTCAGAAAACATCAGCTTCTCAATTTCCAGCCTGGCCAAGCTTGTAGAGAAAGCCAGAAAACCATAAAAATAAGTTTTCTAGCCCCTGCAGCATTGGTTGTTATTCACCATCACCAGTGCATATCTCAGCCCAATCACACACCCCAGAGACAGGCAAGGCAATGCCACTCGGATCACACTCAATGCCTGCCTACGTGCGTGGCACCATGCTAGCACACAGGGACAGCAGAGCCGACAGCATATTCACACCTTGCACAGCATCAACTCTGCCAGACCAGGGTCAGCCCTGTGATGTTGTGGTCATACCAGGGACGATGCTTTTCCCTGGCACTGCTTGGGCAGGGTAGATGCTCTCCAGCTGAGAAGGGTGAGCAGGGGGGCAAAGGTGCTTCTGGTTGTCAGCAGAGCCCTTAAATTCCCACCAGCAGGGCAACACTTTAAAGTAAGTTGCAGAGGGTATGGAAGGACAGGCCCCCCCCTTGGACATGCTGAAATATTTATACTGTACTCACAAGGACCTGGCCTGGCTTGTACACCTGTTTGCTTAACTGATGACGGCTTGATAGCTGCAGCGGGGAGCTTGTTAATTGAATTCCAAAGGGACTAATTACGGCAGGAATAAGAGAGCTCTCTGTAATCTCACAGGTTTTTCCACACATCTGGATTTGCGAGGGCTGCAGGAGCTGGGACTTCTTTGAAAAAGGCAGCTGGAGGAACCATGCCCCAGCCCGTGGTGTTGCTGCCCTCCTGCTGGGCACAGAGAGGGGTGATGCCAGGCTTTGGGGAGATGCCATCAGCTATTTCCCTTCTTCGGGCTGAAACTGGAGAGGTTATCAGCTCACTGGGGACAGCGGGGTGCTAAGGTAAACGGGAGGAGGTGGGTGCAGCACATGCACCCCTCCAGCTCTGGGGCATTTCAAGTCCTGCTATGTGTCTCCTGTGGTGCTGTTGGGTGGCTCCTGTCCAGTTCCTTTCAGCTCTTCAGCTAAAACCAGCACAGGAAAAGCAAGCAAGGACCTCTGTAGTCCCCCATGCCCAGGAGGAAGGGCATCTCTGGACAGGGGGGATTACAGGCTCCCTTTGCGACAGCACCCTTTGGCACGCCAGCTGCAATATTGCTGAGCAGCCACACCGGGGCAGGGCTT